>NC_133122.1:9311700-9674200 GCF_033568475.1 Henckelia pumila
TTCACGGTTCCCCTTTGCCCCAGGGCATCACTGCCACCACGATCACTTTGGTTACCAAATTTGAGGGTGCTCATGCTTGGACAGATTTCCGTCCCATCAGCTTGTGTAATGTCACGAATAAGATCATCTCGAAGTTGTTGTACTCTCGGCTGAGGTCAGTGGTTGGGGGTCTTATTTCTCAGAGTCAGATTGGCTTTGTGCCAGGTTGGATGATCTCTGATAATATCCTTCTTGCTCAGGAGCTCACTCATAGTCTCAATCTCCTTGCCCGTGGTGGAAACGTCATCCTGAAGTTGGACATGGCTAAGGCCTATGACAGAGTCCAATGGTCTTTCCTCCTGGATGCTCTTAGGCAGTTCGGCTTCTCCGAGCAGGTTGTTGGGATGGTGCGGGCTTGCATTTCCTTTTGCAAGTTCTCAGTCAATGTCAATGGTACTCCCGCTGGTTTTTTTGGTTCTACGAGGGGTTTGAGAAAGGGGGATCCTTTGTCCCCCCTTCTCTTCATTATTGCAGCGGAGTACCTGTCTCGCGGTCTGGATCGGTTGTTCCTTCAGAACGCTGGTCTGAGGTACCACTCTGGGTGTGATATGATGATCTCCCATCTGGCTTATGCTGATGATGTCATTATTTTTGCCAATGGGGGGTCTCGGGGTATGCAGCGCCTCAAAGATTTCTTGGCTCATTATGAGAACTGCTCGGGCCAGTTGGTGAATGTTGCCAAGAGTGCCATGATATTCCCTCCAAGTTGTACTGCTCGTCGCCGCTCTCGTTTGGTGCGCATCACAGGGTTTGCGGAGGGCCAGCTGCCTTTAAGATACCTTGGAGCTCCGCTTTTCCATGGGAACCGAAAGTGCTAGTTGTTTGAGCCCCTTTTGCAGTCGGTTCGGAAGAAGCTGGAGGGTTGGGAGAATCGCTCCCTCGCCCCTGGGAGCAGGATGACCCTGATCAGTAGCGTGCTCCTTTCGATCCCGATCAATCTCTGCCAGGTGATTCAGCCTCCTTTGGCTGTCATGGAGAGATTGGAGCTCATCTTTAATGCTTTTCTCTGGGGTTCTAGACCCTTGGGGAAGAAGTGGCACTGGGCTCGTTGGTCTCGTTCTTGCCTCCCGGTGAAAGAAGGGGGCCATGGTTTTCGTCGACTGAAAGACATAGTCTATAGCTTCTCTATGAAGCTATGGTTCAGATTCAGACAGGGCTCCTCTCTTTGGGAGAGATTCCTCATGAGGAAGTATTGCCGGACTGAGAGCCCCATTTGTGTCACTTCCCGCGGTGCTATTTCTCCTACTTGGCATCGTATGCTCCAGGTTTGGCCTCGTGCGGAGCCTGGTATCCGATGGAGAATAGGCCACGGGGAGGTTTCTTTTTGGGATGATACATGGTTGGGTGATACCCCTCTGTCGAGCAGATGCGATGTCAGAGGGGATAGGAGAGTGTGTGTTTCTATCTTCCTTTCAGAGGGAGCATGGGAGTTTGATCTTCTCTGTGCTGTTGTTGCTCCCTCGGTGGCGGAGGAGATCGCAGATTCCTGTTTTGGTGGACGAGCCGGATATGGATATTTGGATCCACAGCACTGATGGTGCTTTTTCTTTGAGATCTGCATGGGAGCAGGTCCGTCCAAGAGACCCGGTATCGGACATTCTGACCCCTTGCTGGGGGCATTGGATGAGGCCCATCATGTCCTTATTTCTATGGAGATTTTGGCATCGGTGGTTGCCTGTGGATGAGGTGCCTCAGCAATGTGGATTTGTTCTTGCGTCCAGATGTCAGAGTTGTGAGATGTCGGAGATGCTCACACACATTTTCATTGACGGTCCCATCACCCGCTTCGTGTGGCATTTCTTTGGGGCTGTCTTTCGTGTTCGCATCCCCATCACTGAGGACTTTCGTTTGTTTCTCAGTGCTTGGAATAGGGGTCACGAGTGGTCTCCTGGGGGTAATGTGAAGGAGTTCATTCCTTTCGTCGTGCTTTGGTTCCTTTAGACTGCACGCAATGATTCTAATCACCGTCACTTACCATCTTCAGTGGAGATGATCAAATTCCAGATCTTGTCATATTTGAGACTTGCTCATTCTGCAGCCACCATCAAGCCCCGCCTCTGGCTAGGGGCTCTACAGGCAGCTCATTCGATGGGCATCTTGGTTGGCCTCCAACGGACACACAAGACTGCCATTGTCCGTTGGTTGAGACCGTCGCCTGGGTTCTTTAAGCTTATTGTGGATGGGAGTTCAAGAGGGAACCCGGGTGAGTCCTCTGTGGGAGGGGTTGTCAGGGATTCTTCTGGGCGGATCTTGGCTTTTTTCAGTGTGTTCAAAGGTTTGGGGTCCAATGTCCGTGCAGAGCTTTGGGCGGTTTGGATGGGTATCCTTTTCTGTTCTGACCTTAGCTTTTTTCCCCTTTGGATTGAGACAGATTCCCAGATAGCCATTCAGATTTTACGATATCGGAGGTGTCGTTGGGATTTGGACCACATTGTGTTGATGACGCGTGTTTTGGTGAGGACTAGGCCGGTTCATTTCTCTCATATCTATAGGGAAGTGAATTCGGTTGCGGATGCGCTGGCGTGGCATGCTCATGATCATAGGCAGTGTTTGTGGGAGTCTGGTGCTCATTTACCCACTCACATTGCTGCATTGGCCCGTTCTGATTCATCCGGGCTTCCCTACCTTAGATCTAGGTTTTCATAGAGCCTCACGCTCACATATAGTTGTTGCTCTTGGGCTTTCTCTTTTCTTTGTTTGTTCCACGTTTTGGTCTAGGCCATTCTAGATTTAGATATATTTAGATATTTATTTTTATTGCAGGTACCGCTCTCCGGTCTCTTTCCGGAGTATTTGGAGTTAGTCAGTCTCCCTTCTCTTGCTTCCTCAGGGAGATGGATTGGCCAGGTGTTATCTGTGGTTTCCACCTGCCTGGATTTTGCTTTTGGATGATGATCGACATGGGCATCTCCTCTCAGATTGTTGTCTGGGCCCATTCTGTTTCTTCAGGGCTTCACTACCTTAGATCTAGGTTCTCATAGAGCCTCACGCTCACTTATAGCCTCACGCTCCTATAGCCGTTTCTCTTGGGCTTTTCTTTTTCTTTGTTTGTTTCCTTCTTGGTCTAGGTCATCCTAGATTTAGATATATGTAGATATTTATTTTTCATTGCAGGTACAGGTCTCCGGTCTCTTTCCGGAGCCTTTTGGAGTTTATGTTATTACCATTCCTGGTTTGCCGTGATTTTCAGTGGGTTCGATCTTTTGGGGCGTTTACTTTTGTTTTCCCCTTGTCCGAATCTAGATTCTTGTTGATTATCCTCGTTGGCGGGTTCAGACGCTGGTTTTTCTATGGTCTCACATTATAGTTAGTTGTGGGATGTGTTTCAGTTCAGACATATACCTTTCTGCTACCGCTTGTTTCGGGTCTGATGGACTGTGGTTTGCCCTTATTCACCTGGCGACCTAGTTTGCACAGTGATTTTCCTGAAGACCGTGATTTCATGGACATATTTCCAGTTTAGTTCTGACTTACTTGTCCAGCTCGGGATTATGATAGTTCTCCATACGCGCTTCATTGCCTAGTCTGCTCGTCTAGCTTTGAGTTGTGGATGGTGATGATATTTCAGCTGTTCTTGATGACTTTTGCTATCCGTCCGCGCTTCATTGTCTGGTCTGCTATCATCTAGCTGGAGTCGTGGATGTTGATGATATTTTAGCTACTCATGATGACTCAGGGTGACATTATATTTTTAGTTGTCACTGATTTTTTACTTGTACTGCTCAGTTTCTAAGGTTGAGTATATTGTAGTTTCTTTCTATACCCTAGCTGTATTGATGTATTTATATTTTTGTATCGCCTTTTGAGGAGGTCTTGGTCTAGTCCCCCTCCTCCTTTAGGCTTTCTTGTATTGTTATTTTATGGTTATTGATAAGTGTGTTTAGTATGCATTATTTTATAGCATTTTTTGTTTAGTTTGCATGTATTTAGGTTAATTTCGTAACTTTTTTTAGTGTCTTTTGTTATGTGTTTGCATTAGACTCACCTGGTTGAATTTTATAGGAAATTAAGCAAAAAAAAAATGGGAATTATGTTCGTCCAAGGCACGCGCACGCGCGAGACCCTTTCTCGCGCGTGCGCCAGAGGAAAATTTAGAGCATGAATAGAAGAGGCGCGCGCGGGCGAGCTCATGCCCCGCGCGCGCGCCGAAGAGATGTCCAGAGAGTTACAGAGAAGCAGCACGCGCACGAGCTCTATCGCGCACGCGCGTGAGACAATCGAGGTTGCACTGTTTGTTTACGTTGCGCGCGCGCGAGACTTCCTAGGCGCGCACGCGCGTGTCCGCATAACCTAATTTCGAGTTTATTTTTTTAGTTTGAAAAGGACTCTAATTGGCGCGACTGTATAAATAGAATTTATATACTCTTTCCAAGGACTTTTTTGATCTTTTTGGAGTACGGGCAAAGCTTACGGCGGCTGTAGAGCGAATTTCTTTAGAATTTCTTCTATTCTAGTATTTTTATTTTATGTTTTTAAACATGATTTATTGAATCATGTTTGTTAGTGAGTAGTTTCTTTTCTTCGATCAAGGCCACGTGATTGGGCCAGACAATTTATGTAGAAAACTCGTTTGTCTATTTGAGATTTTTAGACTTGATTTGGTTTTATTAATTATCGAATTTATATTTGTCTTACAAATTTCTTGGCCAGTTATTTATTTGCTTGTTAATTGATTCCAAGTCGACAGAGGAGGTCTCGATTTTGATCACTTCGATAATCAACATAGTGTAAAACTGACTAGAAATAGAATTTGGTTTCATTATGAGGTTTAGGTTTTTACTGAATTTTCACAGCAATTTATGCATTCAAATTTGATTAGAATTACGAAAGATTAGTTTTTCAATATTTTAATAGGTTTGATTGTTCTATAAATAGACCTTCGAATAAATTAGAAAAATTCCCGTAAATTAAGATTAAGTCTGATATCATAGATCGATTGTTTGTTGCATGAATTGTCTGGTACCTACGTGTGTGCTTGATTGAACTTTTCCCAAATTTTAAGTAATCCAAAGTTTTCTGCTGCGTTTTTATTTAATTTAATTTTATTTGCAATTTTATTCATTAGTTTAAAATCTGAAATCATCCTTTTTTCATTAGTCTAGATTAAGTAGAAATAAATAGATTTTTGTAATCATTTTTATACAGTCCCTGTGGGTTCGACACTTGGACCTTTGTCCACTATATTATTACTTGACCTGGTACGCTTGCCAGTTGAATTTATTCACACCGATTAACGCGGTCAGTTATATACAGGTAGGGGTCTCCCAAAAATCTCCCCTACATGGCCAGCCGGCCGGCGCGGGATTCCGGCAAGCCCATTAGTCAATCGGAATCTTCTCGTCAAGGCGATCAACATACTCAAATTTCAGCTCAATCAAAGTTCATTTACCCGTCCAAAACAGCTGCAAAAGTTCCGAGTTTTCCGGCTGTCGCTACGCCTCTGGCCACCGGTGCTCTGTTGGCCAAAAAAATTATATCAATGGATTCGTCTCTTCAAGGCACTCCTACTGTCCAAATTTCATCAAATTTTAAGGTGGTTTGCCCGTCCAAATTGAAGCCAGAAGTCACACCTGCACTATTCACCGAGACGCCGCCGTTTCTTTCTCCGATCCCGGTGCCGTATAACATCCGATCATCGATCAGGACCCCGATCCGGAATCCTCATGTCCAGACGCTTTAGATGCCTCTGGTTTCGAAGATTCCTATTGGTCCGATCGCCGAGAATTTCAGATCTACACCTGCGCCAATCAACTCGCCGTCGCCGTCTGTTTCTCAGGCGATTTGCTCCGGCTCCGGTGGGAATTTTTATAATTCCTTTGGTCAGAATTCTCCCATTGTTATGGGCAATCCATTGATGCTTCCAATTTTGCAATCGGCATCCCCAGTCAAAAACAGCCAAATTCCGGTGAGTTATGGTTTTCCGTCGACTGAGTTGGCCTGAGTTGTTGTGTTTCCGCCCGAGTCTTTAGGTTTGGCCACCGGTTCTGGGCTCCCCTCCCCGTTGCCGATCGTCGGTGGTGGTACAGCTGGTGACTCGTGAGTAGACTCGGACGAGTCAGCGAGTCAGCCCTTTCCTCTTGATTCGGCAGTCAACCCTTCGAGTTCTGGTGTTTTTCCTGCTCCGGGGGATGTTTCAGCTCATCCAGCACCTGTCCATGCTATTCCTAGAATTTATTTTCATGATGTGGTGGCTTCTTCGTCCCCTGGACTGCGCTCCTTGAGTTTTGACGATGTTGCAGACTCTAAGATGGAAGATATTTCTCCGATTGTGCGCAATGGGATTCCCGGGATTTTGTTCCCAGATCAGGTGATTTTTTATCTTTCTGAGCCTTTTAAATTTGCCTTGGTTGGGAGTATTTCGGGTAATAGGGGGTGACTCCGAATTCTTATCTTATTACTGCTTTTGATTGTCCGGGTTTGGTTGGCTCCCATTCTGTTCAATTCCTTCCCCGGGGCTTCATGGTGATTAATTTTTCTGCGGAAGTCGATTACTTGAAGTTTTGTAGTCAACCTGTTATTTCTATCCGTTCTGTTTCGATCCATTTCTCTAAATGGACTCCGGAGTTCAAATATGAGGAGAAATATTCTATTGCCCCGGTTTGGGTTAGGTTTCCAGATTTACCTCTGCATTTATTTGACAAAAAGAGTCTTTATCCGATTGCTAAGATTCTAGGTAATCCCATCAGGATTGATGGCTTTACTGCGGAGGGTTCCAGGGGCTCTTTTGCCTGAGTTTGCGTGGAGATGGATGTTCTCGCGGATCGTCAGGAGCAGATTTGGGTTGGTTGGGGTGATCATAGCCAGGTTCTTTAGGTGGTTTATGAGAAAGTTACTTTTTTCTGTTCTCACTGCAAGTTGATGGGCCACTCTCTCGAGCTTTGCTCTCGTGCTGGCGCTCCCTCCAAACCTCATCGTCAGCGCCGCCGCAAGTATCAGGGTTTGGCTTCACAGACTCAGTCGACTAAGGGCCAGGTGCCCAGGGGTCAGTCTTTGGTTGTTTCTCCGAGTTTGGTGCCTCCTTCTGGTGGGGTGCCTGTGCGCTCTGATGCTGGTTGGATGATTAAGAAAGGTAGAAGGCAGTCTTCTTCGATTCAGGGACGGGTTCTGCCTCAGTCTTTGGTGAACCCGTTTGATGCTATCTGGGATATTGGTGAGTATTTGGCTCAGGATGGGGTTTCTGATGTTTCTGCCACCCTTTTTTCTCAGGAGCTGACCCTAGCTACTTATTCTGATGATGTCCTTTCTTCCAGTGCTCCTTCGGTGATTACTGGTGATGGTGCTGGGCAGTCGCTTTTGAAGGCGCCGCCTTTGTCTGATTCTATTCCCCCTGCTCAGGAGACTGTTTTGGATTTGGTGGTTGCTCAGACCCAGTCTGTTGTACCTACTAATGTGTTGGATCTGGTGTATGTTCCCCCTGTACCCTGAACCCTTAAATGAACCCCGAACCATGAACCCTTAAATGAACCCTGAACCCTGAACCCAAAACCCTAAACCCTGAAACCCCTAAAAAAAATCTCTCAAGAAAAAAAAGGAAAACAAAATTCCCAAATTGTCCCTAATGTTGTCACTATTCACTGCTGCCGCCGCCCACCATGTTGCCGCCGGTTCTCGGCCGGCCGACCATCTCACCTGAACCACCTCCTCACGACGATGATACCCTCCAAATTTCAGGCCAATCGAGCATCGTTTGCCCGGCCAAATCACCTCCCGAAATGTCCAAACCGGAGTCTTCTCCGATAGCGCCGCCGGCCAGTCACTTTTCCGGCGTCGCCTTGGTTGCTTCTGGTTTGACTTCAACCCCTCTTCAAGTTCCGACCACTGCCTCGTCTTCTTCTTCAACACAATCGACGGGCTTTGCGTCGCAATCGGTGCCGGCACTGTTGACCGCGGCACCGCCTGGTTTTTTGGCTTTTGCGGCCACCTCCGACCATCATTCTCCAAAACAAGCCACGATCTTTGATCCTCTTTCCAAGAGAATAAAACAAACACACCAATTGACCAGATCCGTGCTCCTTCATGCGTGAATTTTAGATCGAAAAAAGCCAAGCAAAATCGGACCAATTCATCATCTTCTTCGGCCGATTTCTCTACCATTGATGCAGCTTTTTCTAATTTATTCCAGGGTTTTACTCCCTCGTCCATGGCCGTCATTTCCCCCCCACCCCTCGCCGGTAATTCGCCGCCATCGGAAAACACCCAAATCCCGATTTCAAACCCTGTTTCCCCATCGAGTTTGGCCGAGTTCACCCCTCCGCCTCTTGAGTCTGCCGGAATGGACCCCGGTTCCTGTGCCACGACAATTTCGCCGGTCGTCGGTGATGCTCCGACGAGTGTAGCACGAGTCAACCCGGACCCAATCGGCCGACTCAAGCGAGTCAACTCAGAAGTCAACATTGTTGACCCCCTGGTCAAAATCGTTGACCCAGCAGTCAAAATTGCGGTCAACTTTGTTGACCATTTGGTCAAATATAGTTCTAAACCTGCTGTTTCGCTCCCGGTTTCGTTTCGGGACACTCTGGCACCACCGTCTCCTCGCACGCTGAATAAAAGCTTTGCAGATGTGCTTAATTTGATGGACGATTTGCCTGAGCTGACTTTTCTGAATGGGAAACCGGGTATTCGATTCCCGGACGAGGTAATTTCTTCCCTTGTTGAACCATTTTGATTTGCTTTGGTGGGCAAGATTACTGGTAATAGATCTTCTGTTCCTAATTCTGCGATATATGCCGCATTTTCTAAACTGGGTTTTATGGCTTCATTTAACTTGAAATTCCTCCCCCGGGGTTATTTAGTTTGTACTTTATCTTGAGAGGAGGATTATGCGCTTATCTGGATGCGCGAAATGCTTTATGTGGGGCCGATTGGGATCCACTTTTCTAGGTGGACCCCGGAGTTTAAGTTTGATATGGAATCGCCCGTTGCTCCTGTATGGCTTTGATTTCCTGATTTTCCATTGCACTTGTACAATAAGAAAAGTTTGTATGCTCTTGCCAAAATCCTGTGCAATCCTCTTTGAGTGGATGAGCATACGGCTGATGTGTCTAGAGGGGCTTTTGCCCATGTTTGTGTGGAGCTGAATGTTTTACAGGAGAGAATTCAGCAGATCTGGGCTGGGTGGGGTGAGCACACTCGAGAAATTGAGGTTGTGTATGAGAGGGTCCCATCTTACTGAACGGATTGCAAGATGTTGGGACACTCCACTTCGGTGTGTTATTCTCATGGAAAAAATCCGAGGCCCCAACAGCCGAAGCCAAATGTTGGGAAGGGTAAGATTGCGGAAGGGGGTTCTGCGTCGCAGTCTCAGGAGGAGGGCACCTCTGGGGCCCCGCTGGGTCATGAGCCTTTTGGCACGGGGCCAGTCACTTGGGTCATTAAGAGGATAAGACGCCAGCCTCAGCGTCGGCAGCCTGTCATGGCTGACCATTGCAACAAAAACTCTTTTGAGGTTCTTGAGTCTTTACCAAAGGAGCCTGATCTTTGTCGATCAGTGTTGAGAACTGTGGATCCGGATGAAAGTCTGGATCCGAGCCAGGTCCTCTCAGTGGAGAGAGATAGTGACCCTGCTTCCTAGTAAGTCCATATTCCCCAGTCAGTCCACTTTACCCCGTCAGTCCAAATTCCCCTATCAGTCAATATTCCCCAGTCTGTACCTATTCCAGAGGATGGTTTTGACATTTTTCCAGGATTCCCTTGGCCTCCTCAAGAGGAGGAAGATGAGGGTACATCTTTTGTGGATTGTGCGGATGATATGGGATCTCCGCATGGCGTTCTGGTTTCTGCTCCTGCGGAACCTGTTTCCTGTGTTCTGAATCATTGCAGTCAATCCATTTCTTCGAATCCCGGGACTCCTGGTGATACTTCCTCCTTGTTCATCGAGGGGCTCATTTCTCAGCAGGGCCGCCTCTGCCAGGAGTTTGGCCCGGTGAGGGTTGACACTAGTTGTGAGGATGACTCAGGATCTTGTTATGGTTCCGAATTGTGTGATGGGAGGAAACTTGGTAGGGACGAGTGGGACATTGATATGTCTGATCCGCTCAAAAGAAAGACTTCTCAGAGGGAGAAATTCCTGTAGGCCCTTAAGGGGCCGAGGAAGAAGAAGGGGTCTCACCCTGATTTTTCCTCATGAATTGTCTCATCTAGAACATTAGGGGACTCAGGAGCTCTGAGCCCCAAGAGACGCTTTATGCCTTGGTGAAGGAGAAGCGTATCAAGATTTTGGCCATCCTGGAGCCGATGATTGCTCTTGATCAGCGTTATATGACGCGTCGTCTTGGTTTTCAGAGAGTTCTGTCGAATATCTCTGGTAATATCTGGGTTTTTTTAGCTGAGGATGTGAAGGCCGAGTGTGGTTTTTATCACACTCATGAGTTCCTCCATCTCAGTGTGTCGGCTCACTTTCTGTCGGTTGATGTCTTTTGTTCTTTTGTCTATGCCAAGTGTGACTACATTGGACGGTGTGACTTGTGGGGTTCTTTGCTGCAGGTTAAGCCCGACAGTGGTCCTTGGCTTGTTGTGGGGGATTTTAATGTCGTGAGGGATGCCTCTAAATTTCTTGGCTCATCTGGTGGGAGGCAGCTCCCTATGGATGAGTTCAATAGTTTTGTTCTGGAGTCTGCCCTGGTTGATGCTGGTTTTGAGGGCTCTTCGTTCACTTGGACGAATAAGACCATTTGGAAGCATTTGGACAGGGTTTTTGTATCTGTGGATTGGGGTGATCATTTAAACTCTATTGGGGTTGAACACCTTGGCCGCACTGTCTCGGACCATTGTCCCATTTTGGTTTCTGCTCCTGTCTTTGCTAGGGGACCGAGTTCTTTTCAGTTCCAGAGTATGTGGATTCGTCATCCCATGTTCCTTCAGACCGTCAGGCTGAATTGGAACACGCCCTGTCATCTGCACGGAATGCCGAAGCTTTTTGCAAAACTGAAGTGTCTGAAGGGCCACCTTAAGTGGTGGAACCGGGATGTTTTTGGGAACATTTTTTATAAGATTACTCAGGCGGAGAAGTCTATTAGACTTGCTGAGGCTGCCTGTAAAGAGGACCCCTCGGATCACTGCTGGAATCTTTTGTCCAGGTGCAACGAGGATCTGGCTCGAATCACTGCCATGGAGGCGGACTTTTGGAAGCAGAAAGTTGCTTATAATTGACTTGAGGATAGGGAGAGGAATACAAAGCTCTTCCACAATATGGTCAAGAAGAAGCGTGTGACTAACAAGATCTTCCGCATTTGGGAGGATGGGACCTACCTTACCTCTCCGGCACTTATCCAGCAGTCCGAGGCTGCCTACTTCCAGCGCCTCCTCATCGGGGATCCTTTTGTCCTGGATATCTGATAGTAGTGTTTTGTTTGCATTTTTAGTGTCGTTTTGATTAGTGTTTTGCATGCATTTTGTGTCATTATATATGTTTTAGTCTAGTTTTATTTTATGTCGTGCATTAAGCTTCCTAATGTTTTATTGGTTTATTGTCTAGGAATTGATATTTTGTTGGTTAAAGAAATTGGAACGCATCCATGCGTCGAAGGAAATAGGAGAAGTCAAAATTTTCATCAACAAGTAGCGCGCTCGATCCGAGAAAGTTGTAGGATCCAGCGCGGCCAAGGAAGTCTGAAGGCAGTAGGATGCTCAAGATCGCGCTCGATCGGGTGGAAGTCCCGGATCGAGCGAGCTGAAGGAATTTTCGAGGCAGAAGTTTGCTATTTTGTGCGCGCTGGATCCTAGCATTTTCCCGGATCGAGCGCGCGAGTCTGTTGCGGAAAAAAATTGTAATTTTGGAAACTCTTTTAATTAAGGCTCTAGACTTTTATTTGATTTTTAAGTCGGTTTTAGGGATTTTTCCAGACTATTCTACACGCTTAGAACGAGAAGAACTCTCTGCGGACGGCTAGGTTTTCATCTATCTTTTCTTATTTTTATTTTCTCTCATGATTTTTTGTAGAAAATTCATGAGTATTGTTGGCTAAAGTTTAGTACTTGGTTGAGGAAGACAAAACCCTTGATTTTACTTATTCATGAGATTTTGATTTTCAATGTTTGATTTTTATCGAGTATCAAGAATTATTCTGAATTGATTGATATGCTTGTGTATGAGATTTTTAGATTGGTCATCTTAGGATTTCATTATACAATCGAATGCTAAATTAGAATTCAAATCCGTAATTGTTTGAAACCTCTGATTTGCGAAGCAACTATGATTAATATTTTCTACTATTGAATTTGTTAAATCATAGGAATAATAATTGACTAGGCTAAATTCATCCGCTTGTGTATGGGTTGTCTAGCTTTAACAGTTTTACTAGTTTGAATGCTACCGTGAATTTAAATCTGATCGCTGGTATTGGGTTAGTTTATGGGGTAAGGGTTAACTTAGACTGCTGTTGTCTAGTTAACTAAAATTAAGGTGAAACAAGAATTAAATTTCCAATGGTGAATATTTGATAAGATTAATTATTTTTAGATGATCAATGATTGAATGAATAATATGAAGGTGTAGTCGACCGATACCAAGTCTCGTCTCTTATTGAATTTCTCCAGTCTTTTATTTAAATTTTGTATGCTAGTGAATTTTGATTGCTTAAAGTTTTTAGTAGTTAATCCAAACTCCAAAACCCCCTTTTATTTTAAAGAACGCTTTTAAATTTACCTTTCCTGGTGTGAACGATCCCTACTCACGCTACTGCATTATTTGTTTATCTGATTGAGTCGGGTAATTTGGGCGTCCGCGATAAGTGCTACCAAAATTTTGGCACCGTTGCCGGG
This sequence comes from Henckelia pumila, assembly GCF_033568475.1. Classification (NCBI taxonomy): domain Eukaryota; kingdom Viridiplantae; phylum Streptophyta; class Magnoliopsida; order Lamiales; family Gesneriaceae; genus Henckelia; species Henckelia pumila. The sequence continues at coordinate 9,324,499 of NC_133122.1, forward strand.
GAAACGGTGTTTAATTTTTTTTTTTGTGTTCTTATTTTTCTTTTATTTATTTTTATTATTTTATTCTATTCTTTCCCCAGTGCTTCTCGGGTTTGTTCATGCTTCTAGGTGATTCTGCTGAAGAAGATTTTCTCTACGACTCGGAAATAGAAAGGACCTTGCATACGCGAAGGAGAGAAGTTCGTAGGAAACAACAAGAGGAAGCTGCTCGAGTTGCATTCCCTGGAGAAGAGATGGCTGCTAAAGCCAATCTGAGTTTGAGACAATTGAGCACTCCTGATCCTAACCAACAGCCCTTATGCATTACTTTCCCCACTCTATAAAATAATGCTAATTTTGAATTGAAATTTGGACTATACACTTACTGCCTGCTTTTCATGGTCTTGCAGGTGAGGATCCGCACAAACATCTGATGGAATTCCACGTGGTGTGTTCAAGCATGAAACCGCATGGAGTGACAGAGGAGCAGATTCAGCTCAGAGCCTTTCCTTTCTCTTTAAAGAGTTCTGCTAAGGATTGGCTGTACTACCTACCTTCTGGATCCATCACCACTTGGACTGAGATGAAGAGGATATTTTTAGAGAAGTACTTTCCAGCTTCTAGAGCAGAAAACATCCGAAAAGAAATTTATGGGTGCAAACAGCAGATGGGAGAGTCACTGCACGAGTATTGGGAGCATTTCAAGAAACTTTGCGCCAGCTGTCCGCAACACCAGATAAGTGAAAATTTACTAATTCAATACTATTATGAAGGTTTGTTGTCTCATGACAGGGGTATCCTGGATGCGGCCAGTGGTGGGGTTTTCGTGGATAAAACTCCAGTGCAAGCAAGAAATCTAATAGAGAATATGGCTGCCAATTCTCAGCAATTTGACACCACCAGAAGTGAACCTATGCCCAGAAAAAGTAACGAGGTAAACGTTTCTTCCCTTGAACAACAACTGAGCAAACTGACGTCTCTTGTGCGTCATATGGCTGTAAGGAATGGACAAATTGCAAGGGTATGTGGAATTTGTACTCAATTGGGACATGCAACTGACATGTGTCCCACTCTTCAAGAGGGATATGCAGAACAAGTTAATGCGGCAGGAGGATTTCCAGGGCCACCTCAGCAGAGGTATGATCCTTACTCTAACACATACAATCCAGGTTGGAAGGATCATCCAAACCTCAGATATGGCAATCCACAAGAGAATCAGCCTGGACCTCAAGCACCACAACACAATCAATCTTATAGGCAACCGTACCCTCCACCACAGTGCCCTCAGATTCCTACGCCAGGTGAGTCTCTTGAAAACATAGTTTAGAATCTTTCCACTAATACTTTGGCTTTTCAACAGGACACCCGGACGAGCATCCAAAACTTAAATACCCAAATGGGGCAGCTCGCTGCAGCAATCAGCAAGTTGGAAGCACAAAATTCCAGCCGTTTGCCTTCACAAACAGTGGTGAATCCGAGGGAGAATGTGAGTGCTATTACTTTGAGGAGTGGAAAAGAGCTGCAGATTCAAAATAGATTGGTCAAAGAACTGGTAGAGACTGAAGGGGACGAAGAATCTAAGGTGGAGGAGAGTGAGCCCATCCCTAAAGAAGCACCGCGAGGTAAGTTTCCCCCTTTTTCTGAGTATAAACCTGTAGCCCCTTTTCCCTTAACTTTAAAGGACTCTAGGAAAAATGAGGGGATTAAGGAGCTCTATGAAACTTTTCGTAGATGCGAGGTAAACATTCCACTGTTAGATGCTATTAATCAAGTACCTTGCTATGCTAAATTTTTGAAAGACTTATGTACAGCGAAAAGAGAACAAAAATTGAAGGGTTGTAAGAAAGTTAAATTGGGAGAGCAGGTCTCTGCTGTTATTCAAAGAAAGGTACCTGCAAAATGCAAGGACCCAGGTATGTTCTTGATTCCATGTAAAATAGGAGATATTCAGCTTGATACAGCCATGCTAGATTTAGGAGCATCGATTAATGTGATGCCATACTCTGTTTATGCTTCCTTAAATCTTGGGCCTTTGAATGAACCTGATATTGTTATCCAAATGGCTGATCGATCTACTATTTTTCCACGAAGGTTTATTAGAAGATGTCCTAGTGCAAGTTGGCGAATTGTTCTTCCCGGCTAATTTTTATATTCTTGACATGAAAAACAATGAAGTGAATAGCCCTATTTTATTAGGAAGACCATTCTTGAAAACTTCTAAGTCTGTAATAGATGTTGATAACGGTACTCTGACTATGGAATTCGATGGGAAAATTACCAAATTTAATATTTTTGATGCCCTGAAAAATCCTGTTTGTGAAAGTGTTGTTAATATACTTGCAAAGCCTGCTGAAATTTCTACTGCTGAAAATTTTATCTCTGATATGCAGGCACCAAAGACTACGACAAAACATCCTCCTGACCGAGCGAAAAGAATCGCCAAGAAGTCGAAGCATAAAAAGCATGGAACATTGACTGGAAAAATTATGAAGTGGGTAAAGGTGGACAAAGGAACCAGATTTAAACCACCCTGAGGAACTCCAACATTCAGTCGAGCCAACGACCGTAAAAAAGGCGCTGACTGGGAGGCAACCCAGCAATTAGTTTTTTTTTTGTTTTTGCTTCGTTCTAATTTTTTTTTCTTTTTTGAATTTTTGTTTTTACTTTTGGTTTCGGAAAATTTTTGGAAAATTAAAAAAATATAACTTCTGAAGTAGCAGATGCGCTCGATCCTGATTTTGTTTAGGATCGAGCGCACCAAAATCGTAAGTCCACTGCCCGCACATTTTAACAGGCGCGCTCGATCCGGGAAAGTTATAGGATCGAGAGCGCCCCTTACTTTGCTTTATTTCTGAGCGTTTTCTCCCTCTTTTCCCCCACTCCCCCTTTCAAATTCCCCTCGGCCCTTAGAACCAATTTTCTCCAAATTTTCAAAATTTCCAAATTTTTCACAATTGGTTATCTATCTATTACAAGATCGCTTGGAATCTTCATTTTTGTTCTCCTCTCTACTACTCCAAGGCCATATTTTGCTAGAAATGCCGGAATTGTTGGTGCCCACAAGGTGTTCGACGAATTGCCTCATCCACCAATTCTTGCGAATTTTTGAGTGATCATGGGTCCTGAAAGAGTGGGTGCCCGGTGAGCCAACTTGTGGCTAAGGGCTTTGATGACTCTTTGTATAAACAATCTTTTGTTTAATATTATTTACACTTTTATTAATGGCAATGACTTTATCTTTCTTCATATTGTTATATTGTGATATACTATTGTTGTTTTGATAAAGACCTTGAATATACTATAGTGTATGTAAGATGTGGTAGAACATGGAGATGTCTATCATGAAACACATCTTATAGTCACTGTATATTCTAAATTGTTCCTAGTCGATTGAGCCGTCCGATAATAAGGATAAGGATCGCTCGAGTTTGAGACTAGCATTTGCGATGCGGAGTACCACGTTTCATTGGTAAGGAACATAGAGATGTTCGAAGCATGCAAATTGATATTCATATGATGAATGATCGAACTACCCTATCCGGACTTTCCAAGTGGTTATCACTTATCGAGTGGATATAGTCCGCGGTTTTGGTTGTACACCATTAGTCCTTACTACTTGAAACAACATTGAGACTCTATATGCTAGTACTGTGCTTTGACTCGTTTACCGACTCTATTGGGGTCATCAGGTGTCGGGATTGGGTACAGTTACAACACATATAGGAGTCGATGCTTTGTTGTCAAGGATTCACCACATACTTGCGAGTGTGGATATCCTATGCGATCTGAGGAGATATTAGTGTGACGAATCTCTGGCCAGAGTACATGATGTGATTTAAGAAATGGTTTCTTAGTAGCACATGCGATGTCACTATTTGATCTTCAAGATGCATTGCATAGTTATCGAATCTCGAGCGACTCTCGATATACCAATGGTTGTTGATTCGATCGGGATATATGGATGAAGGGACCGTACTGTACGCTAACCAAAATCTACTGGTTCTTGTAGGCACTATCAGTGATACCTAGGGAATCATGGGGCGATGTTGCTAGGCGCTCATACCATGATTCGATGGGCAAGTCGGAAATTGTTGTTCCGAGTCACAAGGAGTTGTGAGCCCACGGCTAGCTGTATCCCTGAACCATTGAGGGTCACACAGTGTAATGAATTTTTAATCCCCGTTGAGATAGTTAAATTTAAAGAGTTAAATTTAATGAACGAAGAAGTTGGACTTCTTATTTAAGAGTAGAGGAGAAAGATTTCCTAAAATGACATAGGGATGGCCATTTTTGGAAATCACTGAATTCGGATTCAGAAAAATTTATCTTGACTTTAAAAGGTGCAGAAATGGTTTCTGTGCACATTGGTGAAATCGGTTTATCAATCGGAGTCACGATGAATTTTATATTAATTTCTGAACATGCGGGCTTTGCTTGTCGGGCTTGAACTTATGACTAATGGGCCCTAAGCTGTTAGTGGCCTACATTATAAATAAATTATTGCAGTACAGAAATTACATACAACAGGTCACAATTTTTGAAAACCTAAGTATTTTCTAACAAGAGTGGCCGCCCCCCTCCCTGTCTACTCGAGAAAAATCCAGCCTGTGATTTTGAATTACAGTCTGGTTTAACGGATCAAATTCGTTAATCTCTTCATAGAAACTTCTGATAGATTTTCTAGTGCAATCTATCAGAGGGATTAAATATCTATTCGTGGACCTGATTGAAGAACAGTTCGTCCATCAGTTCCAGGGATATACAACAAGAGCAGAGAAATCTGTTGGTGTCCAAAATCTCGATTCGAGATTAAAGGTAAAAATTTTATAATCGTTATTTAATTTTTACACACACAATTTAATCGTAAGGTTTTGATACCCACTATGGAATCGTTCCATATAAAAATTTTAAACTTCCGCTGCACCGGGTATCAATCCTGATTGATCTGATCGCCGCGTTCTCCAACAGGTCCAAAGCGTACTACTGAGAGAGGCAAATCTTCTCGCCAAGGCACACGAGCTACAACCGCATCCTTCAACCTTGCCGGCCGTTTTGTCAATCAAGCGGCCCGGGATCGCTACGACCACGCTAAGAACCATCGCTCCCCTATTACTGAGAGGGGTTTTGATCTCGATGTGACTGTAAATGAAGTAGCGGCTCAAGTCTTGGCATGTGGGTGGGGAACGTTCTGTAAGCAACCCGCTCCAGCCATTGTCCCTCTTGTTAGGGAATTCTATGCTAATACTGCGGAGTGGACGGATGGCAAGGCCTTTGTCCAAGGCACTTTGATTTCCTACGCAGCTTCTGAGTTGAATGCCATGCTAGAGACACCAGATGTCGATGATAGCATTTTCCAAAGTGCTGCCCTTTCCCCGGATGTTCACGAGATCCTTACTCAGTTGTGCTTTACCGGGGCTGCTGGGTTGGATCCGGTTACTTACAAGTGCTTCAAAGAGAAATATCTTTTTGTGAATCCGGCCACCTGGTATGCATTCCTCTGCCGCCGCCTAATGCCAATCTCACACAAGAGTGAAGTTCATGTTGAGCGTGCTGTGCTGCTATACGCTCTTGATGTCGGACTCCCGGTCAATTTGGGTCGAGTTATTCTTGATCAGATACGGCAGTCGATCACTTATAAGACATCCGGTTTTTTATTTCCCATGATCATTACACAGTTATGCCTGCGCGCTGGTGTGCAAGCTAGAGCAGACGAGGAATGGTTGAAGCCGATGCGACCCATTGACCAAGCAGTTGTTGATGCCAAAAGAGCTTATAGGCGGAGCCTATTTCTGGTGGATGACCAATTTGTGGCGGTGCACCAACCGGTGCATCCTATTCCACCTCCACGCCGCCCTACTGCAGTTACTGTTCAAGAGATGGCCGCTTTCATGCAGCACCAGAACATGTTCAATGCGGCCACAGCTGCAAATTTTCAGCTGATAGATTACATTAGACTTCGGATTGATCCCACCACGCTCCCACCAGTTGTTCCTTTCCTGCCACCTTTTGAGTTTCCATGGGTCGACCCAGTGCCACCGCTAGAGCATGATGAGGATGGGGCAGATGCCAATCCATAAACCTGGGGAGTTTTCTTTTTATATTTTCATTTATTTGCATTGCATTCATTTTCTTTTGTTTTGTTAGTTGTTTTGTTTAGTTCTCGATCATTGAGGGCAATGCTTCGTTTAAGTGTGGGGGGGGGGGGTGCATTAAGTGTTTTGCTGTTTGTTTTGCATTGTGTTTGTTGCGTACTTGCATATAGTTCGTAAATTGTTTCATGAGTGTTTTGTGTACATAAGTAAAGGATGATTTCTAGCCTATGATGAGATAGTTGAAAAATGGATTTTTGAAAAAATTTAACTCTTGATTGGATATGAGAAACCATAGGTTGTTTGTTGAATATTTTTAAGCATGCATGTTTAACCAGTGAAGTGTAGCGATGTATTAGATATCGTGGATGTCTGTTGGACCATTGCACGACAATAGGTGTTTGTGAAACATGATAATTTTTGAATCTTGATGATTTCTTTGATATGACATAAATGATCTTGGGCGCACCTAGAAAAAAAAATAAAATAAATTTTACAACTCCATCTGGGCCTGAAAAGGATTAAAATCCTAATCCTTTAAAATTCAAATTCAAGGCTAAGTATGCGGATAAAATGGGGTTGATGCTCCATCCGGGCTATAGACGAGGGGATTGAAATTCTAATCCTGTCTTAGTTATAGCTAAGTATGCGGTTAATTATTGGGGATAAAGCAATACCGGGTGCAAAATCCGGAGGTGCGTAATTATTCTCAAGGAAGTTGTGTTGTGTTGAAGGATTGTTGGGAAGAGAGTTCTTGATGGTGTAGCTTGCACTGAATTGCTATAGGTCGGCGAACAGTCTTGAAACTTTGTATTTTGAAGTTGCATGTAACTGGGGTAACATGGCACACACACACGTTCGCATTCGACTGAAGGTGTATCATTGACGATTGAGAGTTGCTATGAGCTTATTTTTTTAGGTGAAAATGGTTTTCTCTGAGGCTATGATTTGCGTGATTCATACTTTCTTATGTTTTTGTTCTGTTTCATTTTGTTTTTGCATAACTTGCTCGAGGGCAAGCAAGGTTTAAGTGTGGGGGTATTTGATAGTAGTGTTTTGTTTGCATTTTTAGTGTCGTTTTGATTAGTGTTTTGCATGCATTTTGTGTCATTATTTATGTTTTAGTCTATTTTTATTTTATGTCGTGCATTTAGCTTCCTAATGTTTTATTGGTTTATTGTCTAGGAATTGATATTTTGTTGGTTAAAGAAATTGGAACGCGTACATGCGTTGAAGGAAATAGGAAAAGTCAAAATTTTCATCAACAAGTAGCGCGCTCGATCCGGGAAAGTTGTAGGATCGAGCGCGGCCATGGAAGTCTGAAGGCAGTAGGATGCTCAAGATCGCGCGCTCGATCGGATGGATGTCCCGGATCGAGCGAGCTGAAGGAATTTTCGAGGCAAAAGTTTGCTATTTTGTGCGCGCTCGATCCTAGCATTTTCCCGGATCGAGCGCGAGTCTGTTGCGGAAAAAAATTGTAATTTTGGAAACTCTTTTATGAAAGAGTGGGTGCCCGGATAGCCAACTTGTGGCTAAGGGCTTTTATGACTCTTTGTGTAAACAATCTTTGTTTAATATAATTTACATTTTATTAATGGCAATGACTTTATCTTTCTTCATATTGTTATATTGTGATATACTATTGTTGTTTTGATAAAGACCTTGAATATACTATAGTGTATGTAAGATGTGGTAGTACATGGGGATGACTATCATGAAACACATCTTATAGTCACTGTATATTCTAAACAGTTCCTAGTCGATTGAGACGTCCGATAATAAGGATAAGGATCGCTCGAGTTTGAGACTAGCATTTGCGATGCAGAGTACCACGTTTCATTAGTAGGGAACATAGAGATGTTCGAAGCATGAAAATGGATATTCATATAATGAATGATCGAACTACCCTATTTGGACTTTCCAAGTGGTTATCACTTATCGAGTGGATAAAGTCCTCGGTTTTGGTTGTACACCATTAGTCCTTATTACTTGAAACTATTGGAGAATGCGGCGATCAGATCAATTAGGATTGATACCCGGTGCAGCGGAAGTTTAAAATTTTTATATGGAACGATTCCATAATGGGTATCAACCTTACGATTAAATTGTGTGTGTAAAAATTAAATAGATTATAAAATTTTTACCTTTAATCTCGAATCGAGATTTTTGGACACCAACAGATTTCTCTACTCTTGTTGTATATCCCTGGAACTGATGAATGAACTGTTCTTCAATCAGGTCCACGAACGGATATTTAATCCCTCTGATAGATTGCACTAGAAAATCTATCAGAAGTTTCTACGAAGAGATTAACGAATTTGATCCGTTAAACCAGACTGTAATTCAAAATCACAGGCTGGATTTTTCTCGAGCAGAGGGAGAGGGGGCGGCCACCTTTTAGAAAATTAACTAGGGTTTTTCGAAAATTTTGTGACCTGTTGTGTGTAATTTCTGTACTGCAATAACTTATTTATAATGTAGGCCACTAACAGCTTAGGGCCCATTAGTCATAAGTTCAAGCCCGACAAGCAAAGCCCGCATGTTCAGAAATTAATATAAAATTCATCGTGACTCCGATTGATAAACCGATTTCACCAATGTGCACAGAAACCATTTCTGCACCTTTTAAAGTCAAGATAAATTTTTCTGAATTCGAATTCAGTGATTTCCAAAAATGCCCATCCCTATGTCATTTTAGAAAATCTTACTCCTCTACTCTTAATTAAGAAGTCCAACTTCTTTGTTCATTAAATTTAACTCTTTAAATTTAACTATCTCAACGGGGATTAAAAATCCATTACACTGTGTGACCCTCAATGGTTCAGGGATACAGCTAGCCGTGGGCTCACAACTCCTTGTGACTCGGAACAACAATTTCCGACTTGCCCATCGAATCATGGTAAGAGCGCCTAGCAACATCGCCCCATGATTCACTAGGTATCACTGATAGTGCCTACAAGAACCAATAGATTTTGGTTAGCGTACAGTACGGTCCCTTCATCCATATATCCCGATCGAATCAACAACCATTGGTATATCGAGAGTCGTTCGAGATTCGATAACTATGCAATACATCTTGAAGATCAAATAGTGACATCGCATGTGCTACTAAGAAACCATTTCTTAAACCACATCATGTACTCTGGCCAGAGATTCGTCACACTAATATCTCCTCAGATCGCATAGGATATCCACACTCGCAAGTATGTGGTGAATCCTTGACAACAAAGCATCGACTCCTATATGTGTTGTAACTGTACCCAATCCCGACACCTGATGACCCCAATAGAGTCGGTAAACGAGTCAAAGCACAGTACTAGCATATAGTGTCTCAATGATGTTTCAAGTAGTAAGGACTAATGGTGTACAACCAAAACCGCGGACTATATCCACTCGATAAGTGATAACCACTTGGAAAGTCCGGATAGGGTAGTTCGATCATTCATCATATTAATATCCATTTTCATGCTTCGAACATCTCTATGTTCCTTACCAATGAAACGTGGTACTCCGCATCGCAAATGCTAGTCTCAAACTCGAGCGATCCTTATCCTTATTATCGGACGGCTCAATCGACTAGGAACAGTTTAGAATATACAGTGACTATAAGATGTGTTTCATGATAGACATCTCCATGTTCTACCACATCTTACATACACTATAGTATATTTAAGGTCTTTATCAAAACAACAATAGTATATCACAATATAACAATATGAAGAAAGATAAAGTCATTGCCATTAATAAAAGTGTAAATAATATTAAACAAAAGATTGTTTATACAAAGAGTCATCAAAGCCCTTAGCCACAAGTTGGCTCACCGGGCACCCACTCTTTCAATCTACCACTTGCCCTAATGCCAACTAGTCATACTACATAGACCCATTGCTTTGCGATGTTTGTCAAATAATGGTCCTGGCAAGGGCTTAGTAAGTGGATCAGCGATATTGTCTGCAGAGGCCACTCTTTCGACAGTGATGTCTCCTCTTTCCACAATCTCCCGGATGATATGGTATTTCCTCAGTACGTGTTTGGATCTTTGATGAGACCTTGGTTCCTTTGCCTGAGCAACGGCACCCGTGTTGTCATAGTACACCGGGACTGGACCAACAACTTCAGGAATGACGCCCAACTCTTGGACGAAATTCCTCATCCAAACGGCCTCTTTAGCAGCAGCTGATGCTGCAATGTATTTTGCTTCAGTGGTGGAATCCGCTGTGGTGTCCTGCTTGGAACTCTTCCAAGAGACAGCACCGCCATTGAGCATGAACACAAATCCAGAGGTTGACTTCGAGTCATCCACGTCACTTTGGAAGCTAGAGTCGGTATAGCCTTCCAATTTTAGTTCTCTTCCTCCATATACCATGAACATATTCTTAGTCCTTCGTAAGTACTTAAGAATGTCCTTCACGGCTTTCCAATGCATTTGACCGGGATTAGCTTGATATCTGCTCGTGACACTCAGAGAAAATGCTACATCCGGTCTGGTAGATATCATCCCATACATGATACTACCTATGGCTGACGCATATGGTACATGTGTCATTTTCTCTATCTCTTCATCCGTCTTGGGACACATAGACTTGGATAGAGAAACTCCATGACACATGGGTAGATGTCCTCTCTTGGACCCATCCATTGAAAACCATTTCAATATGGTGTCGATGTAGGTTGACTGAGTGAGTCCTATCATTCTCTTAGATCTATCTCTATAGATCTGTATCCCTAGAATATAGGATGCCTCACTCAAATCCTTCATCGAGAATCTACCTGATAACCATATCTTTGTTGACTGCAACATCCCTACATCATTCCCAATGAGTAGGATGTCATCAACATAAAGTACTAAGAATGTCACAGCATCCTTAATTACTTTCTTGTACACGCATGGTTCCTCCGAATTCTTGATGAAACCAAAATCTTTTATTGTTTCATCAAATTTATGGTTCCAACTTCTTGATGCTTGTTTTAGACCATAAATTGATCTCTGAAGCTTGCATACCTTATGCTCTCTTCCCATGGATGTGTACCCCTCAGGCTGCTTCATATAGATTTCTTCCTTAATGTGTCCATTAAGAAAAGCAGTCTTCACATCCATTTGCCATATCTCATAGTCATACCATGCAGCTATGGCAATAAGGATTCTTATGGACTTGAACATTGCAACTAGTGAAAAGGTTTCATCATAGTCAACTCCTTGTCTTTGAGTATAACCTTTTGCCACCAATCGCGCCTTGTAGGTCAATACCTTACCATCAGGCTCAAGCTTTCTCTTGTAGATCCATTTACACCCTATTGGAACAATTCCATCGGGAGGATCTACTAAAGACCAAACTTGGTTTGTATGCATCGAATCTATTTCCGACTGCATAGCTTCAAGCCATAAATTTGAATCCGCATCAGAAATTGCTTCTTTGAAGTTTCTTGGATCACATCCAACATCGGGTTCATCTTGATCCCCTTCAAGAAGAAGACCATATCGAATAGGAGGTCTAGAAGTCCTCTCGGATCTTCTAGGTATAGGCGTGTCCAGTAATGGTTCCTCAGGTGTAGGATTGTTATTTTGTATTTCGGGTTCTTCTCGAATTTCTTCGAGTTCCATCATCTCGCCTTTCTTATCCAATAAGAACTCCTTCTCCAAGAAGGTGGCATTCCTTGAAACAAACACCTTTGTTTCAGCAGGATAATAGAAATAATATCCGATTGAATTCTTCGGATACCCTACAAAATAACATAAGCTGGATCGACTATCCAACTTATCTCCCACTGTCCGCTTCACGTAAGCAGGACATCCCCAAATCCTCAAGTACGAATACTTAGGAGCTTTGCCATTCCATAACTCGTATGGTGTTTTGTCCACTGCTTTAGTGTGGACGTTGTTCAACAACAATACCGCCGTTTCAAGCGCATAGCCCCAAAACGAAGGTGGAAGCTCAGTGAAACTCATCATGGACCGAACCATGTCCAACAAATTTCGATTACGACGCTCCGATACACCATTAAGCTGTGGTGTAATAGGAGGAGTCCACTGAGAGAGAATCCCATTCTCTTTTAGATAGTCCAAAAACTCGGTACTTAAGTATTCTCCACCTCGATCCGATCGAAGTGCTTTAATACTTTTACCTAGCTTGTTTTCTACTGCAGCCTCGAATTCTTTGAACTTTTCAAATGCTTCAGACTTATATTTCATTAAATATAAATACCCGTACCTTGAATAATCATCAGTAAAGGTAATGAAGTAGGTGTGGCCATATTGAGTCCCAACTCTAAATGGACCACAAACATCTGTATGGATCAAATCCAACAGATTTTGACTACGCTCAGGTTTCCCCTTAAAAGGAGATTTAGTCATTTTTCCTTTTAGGCAGGATTCACAAGTAGGTAGAGAGTTAATATCAGACATATCAAACATGCCCTCTCCCACTAGCTTGTTCATCCTCCTTGAGGAAATATGACCTAGCCTAGCGTGCCAAAGGTTTGCCGGGTTTTGGCTATCGATTTTCCTTTTGTTTGTTGTTGCCGGTTTATCAACATAATTTATTGGAACGTCTTTTAGTTTTAAGTTGTATAGATCGTTTTCAAGTTGTCCATTTCCAATCAAACATTCATTCTTGTAAATATTGCAAATCCCATTCACAAAATTTCAAGAATAACCATCTCTATCAAGCATAGAAACAGAAATAATGTTTTTAATCAAATCCGGAACAAATAAAACATCTCTTAAAAGTAACTTAAAACCGTTCTGCAAAAATAAATAAACATATCCCACAACTTTAGCTTCAACTCTGGAACCATTCCCGAGCCTCAGCTGGGTCTCACCCATTCTAAGCCTGCGACTTCTTGTCATCACCTGCAAATCATTGCAAATGTGAGATCCACATCCGGTATCCAATACCCAAGAAGTAGTATTAAGTGAAACATTTATTTCAATATAGAACATACCCTTCGCAGTTCGCAACTGCTCTAGATATTCCTTGCAGTTACGCTTCCAATGACCGGGCTTCTTGCAGTAATGGCAAACGTCCTTGGATTTTCCCATGTTTGAAGCCTTTGTCTTGTACTTCATCTCGGGTTCGATTTTCTTGGGTGGGGCAGAAGGTTTCTTACCCTTTGTACTTGGCCCCTTCTTAGCAGAAGAAGAGGAGCCCACCAAGAAAGCCGGTTTATCCTTCTTTAATATGGATTCATATGTCACAAGCATATTGACCATCTCTTCAAGGGAGGCCTCTATCTTGTTCATATTGAAATTCACCACAAATCCGTCAAACGAAGAAGGAAGAGACAGAAGTAGTAAGTCCACGTTGAGTTCATGCTCCAACACCAAATCAAGGGTTACCAACTTCTGTATGAGCCAAATCACTCGTACCCCATGATCACGGACCGAAGTCCCTTCACGCATGCGACACGTCATTAGCTCCTTTACAGTAGCGAACCTTTCATGTAGTGGCCCTTACCCGGATCACCTACTAAACAGAACTTAGGCATGCAATTAACTTAATAAAATAGATATCAGAATAAAACTGCGGAATCCAATAACATTATACATTCCCAAGTAAAGGAATCTGTAATTATCCAATAATATACAACCAAATCGAATAGCTGTATAAACCCAAACAACAGTAATAAAACCTAGACGAAGCTTCAGCCGGCCAACCACTGACTAGCCCCTCCTGGATCCACCCTCCTCGTCCAATCGCAAACTTGCCCCATGGAATAGGGTGTCCAGAAAATACAGAGTACGAGACGTGAGCATAAAACGCTCAGTTCGAGAGTATGAGTATACATGCATGCAAAGTGAACTCCCTATAGACTCGAGGTCAAGGATCAGATAACAGAGACAGACCGGGCCCTGGTATGTAGCACGCTGTGCCGTCGCTTCAGGAGGTGGCTCCCATACCGAGATAATCGTGGATACGCCGGACCCAAATCGATGGAAGTCCATCCACTAACAGGATAGGGTACAACCCTACAACAGACATCTCGAAGGAGATACAGCAAGATGCAAATGAATGCAGCATAATATCATGGCATATAAATCATGCGGTCACATAATACATGCATACTCAGTCAGGATATCTCGAACAGTACTTTCGTACCTCAATACAGTGCAAGCTCTACAACCTCTAGGTCCACGCCTATAGTCTGCTCTACACTGCCAAATGATACTACTATCATTAAAGTGCTCTAAAAGCCTTAACTAAGCTATTGCATACTCCTAAATATTTATAGGGAGCAAAAGCTATACCTTCGTCCGTCGTTAGCCCTTTGATGTCGATGCCTCCAGAACTTGGGCACAACTCCGCTACGACTACCGAACGTCTAGACGACTCCCGGTTCAAGCCTAGGAAGGCTAGAACAACTCGAATATGACTAGAAATAGAGAGGAAATCCGGAATTGGCAAGGAGAAATGAAGTCTCGGCCTTCTATTTATAGACAACGATCGGAGCCTCCGATCCTCGATCGGAACGTCCGAACCTCGATCGGAACGTCCGATCCTGCCATCGGAGCTTCCGAAGATCCTGATCTGCCACGTGTCAAAATATCATTTGATGACTTCGGATAGGGGTGATCGGAACGTCCGATCCTGATCGGAGCTTCCGATCCAACCACATGTCATGCCTGACGTAATAACATCGGTGCCTCCGATCGCTCATCGGAGCTTCCGATCCTGTTCGGAGCTTCCGATCGTGCCTTCGAAGCTTCCGATCCGTCCGATGCCTAATTGAATTAATTAGCATTAATCCTTTAATTACTCAATTAGGGCACGGGCTACTACATTCTCCCCCACTTAAGATATTTCGTCCTCGAAATCAGATCTTAAGTACCGAACGCAAATACAGAAATCAGAAACATTCTTTATTCAAATCAAACGTTTACAGAGTTTGCAACTGAATACAACTTAAAGAATGAAATCAAAACAACTCAGGATGGTCTTTACGCATCCTGTCCTCAAGCTCCCAAGTAGCTTCCTCAGTGCCTCGGCGCTGCCACTGAACTAAAACCAAAGGAATGACTTTGTTCCGTAAAACCTTATCCTTAAAATCAAGGATGCGAAGAGGTTTCTCAACATAAGTCAAATCCTTGTCTACCTGAACCTCAGATTGCTGCAGAATATGAGATTCATCCGCCACATACCGTCGCAACAGAGATACGTGGAACACGTCGTGAATACTGGATAGATGCGGTGGCAATGCTAGTCGATAAGCCAAATCGCCAATGCTCTCCAAGACCTCAAACAGACCGATAAATCTGGGAGATAACTTGCCCTTAAGGCCAAATCTGAGAATCTTGCGGAAAGGTGACACTCTCAGAAACACTTTCTCCCCGACCTCGAACTGCAAAGGCCTACGCTTAATATTAGCATAGCTGGCCTGACGATCCTGTGCAGTCTTAATCCGTTTCTTGATCTGATCAACAATGTCTATTGCCTGCTGGATAAACTCCGGTCCTTCATCCTGTCTCTCCCCTACTTCTTCCCAGAAGAGTGGAGTACGACAACGTCGCCCATACAACGCCTCAAAAGGTGCCATCCCAATACTAGTATGATAGCTGTTGTTGTAAGCGAACTCGATCAACGGCAAATGATCCTGCCAGGCTGAACCAAAATCCATGACGCACGCTCTAAGCATATCCTCTAAAGTACGGATAGTGCGCTCTGACTGACCATTAGTCTCCGAATGATAGGCTGTACTCAAACTGAGAGTAGTACCAATCGCACGCTGAACACTCCCCCAGAATCTAGAAGTAAACCTGGGGTCCCGATCGCTGACAATGCTCACGGGCACTCCATGAAGTCGAACGATCTCCTGAATGTACATCCGTGCCATGCGATCCACAGAGTACTCTCGGCTATAGGCAATGAAATGCGCTGACTTGGTGAGTCGGTCCACCACAACCCAGATAGCATCACAGTTCCTCGGGAATACCGGCAAATGGGTCACAAAGTCCATAGTGATAAACTCCCATTTCCATTCAGGAATAGGCAGACTGTGAAGCAATCCTCCAGGTCGTCGGTGCTCTGCCTTGACCTGTTGACACACCAAACATCTCGAAACAAACTGATAAACACTGCGTTTCATTCCCTTCCACCAGAAACGAGTACGTAGATCCTTGTACATCTTGTTGCTCCCAGGATGAATACTCAACTTAGTGCGATGTGCTTGAGACAAAATCTCCTCTCGCAACTCTTCATCCTGTGGAATCACAAGCCTACCAGACAAACACAGAAAACCATCTGACTGATAATGAAATCCAGACGAGCTACCCTCGTTAGCTAGATGAGCTAAACGCTGAGTCTTTGAATCAGACATCTGAGCATCTCGGATCCGCGAATACAAGGCTGGTTCAGATAATATCGCAAACATCTGGATACTCTGCATACCTTTCTTATGCTTGAAGGTAAAACCTGAAGTACAACAGTCACTGATCGCACTAGACATCGAACAAGTCTGAAGTGCGGATAGTCGCACCTTGCAACTCAAAGCATCAGCGGTGAGATTAGCAGCTCCCGGATGGTACTTAATCTCGCAATCATAGTCCTTAAGCAAGTCCATCCAACGTCTCTGTCTCATGTTCAATTCTGCCTGAGTGAACAAATACTTGAGACTCTTATGGTCGGTGAAGATCTCAAATTTCTCGCCATACAGATAATGACGCCAGATCTTCAAAGCGAACACAATGGCTGCTAACTCCAAATCATGGACTGGGTAGTTGTCCTCGTGAAGCTTCAGCTGTCTAGAAGCGTATGCGATCACATGCCCATTCTGAGTCAGGACACAACCTAACCCCTGAAGAGAAGCATCCGTGTAAACTACATACCCTCCAGATCCTGACGGTAATGCTAACACCGGCGCAGAAGTCAACCGCCGTCGAAGCTCACGGAAATTCTCCTCACACTCGGAGGACCACTCAAAATCCACACCCTTGCGGGTAAGCTGCATCAACGGTCGAGCTAACTGAGAGAAGTTCAGAATGAAGCGACGATAATACCCTGCTAGACCCAGGAAACTACGGATCTTAGCAACCGTCGTCGGACGCGACCAATTAAGTACCGCTTCAATCTTGCTTGGATCAACAGAAATCCCCTCCCTGGATATGATATGGTCAAGAAAGACCACTCTATCCATCCAGAACTCACACTTGCTCAGCTTGGCGTACAATTGCTCATCTCGAAGAGTCTGCAGTACCAACCGCAAGTTAGAAACATGCTCTTCCGTATTACGCGAATACACCAAGATGTCGTCAATGAAGACCACGACAAACTTGTCCAAATACTCCCTGAAGACACGGTTCATCAAATCCATGAATATAGCCGGAGCATTGGTCAAACCAAATGGCATCACTAGGAACTCGTAATGCCCATAGCGAGTACGGAATGCAGTCTTGGCTACGTCCTGATCACGGACTCTCAACTGATGATACCCAGATCTCAAGTAAATCTTGGAGTAAATTGATGTGCCCTGCAGCTGGTCAAACAAGTCATCAACACGAGGCAACGGATACTTGTTCTTCACAGTGACTTGATTCAGCTGCCGATAGTCAATGCACAGCCGCATCGACCCATCCTTCTTCTTCACGAAGAGAACAGGAGCTCCCCAAGGAGATACACTAGGACTAATGTACCCCTTGTCCAAAAGATCCTGTAGCTGATTCTTCAACTCACGCATCTCTGACGGAGCCAGACGATACGGTGCTCTAGAAATAGGCAAAGTACCCGGCATCAACTATATGTCAAACTCGACTTCCCTAGCAGGAGGAAAACCCGGAATCTCATCAGGAAACAAATCTGGAAATTCATCCACAACAGGAATGCTCTCTATCCCAATACTCTCAGCGGACAAATCAACTGCATAGATAAGGTAGCCTTCCCCGCCAGACTCCAGAGCTCGACAGGCTCTCAAAGCTGATACCAAAGGCATCGGGGGTCGCGCTCCCTCACCATAGAAAAACAAACTCTCACTCCCTTCCGGATGAAAGCGTACTAATCTCTGATAGCAGTCCACTGAAGCTCGATAGGTAGTCAGCACATCTATTCCCAGAATGCAATCAAAGTCGTCCATCGCCAGGACCATGAGATTCGCTAACAGAATGTTCCCTTCGAACTCTAAAGGGCAACCCATCACTAGACGCTTAGCCAAAGCAGATTGGCCCGTCGAAGTAGAAACAGACATCACTACGTCTAGTGCAATGCATGGTAACTTATGCCTCTTAACAAAACGTGCAGAAATGAAGGAATGAGATGCACCAGTGTCAATAAGTACAAGAGCAGGTATACCATAAAGCAGAAATGTACCTGCGATGACTTTCTCATTCTCCTCCATAGCCTGATCATGTCTCAGGGCAAACACCTGGCCAGAAGCTCGTGGCCTCAAATGAGAACTCCCAGCAGACTGTCCCTGCGACCTCTGCTGAACGGTGGCCTGAGAACCCGATCCTGAACCAGATCCAGAACCGCCTCCCCCAGACTGTGGACAATCCCTCCGGATATGACCAGTCTCTCCACAACGGAAACAAGCTCCAGAAGCTCTACGACACTTGTCGGATGGATGGTTCTTCCCACAGTGATCACACTTGTCCTTCTTACCATAACGGACAATACCTCCAGAACCAGAGGAAGAAGAAGATCCAGACTTCTTGAAAGTTTGGGCACGGGGACCCAAAGAACTAGCAGGTCTCGACTGAGGGAAAGACCTGTTCCGCCGAATGCTGTCCTCCGCCTGGTGACAACGGCTCACCAAACCCTCGTAGGACATGTCGTCGCCAACCGCCACACGGTCATGGATTTCAGGGTTAAGGCCCTGAAGGAACAGATTATACTTCATCTCTGAGCTATCAGCAATCTCGGGGCAATAGGATAGCAGATCAAAGAACCTCTGCTGATACTCATCAATAGACATGGCTCCCTGACGCAGACTCAGTAGCTCGCCTGCCTTCGACTGTCGGAGTGCAGGAGGAAAATACCGCTTTTGGAAAGCTGTGCGGAACTCGGCCCAGGTGGCCACTTCTCTCGCCGTAACAAAAGGTGCAGAAGTAAACCTCCACCACCTACGCGCACGCCCATCCAGAAGATAGCCAAGGGTCTCCACCTTCTGCTCATCAGTGCATTGGAACGTCTGAAAAGTCGTCTCCATGCGGTCTAACCAGTTCTCCGCATCCTCCGGAGACTCACCTCCAACTAAGGGCTTAGGACCCATAGCTAAGAATCGACGCACAGTGAAACGCTCGTCGTCATGGTGACGATGACGCCGTTCTCGACGAGGCACCCGGTCGGCATCACCCCAACGCCCACCAACACTGCCATGAGAACTCTGGTCGTCTCGATTTGACATCTACAAAAATACCTCAAGTTGAGACTAAATCCCAAGAAATCTTTTGCATGCTCTGATACCATAAATATAGTGACCCTTACCCGGATCACCTACTAAACAGAACTTAGGCATGCAATTAACTTAATAAAACAGATATCAGAATAAAACTGCGGAATCCAATAACATTATACAATCCCAAGTAAAGGAATCTGTAATTATCCAATAATATACAACCAAATCGAATAGCTGTATAAACCCAAACAACAGTAATAAAACCTAGACGAATCTTCAGCCGGCCAACCACTGACTAGCCCCTCCTGGATCCACCCTCCTCGTCCAATCGCAAACCTGCCCCATGGAATAGGGTGTCCAGAAAATACAGAGTATGAGACGTGAGCATAAAACGCTCAGTGCGAGAGTATGAGTATACATGCATGCAAAGTGAACTCCCTATAGACTCGAGGTCAAGGATCAGATAACAGAGACAGATCGGGCCCTGGTATGTAGCACGCTGTGCCGTCGCTTCAGGAGGTGGCTCCCATACCGAGATAATCGTGGATACGCCGGACCCAAATCGATGGAAGTCCATCCACTAACAGGATAGGGTACAACCCTACTAACAGACATCTCGAAGGAGATACAGCAAGATGCAAATGAATGCAGCATAATATCATGGCATATAAATCATGCGGTCACATAATACATGCATACTCAGTCAGGATATCTCGAACAGTACTTTCGTACCTCAATACAGTGCAAGCTCTACCAACTCTAGGTTCACGCCTATAGTCTGCTCTACACTTCCAAATGATACTACTATCATTAAAGTGCTCTAAAAGCCTTAACTAAGCTATTGCATACTCCTAAATATTTATAGGGAGCAAAAGCTATACCTTCGTCCGTCGTTAGCCCTTTGATGTCGATGCCTCCAGAACTTGGGCACAACTCCGCTACGACTACCGAACGTCTAGACGACTCCCGGTTCAAGCCTAGGAAGGCTAGAACAACTCGAATATGACTAGAAATAGAGAGGAAATCCGGAATTGGCAAGGAGAAATGAAGTCTCGGCCTTCTATTTATAGACAACGATCGGAGCCTCCGATCCTCGATCGGAACGTCCGAACCTCGATCGGAACGTCCGATCCTGCCATCGGAGCTTCCGAAGATCCTGATCTGCCACGTGTCAAAATATCATTTGATGACTTCGGATAGGGGTGATCGGAACGTCCGATCCTGATCGGAGCTTCCGATCCAACCACACGTCATGCCTGACGTAATAACATCGGTGCCTCCGATCGCTCATCGGAGCTTCCGATCGTGCCTTCGGAGCTTCCGATCGTGCCTTCGGAGCTTCCGATCCGTCCGATGCCTAATTGAATTAATTAGCATTAATCCTTTAATTACTCAATTAGGGCACGGGCTACTACATTTCAGCCCTCGATTGAGCACCAAAAAGTTCCTTGAGTTGAACGTGAATGTCAGCAGCATTCACGGTGTCCTCAAATCGCCTCTGGAGTTCATCAGACATCGAGGCTTGCATATAGCATTTGGTCTTGATATCATGGTCCCACCATGCATCAAGTTTGGCTAACTCCTCCGGACTTACGTCAGCTGGTGCTTCCTTCGGAGGATATTTTTCTAACACGTAGAGCATCTTCTCCGAAGTCAAGACAATCTTCAACTTACGGAACCATTCTGTATAGTTTGCGCCAGTCAACTTATTTTGTTCGAGGATCAAGAAAAGTGGATTATGCGAATTCATCTTATGAAATACTGAAAAGAAACAGACAAATATCAGTGATTGTTTAAGCAATTTACTAAGACATTGTAGTAGCCCGTGCCCTAATTGAGTAATTAAAGGATTAATGCTAATTAATTGAATTAGGCATCGGACGGATCGGAAGCTCCGAAGGCACGATCGGAAGATCCGAACAGAATCGGAAGCTCCGATGAGCGATCGGAGGCACCGATGTTATTACGTCAGGCATGACGTGTGGTTGGATCAGAAGCTCCGATCAGGACCGGAGGCTCCGATCACCCCTATCCGGAGTCGTCAAGTGATATTTTGACACGTGGCAGATCAGGATCTTCGGAAGCTCCGATGGCAGGATCGGACGTTCCGATCGAGGTTCGGACATTCCGATCAAGGATCGGAAGTTCCGATCGTTGTCTATAAATAGAAGGCCGAGACTTCACTTTCATTTGCCAATTCCGAGTTCTCCTTTCCTTTCTAGTCCTTTTGGAGCTGTTCTAGTCTTCTTAGGCTTGGTCCGGAGGTCGGCAAGGCGTTCGGTAGTCGTAGCGGAGTTGTGCCCAAGTTCTGGAGGCATCGACATCAAAGGGCTAACGACGGACGAAGGTATAGCTTTTGCTCCCTATAAATATTTAGGAGTATGCAATAGCTTAGTTAAGGCTTTTAGAGAACTTTAAGGATAGTAGTATCATTTGGCAGTGTAGAGCAGACTATAGGCATGGACCTAGAGTTGGTAGAGCTTGCACTGTATTGAGGTACGAAAGTACTGTTCGAGATATCCTGACTGAGTATGCATGTATTATATGACTGCATGATTTATATGCCATGATATTATGCTGCATTCATTTGCATCTTGTTGTATCTCCTTCGAGATGTCTGTTAGTAGGGTTGTACCCTATCTTGTTAGTGGATGGACTTCCATCGATTTGGGTCCGGCGTTTCCACGGTTATCTCGGTATGGGAGCCACCTCCTGAAGCGACGGCACAGCGTGCTACATACCAGGGCCCGGTCTATCTCTGTTATCTGATCCTTGACATCGAGTCTATAGGGAGTTCACTTTGCATGCATGTATACTCATACTCTCGCACTGAGCGTTTTATGCTCACGTCTCGTACTCTGTATTTTCTGGACACCCTATTCCATGGGGCAGGTTTGCGATTGGACGAGGAGGGTGGATCCAGGAGGGGCTAGTCAGTGGTTGGCCAGCTGGAGCTTCGTCTAGGCTTTATTACTGTTGTTTTGGGTTTATACAGCTATTCGATTTGGTTGTATATTATTGGATAATTACAGATTCCTTTACTTGGGATTGTATAATGTTATTGGTTTCCGCAGTTTTATTCTGATATCTGTTTAATTAAGTTAATTGCATGCATAAGTTCTGTTTAGTAGGTGATCCGGGTAAGGGTCACTACATTTATGGTATCAGAGCATGCAAAAGATTTCTTGGGATTTAGTCTCATCTTGAGGTATTTTTGTAGATGTCAAATTGAGACGACCAGAGTTCTCATGGCAGTGTTGGTGGGCGTTGGGGTGATGCCGACCGGGAGCCTCGTTGAGAACGGCATCATCGTCATCATGACGACGAGCGTTTCACTGTGCGTCGATTTTTAGCTATGGGTCCTAAGCCCTTAGTTGGAGGTGAGTCTCCGGAGGATGCGGAGAACTGGTTAGACCGCATGGAGACGACTTTTCAGACTTTCCAATGCACCGATGAGCAGAAGGTGGAGACCCTTGGCTATCTTCTGGATGGGCGTGCGCGCAGGTGGTGGAGGTTTACTTCTACACCTTTTGTTGCGGCGAGAGGAGTGGCCACCTGGGCCGAGTTTCGCACAGCTTTCCAAAAGCGGTATTTTCCTTCTGCACTCCGACAGTCGAAGGCAGGCGAGCTACTGAGTCTGCGACAGGGAACCATGTCTATCGATGAGTATCAGCAGAGGTTCTTTGATCTGCTATCTTATTGCCCCGAGATTGCTGATAGCTCAGAGATGAAGTATAATCTGTTCCTTCAGGGCCTTAACCCTGAGATCCATGACCGTGTGGCGGTTGGCGACGACATGTCCTACGAGGGTTTGGTGAGCCGTTGTCACCAGGAGGAGGACAGCATTCGGCGGAACAGGTCTTTCTCTCAGTCGAGACCTGCTAGTTCTTTGGGTCCCCGTGCCCAAACTTTCAAGAAGTCTGGATCTTCTTCTTCCTCTGGTTCGGGAGGTGTTGTCCGTTACGGTAAGAAGGACAAGTGTGATCACTGTGGGAAGAACCATCCATCCGACAAGTGCCGTAGAGCTTCTGGAGCTTGTTTCCGTTGTGGAGAGACTGGTCATATCCGGAGGGATTGTCCACAGTCTGGGGGAGGCGGTTCTGGTTCTGGTACAGGATCGGGTTCTCAGGCTACCGTACAGCAGAGGTCGCAGGGACAGTCTGCTGGGAGTTCTCATTTGAGGCCACGAGCTTCTGGCCAGGTGTTTGCCCTGAGACATGATCAGGCTGTGGTGGAGAATGAGAAAGTCATCGCAGGTACATTTCTGCTTTATGGTATACCTGCTCTTGTACTTATTAACACTGGTGCATCTCATTCCTTCATTTCTGCACGTTTTGTTAAGAGGCATAAGTTACCATGCATTGCACTAGACGTAGTGATGTCTGTTTCTACTCCGACGGGCCAATCTGCTTTGGCTCAGCGTCTAGTGATGGGTTGCCCTTTAGAGTTCGAAGGGAACGTTCTGTTGGCGAATCTCATGGTCCTGGCGATGGACGACTTTGATTGCATTCTGGGAATAGATGTGCTGACTACCTATCGAGCTTCAGTGGACTGCTATCAGAGATTAGTACGCTTTCATCCGGAAGGGAGTGAGAGTTGGTTTTTCTATGGTGAGGGAGCGCGACCCCCGATGCCTTTGGTATCCGCTTTGAGAGCCTGTCGAGCTCTAGAGTCTGGCGGGGAAGGCTACCTTATCTATGCAGTTGATTTGTCCGCTGAGAGTATTGGGATAGAGAGCATTCCTGTTGTGGATGAATTTCCAGATGTGTTTCCTGATGAGATTCCGGGTTTTCCTCCTGCTAGGAAAGTCGAGTTTGGCATAGAGTTGATGCCGAGTACTTCGCCTATTTCTAGAGCACCGTATCGTCTGGCTCCGTCAGAGATGCGTGAGTTGAAGAATCAGCTACAGGATCTTTTGGACAAGGGGTACATTCGTCCTAGTGTATCTCCTTGGGGAGCTCCTGTTCTCTTCGTGAAGAAGAAGGATGGGTCGATGCGGCTGTGCATTGACTATCGGCAGCTGAATCGAGTCACTGTGAAGAACAAGTATCCGTTGCCTCGTGTTGATGACTTGTTTGACCAGCTGCAGGGCACATCAATTTACTCCAAGATTGACTTGAGATCTGGGTATCATCAGTTGAGAGTCTGTGATCAGGACGTAGCCAAGACTGCTTTCCGTACTCGCTATGTGCATTACGAGTTCCTAGTGATGCCATTTGGTTTGACTAATGCGCCGGCTATATTCATGGATCTGATGAACCGTGTCTTCAGGGAGTATTTGGACAAGTTTGTCGTGGTCTTCATTGACGACATCCTGGTTTATTTGCGTAATACGGAAGAGCATGTTTCTCACTTGCGGTTGGTACTACAGACTCTTCGAGATGAGCAGTTGTACGCCAAGCTGAGCAAGTGTGAGTTCTGGATGGATAGAGTGGTCTTTCTTGGCCATATCATATCCAGGGAGGGGATTTCTGTTGATCCAAGCAAGATTGAAGCGGTACTTAATTGGTCGCGTCCGACGACGGTTGCTGAGATCCGTAGTTTTCTGGGTCTAGCAGGGTATTATCGTTGCTTCATTCTGAACTTCTCTCAGTTAGCTCGACCGTTGACGCAGCTTACCCGCAAGGGTGTGGATTTTGAGTGGTCCTCCGAGTGTGAGGAGAATTTTCGTGAGCTTCGACGGCGGTTGACTTCTGCGCCGGTGTTAGCATTACCGTCAGGATCTGGAGGGTATGTAGTTTACACGGATGCTTCTCTTCAGGGGTTAGGTTGTGTCCTGACTCAGAATGGGCATGTGATCGCATACGCTTCTAGACAGCTGAAGCTTCACGAGGACAATTACCCAGTCCATGATTTGGAATTGGCAGCCATTGTGTTCGCTTTGAAGATCTGGCGTCATTATCTTTATGGCGAGAAATTTGAGATCTTCACCGACCATAAGAGTCTCAAGTATTTGTTCACTCAGGCAGAATTGAACATGAGACAGAGACGTTGGATGGACTTGCTTAAGGACTATGATTGCAAGATTAAGTACCATTCGGGAGCTGCTAATCTCACCGCTGATGCTTTGAGTCGCAAGGTGCGACTATCCGCACTTCAGACTTGTTCGATGTCTAGTGCGATCAGTGACTGTTGTACTTCAGGTTTTACCTTCAAG
Source organism: Henckelia pumila (assembly GCF_033568475.1). Classification (NCBI taxonomy): domain Eukaryota; kingdom Viridiplantae; phylum Streptophyta; class Magnoliopsida; order Lamiales; family Gesneriaceae; genus Henckelia; species Henckelia pumila. The sequence continues at coordinate 9,350,044 of NC_133122.1, forward strand.
CATAAGAAAGGTATGCAGAGTATCCAGATGTTTGCGATATTATCTGAGCCAGCCTTGTATTCGCGGATCCGAGATGCTCAGATGTCTGATTCAAAGACCCAGCGTTTAGCTCGTCTAGCTAACGAGGGTAGCTCGTCTGGATTTCATTATCAGTCAGACGGCTTTCTGTGTTTGTTTGGTAGGCTTGTGATTCCACAGGATGAAGAGTTGCGAGAGGAGATTTTGTCTCAAGCACATCGCACTAAGTTGAGTATTCATCCTGGGAGCAACAAGATGTACAAGGATCTACGTACTCGTTTCTGGTGGAAGGGAATGAAACGCAGTGTTTATCAGTTTGTTTCGAGATGTTTGGTGTGTCAACAGGTCAAGGCAGAGCACCGACGACCTGGAGGATTGCTTCACAGTCTGCCTATTCCTGAATGGAAATGGGAGTTTATCACTATGGACTTTGTGACCCATTTTCCGGTATCCCCGAAGAACTGTGATGCTATCTGGGTTGTGGTGGACCGACTCACCAAGTCAGCGCATTTCATTGCCTATAGCCGGGAGTACAATGTGGATCGTATGGCTCGGTTGTACATTCAGGAGATCGTTCGACTTCATGGAGTGCCTGTGAGCATTGTCAGCGATCGGGACCCCAGGTTTACTTCTAGATTCTGGGGGAGTGTTCAGCGTGCGATGGGTACTACTCTCAGTTTGAGTACAGCCTATCATCCGGAGACTGATGGTCAGTCAGAGCGCACTATCCGTACGTTAGAGGATATGCTTAGAGCGTGCGTCATGGATTTTGGTTCAGCCTGGCAGGATCATTTGCCGTTGATCGAGTTCGCTTACGACAACAGCTATCACACTAGTATTGGGATGGCACCTTTTGAAGCGTTGTATGGGCGACGTTGTCGTACTCCACTCTTCTGGGAAGAAGTGGGGGAGAGACAGGCTGAAGGACTGGAGTTTATCCAGCAGGCGATAGACATTGTTGATCAGATCAAGAAACGGATTAAGACTGCACAGGATCGTCAGGCCAGTTATGCTAATATCAAGCGTAGGCCTTTGCAGTTCGAGGTCGGGGAGAAAGTGTTTCTGAGAGTGTCACCTTTCCGCAAGATTCTCAGATTTGGCCTTAAGGGCAAGTTGTCTCCCAGATTTATCGGTCCGTTTGAGATCTTGGAGAGTATTGGCGATTTGGCTTATTGACTAGCTTTGCCACCGCATCTATCCAGCATTCACGACGTGTTCCACGTATCTCTGTTGCGACGGTATGTGGCGGATGAATCTCATATTCTGCAGCGATCTGAGGTTCAGGTAGACAAGGATTTGACTTATGTCGAGAAACCTCTTCGTATCCTGGATTATAAGGATAAGGTTTTACGGAACAAAGTCATTCCTTTGGTTTTAATTCAGTGGCAGCGCCGAGGCACTGAGGAAGCCACTTGGGAGCTTGAGGACAGGATGCGTAAAGACCATCCTGAGTTGTTTTGATTTCATTCTTTAAGTTGTATTCAGTTGCAACTCTGTAAACGTTTGATTTGAATAAAGAATGTTTCTGATTTCTGTATTTGCATTCGGTACTTAAGATCTGATTTCGAGGACGAAATATCTTAAGTGGGGGAGAATGTAATAGCCCGTGCCCTAATTGAGTAATTAAAGGATTAATGCTAATTAATTAAATTAGGCATCGGACGGATCGGAAGCTCCGAAGGCACGATCGGAAGCTCCGAACAGGATCGGAAGCTCCGATGAGCGATCGGAGGCACCGATGTTATTACGTCAGGCATGACGTGTGGTTGGATCGGAAGCTCCGATCAGGACCGGAGGCTCCGATCACCCCTATCCGGAGTCATCAAGTGATATTTTGACACGTGGCAGATCAGGATCTTCGGAAGCTCCGATGGCAGGATCGGACGTTCCGATCGAGGTTCGGACGTTCCGATCAAGGATCGGAAGTTCCGATCGTTGTCTATAAATAGAAGGCCGAGACTTCACTTTCATTTGCCAATTCCGAGTTCTCCTTTCCTTTCTAGTACTTTTGGAGCTGTTCTAGTCTTCTTAGGCTTGGTCCGGAGGTCGGCAAGGCGTTCGGTAGTCGTAGCGGAGTTGTGCCCAAGTTCTGGAGGCATCGACATCAAAGGGCTAACGACGGACGAAGGTATAGCTTTTGCTCCCTATAAATATTTAGGAGTATGCAATAGCTTAGTTAAGGCTTTTAGAGAACTTTAATGATAGTAGTATCATTTGGCAGTGTAGAGCAGACTATAGGCGTGGACCTAGAGTTCGTAGAGCTTGCACTGTATTGAGGTACGAAAGTACTGTTCGAGATATCCTGACTGAGTATGCATGTATTATATGACTGCATGATTTATATGCCATGATATTATGCTGCATTCATTTGCATCTTGTTGTATCTCCTTCGAGATGTCTGTTAGTAGGGTTGTACCCTATCCTGTTAGTGGATGGACTTCCATCGATTTGGGTCCGGCGTTTCCACGGTTATCTCGGTATGGGAGCCACCTCCTGAAGCGACGGCACAGCGTGCTACATACCAGGGCCTGGTCTGTCTCTGTTATCTGATCCTTGACCTCGAGTCTATAGGGAGTTCACTTTGCATGCATGTATACTCATACTCTCGCACTGAGCGTTTTATGCTCACGTCTCGTACTCTGTATTTTCTGGACACCCTATTCCATGGGGCAGGTTTGCGATTGGACGAGGAGGGTGGATCCAGGAGGGGCTAGTCAGTGGTTGGCCAGCTGGAGCTTCGTCTAGGCTTTATTACTGTTGTTTTGGGTTTATACAGCTATTCGATTTGGTTGTATATTATTGGATAATTACAGATTCCTTTACTTGGGATTGTATAATGTTATTGGTTTCCGCAGTTTTATTCTGATATCTGTTTAATTAAGTTAATTGCATGCATAAGTTTTGTTTAGTAGGTAATCCGGGTAAGGGTCACTACAGACATAAAATAGGCGAAATTTATTTTATGAATCTCACTCCCACTATTTTAACGATTTCACTACCCTCTAGTGAAAACGGGAAACTGTTTTCCTTAGTGAGAACACGGAGTCCAATTGACAAACTTATGGTCCCGAATAATATCAGCCAACCATAATTTTCAAAAGGTAGAGCCCAATTGCTTCTAAAGCAACCTCCACGTTTTTACCTCATGTCCAATAAAGGCCCAATAATATGACGCCGATTATTGTGACATGTCAAGATGACCCATCAATATTAAGTTGTGATGGACGGTCGCCATGTGGATCCCCCAATAATATGAGCCGATCCCATGGGAGTTCCACCCAACTTACAACATGTGTCGATCCAATGTACAGCTTTCCGACGAACGGGCCCTCCCAATAATAGAGCCGGACCGTATCCGCGGGTAGCATCTCATACATTGATCGTTGATGGAAGGTAGGAACATTTAAACAAATTTAAATTTCCTTTATTTATCTTGATATCAATTTTAAATCATATTTAAAATGAGGGATTTTAATTTTGAAAATTTGTCTCATCATTTTTAAAATTTTGTATGCTTGTCGGATTCACACAATTTTGTTTAAAACATGCATACAACTATAATATCACATATTATATAGGATGATCGATTCCATTTCTAATCGACCCGTGGTTGCCAATCACGAGTCTTAGTCCAATCCTAGGTAATATGCAGTATGCAATGCAATCCTATTACATTTGCTTCCAATTTACATTTCTTCTGTCTTTATTGTCTGCTGGGCCCACCTCCATCTTCAAATCTTGATCTCCCACTAAATCTAATGTATTTACAATAAATAACAATGACAAGTAGGGGATACATTTTTAAGGGGTGGGAACGGGCCATAAACCAAGCCCACTTTTATTACATATGACATTCATATTGGGCCATAACCAGGCCCATTAATAAAACCAACAACAATAAAACAAATGTAAATTCCAAACATACACCTACAAAATTGGTCATGACAATCGATCATCCTTATCCAATAACATTTAATTCAAAATTAATTTATTGGATAACATGCAATGGCAATTTAAATTTAAAAGGATAAAATCATATTTCATACATAAAATCTTATTTTACATACAAAATCTTATTTTATCTTTTTATCAAATAAAATCATATTTTATCTATAAAATCCAATTTTATACATAAAATCATATTTTATCAATATATCCATAAGATCATATCTTATCATCAATTATACCAAAAATAATTAATTTCAAAATTCAATTTAACGGATAAAATATTTAAATTTTCCAAAAATTCAAATTTATCCAAAAATCAATTTTAAAATTTTCGGACTCGAACAATTCGATCCGACGCCTCGTGGACCAATCAAAAACAATTTTCGATCGGACCAAAAATAGAATTTTAACATATTAAAATTTAATTTAAAAATTAAAAAATAATTTTTCCCGCGGGCCGCCCGGGACATTCTCGGGCTGCCCGCGCCCTAATTGGGTCGGGCCGGGCAGCCCGACTGCCCCTAGGGCAGCGACGATCACTCCCCTGGGCAGTGCCGAGCGCTGCCCGGGGCAGCGATCCAATCGCTGCCCGGGTTTTTGCCCGAAAATAAAAAAATTTATTTTTAAATATTTATTTTGTTTCAAAAACCGAGGCTCAAAAATTTTTGTACAATCGATTAATTTAATCGCTTGATCTGAGCAACTTGGCTCTGATACCACTGTTGGAGAACGCGGCGATCAGATCAATTAGGATTGATACCCGGTGCAGCGGAAGTTTAAAATTTTTATATGGAACGATTCCATAATGGGTATCAACCTTACGATTAAATTGTGTGTGTAAAAATTAAATAACGATTATAAAATTTTTACCTTTAATCTCGAATCGAGATTTTTGGACACCAACAGATTTCTCTGCTCTTGTTGTATATCCCTGGAACTGATGGATGAACTGTTCTTCAATCAGGTCCACGAACGGATATTTAATCCCTCTGATAGATTGCACTAGAAAATCTATCAGAAGTTTCTACGAAGAGATTAACGAATTTGATCCGTTAAACCAGACTGTAATTCAAAATCACAGGCTGGATTTTTCTCGAGCAGAGGGAGAGGGGGCGGCCACCTTTTAGAAAATTAACTAGGGTTTTTCGAAAATTTTGTGACCTGTTGTGTGTAATTTCTGTACTGCAATAACTTATTTATAATGTAGGCCACTAACAGCTTAGGGCCCATTAGTCATAAGTTCAAGCCCGACAAGCAAAGCCCGCATGTTCAGAAATTAATATAAAATTCATCGTGACTCCGATTGATAAACCGATTTCACCAATGTGCACAGAAACCATTTCTGCACCTTTTAAAGTCAAGATAAATTTTTCTGAATCCGAATTCAGTGATTTCCAAAAATGCCCATCCCTATGTCATTTTAGGAAATCTTACTCCTCTACTCTTAATTAAGAAGTCCAACTTCTTTGTTCATTAAATTTAACTCTTTAAATTTAACTATCTCAACGGGGATTAAAAATCCATTACACTGTGTGACCCTCAATGGTTCAGGGATACAGCTAGCCGTGGGCTCACAACTCCTTGTGACTCGGAACAACAATTTCCGACTTGCCCATCGAATCATGGTAAGAGCGCCTAGCAACATCGCCCCATGATTCCCTAGGTATCACTGATAGTGCCTACAAGAACCAATAGATTTTGGTTAGCGTACAGTACGGTCCCTTCATCCATATATCCCGATCGAATCAACAACCATTGGTATATCGAGAGTCGTTCGAGATTCGATAACTATGCAATACATCTTGAAGATCAAATAGTGACATCGCATGTGCTACTAAGAAACCATTTCTTAAACCACATCATGTACTCTGGCCAGAGATTCGTCACACTAATATCTCCTCAGATCGCATAGGATATCCACACTCGCAAGTATGTGGGGAATCCTTGACAACAAAGCATCGACTCCTATATGTGTTGTAACTGTACCCAATCCCTGTTGGAAAACGCGGCTCTCTGATCAATCACGATTGATACCCGGTGCAGCGGAAGTTTAAAAATTTTATCATGGAACAATTCCATGGTGTGGGTATCAACCGTTCAACGATTAAATTATTGTGTGTGTAAAATTCAAATAACAATTAATTAAATTTTACCTTCAATCTCGAAGCGAGATTAATGGACACCACACAGATTTCTCTGCGCTTCTTGTATCTCCCAGGAACTGATGAACTCCTTCAATCAGGTCCACGAATGGGGTTTAAATCCCTCTGATAGATTGCACTAGAAAATCTATCAGAAGTTTTTCTGCGAAGAGATTAAACGAATCTGATTCGTTATTCCTGACTGCAATTCAAAATCACAGACCGGAATTTCTCGGGCAGAGTATGGGAGGGGTCGGCCGATTATTACTTTGAGAGGCTAGGGTTTCAAAATCTAGGGCCCATTAGTCATAAGCTAACACTTAGGGCCCATTAGTCATAAGCTAACACTTAGGGCCCATTCGTTATTCCTGACTGCAATTCAAAATCACAGACCCTAATTCAAATCTACTGCAAATTTGTTTCAAAATTTCACCCAACATACCAAAAATCGAACTATCTTCGGACTTAATCGTTATCTGGATCGGTCAACCACGAAATTCAGATAGTGGTATCAATCTCTATTAGTTACGAGCCAACAAAATCGTATATACTGAAGATATACCTCAAATCATCATTGACTCTCCGAGTCAGAATCAAATTAATATCACGAAAATCGCACAAATCATTATTATCAAATCGAGTGAATTCCGAACAACAATCCTTGCTAAGTGAAAACAACTCACTTGCATTTTTCAATTAAGGGAGAGTGAATCAAATCAGGGCTCCATGAACAAGGAATGCGAGCCAATCTATCAATAATAATAAAATCACGTGATCACCCGTCAACGGGTACGACATCATGCCCAATAACAAGACAAACCAAAATCATGGTTGTCAACGTGGCCTCACTCACGAGGAATCCGTACGCAGTCACCGATTAGGACTCAGTCCTAAGGCATATTCGAATGTCCCAATCAAAGAAATCTAGATCACTCAAGAATCAAATAATCGAAACTCTCCCTAATTAATATCAATATCCAGAAAGAAAATTCAAGTTCTCAAGAATTACGAATTTCGGAAATTCAAAATCGGAATTTCAATCGATGCCGAATGGCAATAATTATCGAAGTCAAAGTCATGCGAATCAAGGATGCATAACTAAAATAGGATTCAAGAATCTTCAGATTAATCGAAGGAAGGATCAACTGTAACTGAATTCGGTGTCTTTCCAAAAACACTAATATCAACCTCTTATTCTATCGAAAAGAAGTTCTTCCCAACAATTCTCAAATTCGTCTATTTCCAAAATATCAATCACAATAACTCCTCAACCACTTCAATACTAGAAATTCATACAATTTCCCTTAAGACCCAATAAAAGTATCATTCTCGAAAGAACAATATTGGTTACATCAATAAAATCTCAATATCATCGATTGAGATCTAATCGAATTCTCAAAATATTCAATTAATCCTAATCATCCCAAAAGTTAGGGCCCATTAGTCATAAGCTAGGGCCCGACAAGCAAAGCCCGCACGTTCAGAAATTAATATGAAATTCATCGTGACTCCGATTGATGAACCGATTTCACCAATGTGCACAGAAACCATTTCTGCACATTTTAAAGTCAAAATAAATTTTCCTGAATCCGAATTCAGTGGTTTCCTAAAATGTCCATCCCTATGTCATTTTAGGAAATCCTACTCCCTTACTCTTATTTAAGAAGTCCAACTCCTTAGTTCATTAAATTTAACTCTTTAAATTTAACTATCTCAACGGGGATTAAAACTCCATTACACTGTGTGACCCTCAATGGTTCAGGGATACAGCTAGCCGTGGGCTCACAACTCCTTGTGACTCGGAACAACGATTTCCGACTTGCCCAACGAATCATGGTAAAGCGCCTAGCAACATCGCCCCATGATTCCCTAGGTATCACTGATAGTGCCTACAAGAACCAGTAGATTTTGGTTAGCGTACAGTACGGTCCCTTCATCCATATATCCCGATCGAATCAACAACCATTGGTATATCGAGAGTCGCTCAAGATTCGATAACTATGCAATACATCTTGAAGATCAAATTAGTGACATCGCATGTGCTACTAAGAAACCATTTCTTAAATCACATCAAGTACTCTGGCCAGAGATTTGTCACACTAATATCTCCTCAGATCGCATAGGATATCCACACTCGCAAGTATGTGGTGAATCCTTGACAACAATGCATCGACTCCTATATGTGTCGTAACTGTACCCAATCCCGACACCTGATGACCCCCATAGAGTCGGTAAACGAGTCAAAGCACAGCACTAGCATATAGAGTCTCCATGATGTTTCAAGTCGTAAGGACTAATGGTGTACAACCAAAACCACGGACTTTATCCACTCGATAAGTGATAACCACTTGGAAAGTCCGGATAGGGTAGTTCGATTATTCATCCTATGAATATCCATTTGCATGCTTCTAACATCTCCATGTTCCCTACCAATGAAACGTGGTACTCCGCATCGCAAATGCTAGTCTCAAACTCGAGCGATCCTTATCCTTATTATCGGACGGCTCAATCGACTAGGAACAGTTTAGAATATACAGTGACTATAAGATGTATTTCATGATAGACATCTCCATGTTCTACCACATCTTACATACACTATAGTATATTCAAGGTCTTTATCAAAACAACAATAGTATATCACAATATAATAATATGAAGTAATATAAAGTCATTGCCATAAAAGTGTAAATAATATTAAACAAAAGATTGTTTATACAAAGAGTCATCAAAGCCCATAGCCACAAGTTGGCTCACTGGGCACCCACTCTTACAATCCCGACACCTGATGACCCCAATAGAGTCGGTAAACGAGTCAAAGCACAGTACTAGCATATAGAGTCTCAATGATGTTTCAAGTAGTAAGGACTAATGGTGTACAACCAAAACCGCGAACTATATCCACTCGATAAGTGATAACCACTTGGAAAGTCCGGATAGGGTAGTTCGATCATTCATCATATGAATATCCATTTGCATGCTTCGAACATCTCTATGTTCCTTACCAATGAAACGTGGTACTCCGCATCGCAAATGCTAGTCTCAAACTCGAGTGATCCTTATCCTTATTATCGGACGGCTCAATCGACTAGGAATAGTTTAGAATATACAGTGACTATAAGATGTGTTTCATGATAGACATCTCCATGTTCTACCACATCTTACATACACTATAGTATATTCAAGGTCTTTATCAAAACAACAATAGTATATCACAATATAACAATATGAAGAAAGATAAAGTCATTGCCATTAATAAAAGTGTAAATAATATTAAACAAAAGATTGTTTATACAAGGAGTCATCAAAGCCCTTAGCCACAAGTTGGCTCACCGGGCACCCACTCTTTCAGAAACATCATTGAGACTCTATATGCTAGTACTGTGCTTTGACTCATTTACCGACTCTATAGGGGTCATCAGGTGTCGGGATTGGGTATAGTTACGACGCATATAGGAGTCGATGCTTTGTTGTCAAGGATTCACCACATACTTGCGAGTGTGGATATCCTATGCGATCTGAGGAGATATTAGTGTGACGAATCTCTGGCCAGAGTGCATGATGTGTTTTAGGTTAATGGTTATCCTAGTAACACATGCAATGTCACTAATTGATCTCCAAGACGTAATGCATAGTTATCGAATCTCGAACGACTCTCGATGTACCAATGGTTGTTGATTCGATCGGGATATTTGGTTGAAGGGACCGTATTGTACGCTAACCAAAATCTACTGGTTATTGCAGGCACTATCAGTAATACCTAGGGAATCATGGGGCGATGTTGCTAGACGCTCTTACCATGATTCGTTGGGTAAGTCGGAAATTGTTGTTCCGAGTTACAAGGAGTTGTGAGCCCACGGCTAGCTGTATTCCTGAACCATTGAGGGTTAAACAAGTAATGAATTACTAAAATCCCGTAGAGATAGTTAAATTTAAAGAGTTAAATTTAATGAAAGAGAAATTGGATTTGTGAACTAAAAGGAGTGAAATTTCCTAAAATGACATAGTGATGGGCATTTTTGGAAATCACTGAATTCGGATTCAGAAAAATTATCTTGACTCTAAAAGATGCAGAAATGGTTTCTGTGCACATTGGTGAAATCAGATTATCAATCGGAGTCACGATAAATTTTATATTAATTTCTATAACAACGGGCTTGGCTTGTTGGGCTTAAGTTATGGATTGTGGGCTTTAAGGAGTTAGAGTCCTGATACAATTATAACTAGAAATTATCTATAAATAGAGGTGTTGGGTTCGAAAATCACACACTTTGTGTCTTATAATTTTTGAAATTACACTCTAAATATTCTAAGGATTTTTCGAAATCCTTGTCCCTCCCGGAGAAAATTCAGACTTGTGATTTTTGTGAAAATTACAATTCTGAATTAACAGATCATATCTGTTTATTCTCTACGCAAACTTCTGATTGATTTCTAGTGCAGTCAATCAGAGGGTTCAGTTTTCTGTTCGTGGACCTTATTTTGGTGATTGATCGTGACGCCATCGGCTCCCGGGATATACAAGAAGAGCAGATCTAAATCTGTTGGTGTCAATAATCTCGCTTCGAGATTGGAGGTAAAATATTTAATTGATTATTATTTATTTTACTTTTGTGATTTAATCGTTAAACGTTTTGATACCCATGATATGAAATTGTTTCATATCAAGAAAAATAAAATTTTTAAACTTCCGCTGCATCGGGTATCAATTCAATTGATCTGAACACGATTTTCCAACAGTGGTATCAGAGCCAGGTTGCTCAGATCAAACGATTAAATTAATCTATTGTACAAAATTTTTGGCCTCGGGTTTTTGAAACAAAACATATTTTTTAAAATCAAAAATTTAATTTTTCTGACGGGCAAGAAAAACGGGCAGCGATTGGATCGCTGCCCAAGGGCAGCGATCGGTGCTGCCCATAGGCAGCGATGTGATCGCTGCCCAGGGCAGCGACAGCCCTCGCCCGGTCAGGGCACGGGCTGCCTGGGATTGTCCCGGGCAGCACGGAAAAATTAAAAATTGATTTTTGAAAATTTTGAATTTTTAAAATTCTAGTGTTTGATCCGATCGAAAATTGTTTTTGATAAGATCACGAGGCATCGGATCGAATTGTTCGAGTCCGAAATTTTTAAAATTGATTTTTGGATAAATTTGAATTTTTGGAAAATTTAAATATTTTATCCGTTAAATTGAATTTTGAAAATTGATTATTTTGGTACAATTGATGATAAGATGTGATCTTATGGATGGATAAGATAAAATATGATTTTATCTTTTAAATTATGATGCCACAGCATGTTTATCCAATTATTTAAATTTTGAATTTAAAATTGGATAATGGGATGATCGATTGCCATAACCAATTTTGTAGGTGTATGTTAGGAATTTACATTTGTCTTATTGTTGTTGGTGTTTATTAATGGGCTTGGTTAATAACCCAATATGATTGTCATAAGTAATAAAAGTGGGCCTGGTTTATGGCTCGTTCCCACCCCTACAAATGTATCCCATATTTGTCATCGAAATTTATTATAAATTTATTAGACTTGGTGGGAGACAAAGATTTGAAGAAATGGTGGGCCCAGCAGACAATGAAGACTAAAGAAATGTAAATTGGAAGCTCAATGTAATAGGATTGCATTGCATACCTGCATATTACCTAGGATTGGACTTAGACTCGTGATTGGCAACCACGGGTTGAATAGATAATTGGATCGATCATCCTTAAATAATATATGATATTATTGATGTATGCATGCTTAGAACAAATTGTATGAATCCCGCAAGCATACATAAAAATGAATGATGAGACAAATTTTCAAAATTAAAAATCCCTCATTTTAAATATGATTTAAAATTTATATCAAGATTAATAAAAGGGAATTTAAATATTGTTTAAATTTTCCTACCTTCCATCAACGATCAATGTATGAGATGCTACCCGCGGATATGGTCCGGCTCATATTATTAGGGGGGCCCGTTCGTCGGAAAGCTGTACATTGGATCGACAAATGTTGTAAGTTGGGTGGAACTCCCATGGGATCGGCTCATATTATTGGGGGATCCACATGGCGACCGTCCATCACAACTTAATATTGATGGGTCATCTTGACATGTCACAATAAACGACTTCATATTATTGGGCCCTTATTGGACATGAGGTAAAAACGTGGATTTTGCTTTGGAAGCAATTGGGCTCTACCTTTTGAAAATTATGGTTGGCTGATATTATTCGGGACTATAGTTTGTCAATTGGACTCCATGTTCCCACTAAAGAAAATGTTTCTCGTTTTCACTAGAGGGTGGTGAAATCGTCAAAATAGTGGGAGTGTGATTCATAAAATAAAATTCACCATATTTTATGTCTTAGTAATTATTAAACAAATCATCGATTATTGTCTGTTTCATCTTAGTATTTCATTACAATGAATTCGTAATCCACATGTTTCAATTCTCGAACATAACAAACTTTCTGGCGCAATCTATACAGGATGGTTCCATAAGTTAAGATTGTCCTGAGTTCGGAAAAGATTTTCTAAGTGTTAGAAAAGGCTTCTCCGAAAACAGCCTCGGCTGATGTAACTGCCGAAAGGATTGGCCGAACTAGAGAAATGGTTGGACCATGATCTCAAGGCCAAATGTTACATGCAAAATTCGACAAGTCTAAACAAGTTTGCCATTACTGCAAGAAACCCGGTCATTGGAAACATAACTGCAAGGAATACCTCGAGCAGTTGAGAACTGCAAAGGGTATGTTTTACATTGAAATAAATGTTTTACTTAATACTAATTCTTGGGTATTGGATACCAGATCTCACATTTACAATGAGTTGCAAATGATGACAAGAAGTAATAAGCTAAGGATGGGTGAGACCCAGCTAAGGCTCGGGAATGGTTCTAGAGTCGAAGCCAAAGCTATATGAGACATTTATTTAGTTTTGCAGAACAATTTTAAGTTATTTTTTAGAGATGTTTTATATGTTCCAGATTTGGTCAAAAACATTATTTCTATTTCTATGCTTGATAGAGATATTTATTCTTGCAATTTTGTGAATGGGATTTGCAATATTTACAAGAATGAATGTTTGATTGGAAATGGACAACTTGAAAACGATCTATATAACTTAAAATTAAAAGACGTTTCAATGAATTATGTCGATAAACCGGTAACAACAAATAAAAGGAAAAACGATAGTCAAAACCCGAAAAATCTTTGGCATGCTAGGCTAGGTCATATTTCCTCAAGGAGGATGAACAAGCTAGTGGGAGAGGGCATGTTTGATATGTCTGATATTAACTCTCTACCTACTTGTGAATCCTGCCTGAAAGGAAAAATGACTAAATCTCCATTCAAGGGGAAACCTGAGCATAGTCAAAATCTATTGGATTTGATCCATACAGATGTTTGTGGTTCATTTAGAATTGGTACTCAATTTGGCCACACCTACTTCATTACCTTTACTTATGATTATTCAAGGTATGGGTATTTATATTTAATGAAATATAAGTCTGAAGCATTTGAAAAGTTCAAAGAATTCAAGGCTGAAGTAGAAAACAAACTAGGCAAAAGTATTAAGGCACTTCGATCGGATCGTAGTGGAGAATACTTAAGTGCCGAGTTTTTGGACTATCTAAAAGAGAATGGGATTCTCTCTCAGTGGACTCCTCCTATGACACCACAGCTGAATGGTGTTTCGGAGCGTCGTAATAGAACCTTGTTGGACATGGTTCGATCCATGATGAGCTTCACTGAGCTCCCACCATCATTTTGGGGCTACGCGGTTGAAATGGCGATTTTGTTGTTGAACAACGTTCACACTATAGCAGTAGATAAAACACCATATGAGTTATGGAATGGCAAAGCTCCTAAGTATTCGTACTTGAGGATTTGGGGATGTCCTGCTTACGTGAAGCAGACAGTGGGAGATAAGTTGGATAGTCGATCCATCTTATGTTATTTTGTGGGGTATCCGAAGAATTCAATCGGATATTATTTCTATCATCCTGCTGAAACAAAGGTGTTTGTTTCAAGGAATGCCACCTTCTTGGAGAAGGAATTCTTATTGGATAAGAAAGGCAAGATCATGGAACTCGAAAAAATTCGAGAAGAACCCGAAATACAAGTTAACGATCCTACACCTCAAGAATCATCATAAGACACGCCTATTGCTAGAAGATCCGAGAGGACTTCTAGGCCTCCTGTTAGATATGGTCTTCTTCTTGAAGGGGATCAAAGTGAACCCGATATTGGATGTGATCCAAGAAATTTCAAGGAAGCAATTTCTGATGCGGATTCTAATTTATGGCTTGAAGCGATGCAGTCGGAAATAGACTCGATGCATTCAAACCAAGTTTGGCCTTTAGTAGATCCTCCTGATGAAATTGTTCCAATAGGATGTAAATGGATTTACAAAAGAAAACTTGGGCCTGATGGCAAGGTGTTGACCTATAAGGCATGATTGGTTGCAAAAGGTTATACTCAAAGACAAGGAGTTGACTATGATGAAACCTTTTCACCAGTCGCAATGTTCAAGTCCATAAGAATCCTAATTGCCATAGCAGCATGGTATGACTATGAGATATGGCAAATGGATGTGAAGACTGCATTTCTTAATGGAAACATTAAGGAAGAAATCTATAAGATGCAGCCTGAAGGATTCACCTCCATGGGAAGCGAGCATAAGGTATGCAAGCTTCAGAGATCAATTTATGGTCTCAAACAAGCATCAAGAAGTTGGAACCAGAAATTTGATGAAACAATAAAGGATTTTGGTTTCATCAAGAACCCGGAGGAACCATGCGTGTACAAGAAAGTAGTTAAGGATGCGGTAACATTCTTAGTACTTTATGTTGATGACATCCTACTCATTGGGAATGACGTAGGGATGTTGCAGTCAACAAAGATATGGTTATCAGGTAGATTCTCGATGAAGGATTTGGGTGAGGCATCCTATATTCTAGGGATACAGATCTATAGAGATAGATCTAAGAGAATGATAGGACTCACTCAAGCAACCTACATCGACACTATATTGAAAAGGTTTTCAATGGATGAGTCCAAGAGAGGACATCTACCTATGTGTCATGGAGTTTCTCTATCCAAGTCTATGTGTCCCAAGACTGACGAAGAGATAGACAAAATGACACATATACCATATGCGTCAGTCATAGGTAGTACCATGTATGGGATGATATCTACTAGACCGGATGTGGCCTATGCTCTGAGCGTCACGAGCAGATATCAAGCCAATCCAGGTCAAATGCATTGGAAAGCCGTGAAGGATATTCTTAAGTACTTGAGAAGAACTAAGAATATATTCATGGTTTATGGTGGAAGAGAATTGAAGTTGGAAGGCTACACCGACTCTAGCTTCCAAAGTGACGTGGATGACTCGAAATCAACCTTTGGATTTGTATTCATGCTCAATGGCGGTGCTGTCTCTTGGAAGAGTTCCAAGCAAGACACCACAGCGGATTCCACCACTGAGGCAGAATACATTGCAGCATCAGCTGCTGCTAAAGAGGCGGTTTGGATGAGGAAATTCATCCAAGAGTTGGGTGTGATTCCAGAATCTGTTGGTCCAATCCCGGTGTACTGTGACAACACTGGTGCCATTGCTCAGGCAAAGGAACCAAGGTCTCGTCAAAGATCCAAACTCATACTGAGGAAATACCACATCATCCGGGAGATCATGGAAAGAGAAGACATTACAGTCGAGAGAGTGGCCTCTGCAGACAATATCGCTGATCCGCTTACGAAGCCCTTGCCAGGACCATTGTTTGACAAACATCGCGAAGCAATGGGATTACGTAATATGACTAGTTGGCTTTAGGGCAAGTGGGAGATTGAAAGAGTGGGTGCCCGGATAGCCAACTTGTGGCTAAGGGCTTTTATGACTCTTTGTGTAAACAATCTTTGTTTAATATAATTTACATTTTATTAATGGCAATGACTTTATCTTTCTTCATATTGTTATATTGTGATATACTATTGTTGTTTTGATAAAGACCTTGAATATACTATAGTGTATGTAAGATGTGGTAGTACATGGGGATGACTATCATGAAACACATCTTATAGTCACTGTATATTCTAAACAGTTCCTAGTCGATTGAGCCGTCCGATAATAAGGATAAGGATCGCTCGAGTTTGAGACTAGCATTTGCGATGCAGAGTACCTCGTTTCATTGGTAGGGAACATAGAGATGTTCGAAGCATGCAAATGGATATTCATATGATGAATGATCGAACTACCCTATTCGGACTTTCCAAGTGGTTATCACTTATTGAGTAGATAAAGTCCGCGGTTTTGGTTGTACACCATTAGTCCTTATTACTTGAAACATCATTGAGACTCTATATGCTAGTACTGTGCTTTGACTCGTTTACCGACTCTATGGGGGTCATCATGTGTCGGGATTGGGTACAGTTACGAGGCATATAGGAGTCGATGCTTTGTTGTCAAGGATTCACCACATACTTGCGAGTGTGGATATCCTATGCGATCTGAGGAGATATTAGTGTGACGAATCTCTGGCCAGAGTGCATGATGTGTTTTAGGTTAATGGTTATCCTAGTAACACATGCGATGTCACTAATTGATCTCCAAGACGTAATGCATAGTTATCGAATCTCGAACGACTCTCGATGTACCAATGGTTGTTGATTCGATCGGGATATTTGGTTGAAGGGACCGTACTGTACGCTAACCAAAATCTACTGGTTCTTGCAGGCACTATCAGTAATACCTAGGAAATCATGGGGTGATGTTGCTAGACGCTCTTACTATGATTCGTTGGGTAATTCGGAAATTGTTGTTCCGAGTTACAAGGAGTTGTGAGCCCACGGCTAGCTGTATTCCTGAACCATTGAGGGTTACACAAGTAATGGATTACTAAAACCCCGTAGAGATAGTTAAATTTAAAGAGTTAAATTTAATGAAAGAGAAATTGGATTTCTCAACTAAAGGGAGTGGATTTCCTAAAATGACATAGTGATGGGCATTTTTGGAAATCACTAAATTCGGATTCAGAAAAATTATCTTGACTCTAAAAGATGCAGAAATGGTTTCTGTGCACATTGGTGAAATCAGTTTATCAATCGGAGTCACGATGAATTTTATATTAATTTCTATAACAACGGGCTTGGCTTGTTGGGCTTAAGTTATGGATTGTGGGCTTTAAGGAGTTAGAGTCCTGATACAATTATAACTAGAAATTATCTATAAATAGAGGTGTTGGGTTCAAAAATCACACACTTTGTGTCTTATAATTTTTGAAATTACACTCTAAATATTCTAAGGATTTTTCGAAATCCTTGTCCCTCCCGGAGAAAATTCAGACTTGTGATTTTTGTGAAAATTACAATTCTGAATTAACAGATCATATCTGTTTATTCTCTACGCAAACTTCTGATTGATTTCTAGTGCAGTCAATCAGAGGGTTCAGTTTTCTGTTCGTGGACCTTATTCCGGTGATTGATCGTGACGTCATCGGTTCCCGGGATATACAAGAAGAGCAGATCTAAATCTGTTGGTGTCAATAATCTCGCTTCGAGATTGGAGGTAAAATATTTAATTGATTATTATTTATTTTACTTGTGTGATTTAATCATTAAACGTTTTGATACCCATGATATGAAATTGTTTCATATCAAGAAAAATAAAATTTTTAAACTTT
Organism: Henckelia pumila; assembly: GCF_033568475.1. NCBI lineage: Eukaryota > Viridiplantae > Streptophyta > Magnoliopsida > Lamiales > Gesneriaceae > Henckelia > Henckelia pumila. The sequence goes on from NC_133122.1 coordinate 9,367,828, forward strand.
CGCTGCACCGGGTATCAATTCAATTGATCTGAACACGGTTTTCCAACATTTTAATTAAGGCTCTAGACTTTTATTTGATTTTTAAGTTGGTTTTAGGGATTTTTCCAGACTATTCTACACGCTTAGAACTGGAAGAACTCTCTGTGGACGGCTAGGTTTTCATCTATCTTTTCTTATTTTTATTTTCGCTCATGATTTTTTTTAGAAAATTCATGAGTATTGTTGGCTAAACTTTAGTACTTGGTTGAGGAAGACAAAACCCTTGATTTTACTTATTCATGAGATTTTGATTTTCAATGTTTGATTTTTATCGAGTATCAAGAATTATTCTGAATTGATTGATATGCTTGTGTATGAGATTTTTAGATTGGCCATCTTAGGATTTCATTATACAATCGAATGCTAAATTAGAATTCAAATCCGTAATTGTTTGAAACCTCTGATTTGCGAAGAAACTATGATTAATATTTTTTGCTGTTGAATTTGTTAAATCGTAGAAATAATAATTGACTAGACTAAATTCATCCGCTTGTGTATGGGTTGTCTAGCTTTATCAGTTTTACTAGTTTGAATGCTACCGTGAATTTAAATCTGATCGTTGGTATTGGGTTAGTTTATGGGGTAAGGGTTAACTTGGACTGCTGTTGCCTAGTTAACTAAAATTAAGGTGAAACAGGAATTAAATTTCCAATGGTGAATATTTGATAAGATTAATTATTTTTAGATGATCAATGATTGAATGAATAATATCAAGGGTGTAGTCGACCGATACCAAGTCTCGTCTCTTATTGAATTTCTCCAGTCTTTTATTTAAATTTTGTATGCTAGTGAATTTTGATTGCTTAAAGTTTTTAGTAGTTAATCCAAACTCCAAAACCCCCTTTTATTTTAAAGAACACTTTTAAATTTACCTTTCCTTGTGGGAACGATCCCTACTCACGCTACTGCATTATTTGTTTATCTGATTGAGTCGGGTAATTTGGGCGTACACGATAAGCGCTACCAATATCCCAGATTTTTTTGGTTTTTCCCCTGTGATCTCAGAGGCGGAGAACATCTGCATTGCGGCCACCCCCACTTTGGAGGAGGTTCGCCTCATTGTTTTCTCCATCCCTAGTGATAGTGTGGCTGGCCCTGATGGGTGCTCTTCTGTATTTTTTCTGCATTACTGGGATTTTGTGCAGCAGGACGTCATGGAAGCTGTCCTTTGACTTTTTTCAGGGTTCCCCTTTTCCCAAGGGCTTCACTGCCACCACGATCACTTTGGTTCCCAAAGTTGAGGGTGCTTATGCTTGGATGGATTTCCATCCCATCAGCTTGTGTAATGTCACGAATAAGATCATCTCGAAGCTGTTGTACTCTCGGCTAAGTTCAGTGGTTGGGGGTCTTATTTCTCAGAGTCAGAGTGGATTTGTGCCGGGTCGGATGATTTCTGATAATATCCTTCTCGCTCAGGAGCTCACTCACAGTCTCAATCTCCTTGCCCATGGTGGAAACGTCATCCTGAAGTTGGACATGGCTAAGGTCTATGACAGAGTCAAATGGTATTTTCTCCTGGATGCCCTTAGGCAGTTCGGCTTCTCCGAGCAAGTTGTGAGGATGTTGAGGGCTTGAATCTCTTTTTGCAAGTTCTCGGTCAATGTTAATGGTACTCCCACTGGTTTGTTTGGTTCTACGAGGGGTTTGAGACAGGGGGATCCTTTGTCCCCCCTTCTCTTCATTATTGCGGCGAAGTACCTGTCTCGCAGTCTGGATCGGTTGTTCCTTCAGAACGCTGATCTGAGGTACTGCTCTGGTGTGATATGATGATCTCCCATCTGGCTTATGCTGATGATGTCATTATTTTTGCCAAATGGGGGGTCTCGGGGTATGCAGCGCCTCAAAGATTTCTTGGATCATTATGAGAACTGCTCGGGCCAGTTGGTGAATGTGGCCAAGAGTGCCATGATATTTCCCCTGCATTGTACTGATCGTCGCCGCTCTAGTTTGCTGCGCATTACAGGGTTTGCGGAGGGCCAGCTGACTTTGAGATACCTTGGAGCTCCGCTTTTCCGTGTGAACCGAAATTGCTCGTTGTTTGAGCCCCTTTTGCAGTCAGTAGCGTGCTCATTTTGATTCCGATCTATCTCTGCCAGGTGATTCAGCCTCCTTTTGTTGTCATGGAGAGATTGGAGCTCATCTTTAATGCTTTCCTCTTGGGTTCTAGACCCTTGGAAAAGAAGTGGCATTGGGCTCGTTGGTCTCGTGCTTGCCTCCTGGTGAAAGAAGGGGACCTTGGTTTTTGTAGGCTGAAAGACATAGTGGATAGATTCTCCATGAAGCTATGGTTCAGATTTCGACAAGGCTCCTCTCTCTGGGCAAGATTACTCTGGAGGAAGTATTTCCGAACTGAGATCCCCATTTGTGTCACTTCCCGTGGTGCTATTTCTCCGACTTGGCGTCGCATGCTCCAGGTTCGGCCTCGTGCGGAGCCTGGCATCCGATGGAGAATCGGCTATGGGGAGATTTCTTTTTGGGATGATACCTGGTTGGATGATACCTGGTTGGGTGATACCCCTCTGTCAGAGGGGATAGGAGAGTGTGTGTTTCTAGCTTCCTTTTGGAGGGAGCATGGGATTTTGATCTTCTCTGTGCTGTTGTTGCTCCCTCGGTGGCGGAGGAGATTGCACAGATTCCTGTTTTGGTGGACGAGCCGGATGTAGCTATTTGGATCCACAACACTTATGGTGCTTTTTCCGTGAGATCTGTGTGGGAGCAGGTCCGTCCGAGAGGCCTGGTATCAGACATTTTGACCCCTTGCTGGGGGCATTGGATGAATCCCACCATGTCCTTTTTTCTGTGGAGATTTTGGCATCGGTGGCTGCCTGTGGATGAGGTGCTTCAGCAGCGCGGTTTTGTGCTAGCGTCCAGATGTCAGTGTTGTCAAATGTCGGAGACCCTCGTACACATTTTCATTGACTGTCCCATCGCCCGTTCGGTGTGGCATTTCTTTGGGGCTGTCTTTCGTGTTCGCATCCCCATCACTGAGGACTTCCGTTTGTTTCTCAGTGCCTGGAAGAGGAGTCGCGAGTATTCTCCTGGGGGTAATGTGAAGGAGTTCATTCCTTTCGTCGTGCTTTGGTTCCTTTGGACCACACACAATGATTCTAAGCACCATCACTTACCCTCTTCTGCGGAGACGGTCAAATTCCAGATCTTGTCGTATTTGAGACTTGCACATTCTGCAGCCACCATCAAGCCCCGCCTCTAGCTGGGGGCTATACAGGCTACGCGTATGATGGGAATCTCGGTTGGCCTCCAACGGACAAACAAGAGCTCCTGAGTCCCCTAATGTTCCAAATGAGACAATTCATGGGGAAAATTCTGGGTGAGGCCCCTTCTTCTTCCTCGTCCCCTTAAGGGCCTGCAGGTCCTTCTCCCTCAGAGAAGTCTTTCTCTTGAGAGGATCAGACATATCAGTGTCCCGCTCGACCCTACCAAGTTCCTTCCCATCACACGATTCGGAACCATAACAAGATCCCAAGTCATCTTCACAACTAGAGTCAACCATCACCGGGCCAAACTCCTGGCAGAGGCGGCCCTGCTGAGAAATGAGCCACTCAATGAACAAGGAGGAATTCTCACTAAGAGTCCCGGGATTCGAAGGAATTGATTGACAGCTATGATTCAGAACACAGGCAATAGTTTCCATAGGAGCAGAAACTAGAACGTCATGCGGAGATCCCAGATCCTCCGCACAATCCACAAAAGAGGTACCCTCCTCTTCCTCCACTTGCTGAGCCCAAGAGAATCCTGGACAAATGTCAAACCCAACCTTGGTAATGTGGATAGACTTGGGAATATGGATTGCTTGGGGCCTCGGATTTTTCCCATGAGAATAACACACCGAAGTGGAGTGCCCCAACATCTTGCAATCAGTGCAATAAGATGGGATCCTCTCATACACAACCTCAATCTCATGCGTGTACTCACCCCACCCAACCCAGATCTGCTGAATTCTCTCCCTTAAAACATCCAGCTCCACACAGACATGGGAAAAAGCCCCTCTAGACACATCAGCCGTATGCTCATCCAAAGGATTGCCCAAGATTTTGGCAAGAGCATACAAACTTTTCTTATTGTACAAGTGCAAGGGCAAATCAGGAAATCGAACCCATACAGGGGCAATGGGTGATTCCATATCGAACTTAAACTCCGGGGTCCACTAAGAAAATCGGATCCCAATCGGCCCCACATAGAGCATTCCGCGCATCCAGATGCGTGCATAATCCTCCTCACAAGAAAAAGTACATACTAAGTAACCACGGGGGAGGAATTTCAAGTTAAAAGGAGCCATAAAACCCAGCTTAGAAAAAGCAGCATATATCGCAGAATTAGGGACAGAAGATCTATTCCGAGTAATCTTGCCCACCAAAGAAAATCTAAAAGGCTCAACAAGGGAAGAAATTACCTCGTCCGGTTTCCCATTCAGAAAAGTTGGATCTAACAAATCATCCATCGAATTTATCACATCTGCAAAGCTTTTCTTCACCGTACGAGGAGACGGTGGTGCCAAAGTGTCTCGAAACGAAACCGGGAGCGAAACTGCAATTTTTGAAGCAGGGTTGACCAAAAAGTCAATAGGGTTGACTCCAATTTTGACTGCTGGGTCAACGATTTTGACCAGGGGTCAACAATGTTGACTTTTGAGTTGACTCGCTTAGCTCGGCCGATTGGGACCGGGTTGACTCGGGTTACACTCGTCGGAGCATCACCGGCGGCCGGCGAAGGTGTCGTGGCACAGGAACCGGGGTCCATTCCGGCAAACTCGGTTGGTGGAGGGGTTGACTTGGCCTGTGTAGTGACCCAACCCGAATCCACTACCTAATCAGAGTTATAGTAAAAGCGCACGCAATCAAAGCTTAAAGCGTGTAATGCGGATAATTAAAATACAAAAAATCCAATCGGCAGAATACAACCGACGCTATCACAAGTGTATAAATACTATTATACAACCAAATCGAAGGTTCAGGGTAAATAAATCCCTACCCTCTAAAACCTCGCACTCTCCAAAGCTCAATCCTGCAGAGAGCCGCCTGGACCGTCCAGCCTCAAACCTGCCCCGCCACAAGGTACATAATACCCAAACACAGGGGCGTGAGCTAGAATGCTCAATACGAAGGAATGATATAAATACAAATATGCACACACAGATGGTTTAAAACCCAAGTGAAAACACTTGCTCATGGCGCCGGGAATATACAGTACCGGCTAGAGAGCTACTCCGCGGGGTACTCGTATACTCCATATCAGGGCTGAGCCAACCCCATCCTAACGCGAATCCAAAACAGAATACAAGTCTCATACGGAAACTGTCATACCTGACTCGAGTCCAAAATAAGATCATTGTTCCCTATGGAGAGTGTCAATGACTCACATCTTTCCGAATGCAGTCACACGTAAAATCATGTATGTGCTAAGATGGTAAAACATGCTAAAACATGATAAAACATATAGCACATACTCATGCAACATATAAGCAAATATATCATGCCGGCTATCTCGGTCAGTACTTACGTACCTCTAACACTGCTGGTCAAACCTAGCTCTGCTGGTCTAGACTCCAAGCCTACTAGCTACTACAATGCAAATATCCATGCATCAACAATTAAGATCTAAAAGCCTTAACTAAGCTATTGCATACTCCTAAATATTTTTAGAACGCCAAAGCTATACCTGCGTCCTTCGTTAGCCCTTTGCTGACGATAGCCTCAAAACTAGGTCGTAGCTCCGCGATGACGTCTAGATCACTTAGCCACTTCCGGATTTCCCGTAGGATTCCTAGATCTCCCTAGATCTGAGTTAGAAGGCTTAAGAATCGAGAGAGAAGAGAGGAAATTGGTGTGAGAAAATGAATTCTCGGACCCTCTATTTATAGGCAACGTTCGGAGCCTCCGAACCTGGTTCGGATCATCCGAACTCGATCGAAACCTCCGATCACACCTTCGGAGCATCCAATTTCTCAATATTACGTCAGCCATGATGTCACCTTGCTGATGTAAGAAATGACATGTGCCCTGGTCCAGATTGGAGCTTCCAATCTTGCCGACGGAGCGTCCGATCTCGATCGGAGCCTCCGATCCTGGCACGGAGCTTCCGATCCATTTCGGATCATCCGAACTCCTCATTGGACCAATTCAATTAATTTGAGTGTTCTAAATCCATTTTTGAAGTCCGTTATCCCAACAGGAACTTACTTAATCATGTTTTACTTAATCTAAACATGATCACGTGATTACTTACTCATTAATCACTAATTTAGAAATGCGGGTTACTACATTCTCCCCAACTTAAGAAATTTCGTCCTCGAAATTTAAGTCTTAGAGGAAAACATAAATAGCCAACCAAATGTTCTTTATTACAACTAAACAAGTATAACTCGATACAAAGAAGTACAAAATCTCAAAATAACTTGGGGTGCTCGGCTAACATCCGACTCTCCAACTCCCAAGTAGCTTCCTCTGTACCTTTGCGCTGCCATTGTACCATAACCAATGGTATTCGCTTGTTACGAAGTACCTTGTCCTTCCTGTCAAGAATCCGTAGGGGTTTCTCCACATAAGATATATCCCGATCTACCTTTACCTCGGTCGGGTGCAAAATATGCGACTCGTCCGCCACATACTGCCTCAACAAGGACACGTGGAACACATCGTGGATCTCTGAAAGATCGGGTGGCAAGGCCAGACGATAAGCAACATCCCCAACCTTCTCGAGAATCTCGAAAGGACCAATAAATCTAGGTGTCAGCTTACCCTTGCGACCAAACCTCATCACCTTCCGGAAAGGTGACACACGCAAGAAAATGTATTCCCCTACCTCAAAATTAAGTGGCCTGCGGTGAGTGTTCGCGTAGCTAGCCTGTCGATCCTGGGCTGCCTTAACCCTGCGTCGGATCAACTCTACTGCATCAATCATATGTTGAATCATCTGAGGACCCTCAACCTGACGCTCGCCAACCTCGTTCCAAAACAAAGGTGTACGACAACCGCGTCCATAAAGAGCCTCAAATGGTGTCATGCCAATGCTGCGATGGAAACTATTTTTGTAGGCGAACTCCACCAATGGTAAATGATCATGCCATGCGGGACCAAAATCCATCGCCGCCGCGCGAAGCATATCCTCTAAAGTGCAAATAGTATGCTCCGACTGTCCGTCCGTCTCTGGATGATAAGCCGTACTCAAGCTCAAAGTAGTACCAAGGGCTCGCTGGAAGCTACCCCAAAATCTCGAGGTGAACCTCGGATCTCTATCGCTGACAATGCTCAATGGAATCCCATGCAATCGCACAATCTCCTGTATATACAATTGCGCCATCCTATCAAAGGTGTAATCGCGGTTGTAGGGAAGAAAATGCGCTGACTTTGACAACCGATCCATGACAACCCAAATAGCATCACAATTCCTGAAAGACATAGGCAAGTGGGTGACAAAGTCCATCGTCACATGCTCCCACTTCCATTCAGGAATCTCTAAGCTGTGGAGTAACCCTCCGGGTCGTCTAAACTCTGCCTTGACTTGTTGACACACAAGGCATCGGGATACGAACTGATAAACGCTGCGCTTCATCCCTTTCCACCAAAATTGAGTGCAAAGATCCTTATACATCTTCATGCTGCCTGGATGTACAGAGAATTGACTGCGGTGAGCTTGCGATAAGATCTCATCCCTCAACGTAGAATCCTCGGGTACCACAACTCGACCAAAAAGACACAACAGACCATCTCCTTGCAGATGGAAACCAGAAGTGTTATCACCCTCAGCCAGCCGGGCCAACTTCTGAGTCTTCAGATTAGAATTATGAGCTTCCCGGATTCGTCTGTATAGAGCTGGCTCTGCAAGCATAGAAGAGACACGAATCCCTTGTTGTTCTTTCTTATGACGGAACATGAATCCCAAAGAACAACACTCCTCCACTGCCCTCGAAACCGAACTGGTATGAATGGAACTCACATAAACTTTGCGACTAAGCGCATCAGCAACAGGACTTAAAGAACCTGGATGGTACTTGATCTCACAATCGTAATCCTTCAACAGATCCATCCAACGATGCTGCCGCATGTTCAACTCAGCCTGAGTGAACAGATACTTCAAACTCTTATGATCGGTGAAGATCTCGAATTGTTCTTCGTACAAATAGTGACGCCATATCTTAAGAGCAAAGACAACGGCTGCAAGCTCTAAATCATGTACGGGATAGTTCTACTCGTGAGTCTTCAGCTGTCTGGAAGCATAGGCAATCACGTGGACATTCTGAGTCAACACACACCCCAAACCCTGGAGAGAAGCATCAGTGAAGACTACAAAACCACCTGATCCAGACGGTAAAGCAAGAACTGGAGCTGTCGTCAGATGACGTCTCAACTCACAAAAACTGTCTTCACAAGCATCAGACCAAACGAAAGAAATGTCTTTCTTAGTCAACTGAGTCAAAGGCTTAGCTATCTGAGAGAAATTCTCCACAAAACGACGATATTATCCTGCTAAACCAAGGAAACTACGAATCTCAGAAGCTGTAGTCGGTCGTGACCAATTCAAAATAGCTTCTGTCTTGCTAGGATCAACAGATACGCCCTCCTGAGAAATGACATGACCAAGGAACACAACTCGGTCAATCCAGAAGTCACACTTACTTAGCTTCGCGTACAACTGTCTCTCCCTAAAGACATGCAGTACAGTATAGAAATGGTAGACATGCTCATCCATGCTGCGAGAATACACCAGAATGTCATCGATGAACACTACCATGAACTTATCCAGAAAGTCGCGGAAAAATCTGTTCATCAGATTCATAAAAATAGCTGTAGCATTCGTCAAACCAAACGGCATCACTAGAAACTCATAGTGCCCATACCGCGTACGAAATGCTGTCTTAGGAACATCCTCTTGTCGAACTCGCAACTGATGTTGGAGAACGTCGATCAGATCAATCAAAATTGATACCCGGTGCAGCGGATGTTTAAAAATTTTATATGGAACGATTCCATAATGGGTATCAAAACTTTACGATTAAATTGAGTGTGTAAAAATTAAATAACAATTATAAATTTTTACCTCCAATCTCGAATCGAGATTATTGACACCAACAGATTGCTCTGCTCTTGTTGTATCTCCCAGGAACTGATGGACGAACTGTTCTTCAATCAGGTCCACGAACAGAGATTTAATCCCTCTGATAGATTGCACTAGAAAATCAATCAAAAGTTTCTACGAAGAGAATTAACGAATTTGATCCGTTAAACCAGACTGTAATTCAAAATTCACAGACTGGATTTTTCCCGAGCAGAGGGGAGGGGGGCGGCGGCCACACTTAAGAAAAATAGGGTTTTCGAAAATTATTTTGTGACCTGTTGTGTGTTATTTCTGTACTGCAATAACTTATTTATAATGTAGGCCACTAACCGCTTAGGGCCCATTAGTCATAAGTTCAAGTCCGACAAGCAAAGCCCGCATGTTCAGAAATTAATATAAAATTCATCATGACTCCGATTGATAAACCGATTTCACCAATGTGCACAGAAACCATTTCTGCATCTTTTAAAGTCAAGATAAATTTTTCTGAATCCAAATTCAGTGATTTCCAAAAATGCCCATCCCTATATCATTTTAGGAAATCTTACTCCTCTACTCTTAAATAAGAAGTCCAACTTCTTTGTTCATTAAATTTAACTCATTAAATTTAACTATCTCAACGGGGATTAAAAATCCATTACTCTGTGTGACCCTCAATGGTTCAGGGATACAGCTAGCCGTGGGCTCACAACTCCTTGTGACTCGGAACAACGATTTCCGACTTTCCCATCGAATCATGGTAAGAGCTCCTAGCAACATCGCCCCATGATTCCCTAGGTATCACTGATAGTGACTGCAAGAACCAATAGATTTTAGTTAGCGTACAGTACGGTCCCTTCATCCATATATCCCGATCGAATCAACAACCATTGGTAAATCGAGAGTCGTTCGAGATTCGATAACTATGCAATGCATCTTGAAGATCAAATAGTGACATCGCATGTGCTACTAAGAAACCATTTCTTAAAACACATCATGTACTCTGGCCAGAGATTCGTCACACTAATATCTCCTCAGATCGCATAGGATATCCACACTCGCAAGTATGTGGTGAATCCTTGACAACAAAGCATCGACTCCTATATGTGTCGTAACTGTACCCAATCCCGACACCTGATGACCCCAATAGAGTTGGTAAACGAGTCCAAGCACAGTACTAGCATATAGAGTCTCAATGATGTTTCAAGTAGTAAGGACTAATGGTGTACAACCAAAACTGCGGACTTTATCCACTCGATAAGTGATAACCACTTGGAAAGTCCAAATAGGGTAGTTCGATCATTCATCATATGAATATCCATTTGCATGCTTTGAACATCTCTATGTTCCATACCAATGAAACGTGGTACTCGGCATCGCAAATGCTAGTCTCAATCTCGAGCGATCCTTATCCTTATTCTCGGACGGCTCAATCGACTAGGAACGGTTTAGAATATACAGTGACTATAAGATGTGTTTCATGATAGACATCCCCATGTACCACCACATCTTACATATACTATAGTATATTCAAGGTCTTTATCAAAGCAAAAATAGTATATCACAATATAACAATATGAAGAAAGATAAAGTCATTGCCATTAATCAAAGTGTAAATTATATTAAACAAAAGATTGTTTATACAAAGAGTCATCAAAGCCCTTAGCCAAAAGTTGGCTCACCGGGCACCCACTCTTTCAATCTCCCACTTGCCCTAAAGCCAACTAGTCATACTACGTAGACCCATTGCTTCGCGATGTTTGTCAAATAATGGTCCTGGCAAGGGCTTAGTAAGTGGATCAGCGATATTGTCTGCAGAGGCCACTCTTTCGACAGTGATGTCTCCTCTTTCCACAATCTCCCGAATGATGTGGTATTTCCTCAGTACGTGTTTGGATCTTTGATGAGACCTTGGTTCCTTTGCCTGAGCAATGGCACCCGTGTTGTCACAGTACACCGGGACTGGACCAACAACTTCCGGAATAATGCCCAACTCTTGGACAAAATTCCTCATCCAAACGGCCTCTTTAGCAGCAGCTGATGCTGCAATGTATTCTGCCTCAGTGGTGGAATCCGCTGTGGTGTCCTTCTTGGAACTCTTCCAAGAGACAGCACCGCCATTGAGCATGAACACAAATCCAGAGGTTGACTTTGAGTCATCCACGTCACTTTGGAAGCTAGAGTCGGTATAGCCTTCTAATTTTAGTTCTCTTCCTCCATATACCATGAACATATTCTTAGTCCTTCGTAAGTACTTAAGAATGTCCTTCACGGCTTTCCAATGCATTTGACCGGGATTAGCTTGATATCTGCTCGTGACACTCAGAGCAAATGCTACATCCGGTCTGGTAGATATCATCCCATACATGATACTACCAATGGCTGACGCATATGGTACATGTGTCATTTTCTCTATCTCTTCATCAGTCTTGGGACACATAGACTTGGATAGAGAAACTCCATGACACATGGGTAGATGTCCTCTCTTGGACCCATCCATTGAAAACCGTTTCAATATGGTGTCGATGTAGGTTGCTTGAGTGAGTCCTATCATTCTCTTAGATCTATCTCTATAGATCTGTATCCCTAGAATATAGGATGCCTCACCCAAATCCTTCATCGAGAATCTACCTGATAACCATATCTTTGTTGACTGCATAATCCCTACATCATTCCCAATGAGTAGGATGTCATCAACATAAAGTACTAAGAATGTCAAAGCATCCTTAACTACTTTCTTGTACACGCATGGTTCCTCCGGGTTCTTGATGAAACCAAAATCCTTTATTATTTCATCAAATTTCTGGTTCCAACTTCTTGATGCTTGTTTTAGACCATAGATTGATCTCTGAAGCTTGCATACCTTATGCTCGCTTCCCATGGATGTGTATCCCTCAGGCTGCGTCATATAGATCTCTTCCTTAATGTTTCCATTAAGAAATGCAGTCTTCACATCCATTTGCCATATCTCATAGTCATACCAAGCAGCTATGGCAATAAGGATTCTTATGGATTTGAACATTGCAACTGGTGAAAAGGTTTCATCATAGTCAACTCCTTGTCTTTAAGTATAACCTTTCGCCACCAATCGTGCCTTGTAGGTCAATACCTTACCATCAGGCCCAAACTTTCTCTTGTAGATCCATTTACACCCTATTGGAACAATTCCATCGGGAGGATCTACTAAAGACCAAACTTGGTTTGTATGCATCGAATCTATTTCCGACTGCATAGCTTCAAGCCATAAATTTGAATCCGCATCAGAAATTGCTTCCTTGAAGTTTCTTGGATCACATCCAACATCGGGTTCATCTTGATCCCCTTCAAGAAGAAGACCATATCGAATAGGAGGTCTAGAAGTCCTCTCGGATCTTCTAGGTATAGGCGTGTCCATCAACCAACATCGGCTTCTTCTCGAATTTCTTCGAGTTCCATCATCTCGCCTTTCTTATCCAATAAGAACTCCTTCTCCAAGAAGGTGGCATTCCTTGAAACAAACACCTTTGTTTCAGCAGGATGATAGAAATAATATCCGATTGAATTCTTCGGATACCCTACAAAATAACATAAGGTGGATTGACTATCCAACTTATCTCCCACTGTCTGCTTCACGTAAGCATGACATCCCCAAATCCTCAAGTACGAATACTTAGGAGCTTTGCCATTCTATAACTCGTATGGTGTTTTTTCCACTGCTTTACTGTGGACGTTGTTCAACAACAATACCGCCGTTTCAAGAGCGTAGCCCCAAAACGAAGGTGGAAGCTCAGTGAAGCTCATCATGGATCGAACCATGTCCAACAAAGTTCGATTACGACGCTCCGATACACCATTCAGCTGAGGTGTCATAGGAGGAGTCCACTGAGAGAGAATCCCATTCTCTTTCAGATAGTCCAAAAACTCGGTACTCAAGTATTCTCCACCTCGATCCGATCGAAGTGCTTTAATACTTTTACCCAGCTTGTTTTCTACTTCAGCCTTGAATTCTTTGAACTTTTCAAATGCTTCAGACTTATATTTCATTAAATATAAATACCCATACCTAGAATAATCATCAGTAAAGGTAATGAAGTAGGTGTGGCCATATTGAGTACCAATTCTAAATGGACCACAAACGTCTGTATGGATCAAATCTAACAGATTTTGACTACGCTCAGGTTTCCCCTTAAAAGGAGATTTAGTCATTTTTCCTTTCAGGCAGGATTCACAAGTAGGTAGAGAGTTAATATCAGACATATCAAACATGCCCTCTCCCAATAGCTTGTTCATCCTCCTTGAGGAAATATGACCTAGCCTAGCGTGCCAAAGGTTTGCCGGGTTTTGACTATCGATTTTCCTTTTGTTTGTTGTTGCCGGTTTATCAACATAATTTATTGGAACGTCTTTCAATTTTATGTTATATAGATCGTTTTCAAGTTGTCCATTTCCAATCAAACATTCATTCTTGTAAATATTGCAAATCCCATTCACAAAATTGCAAGAAAAACCATCTCTATCAAGCATAGAAATAGAAATAATGTTTTTAATCAAATCTGGAACAAATAAAACATCTCTCAAAAGTAACTTAAAATCATTCTTCAAAATTAAATAAACATCTCCCACAACTTTAGCTTCAACTCTGGAACCATTTCCGAGCCTCAGCTGGGTCTCATCCATTCTAAGCTTGCGACTTCTTGTCATCACCTGCAAATCATTGCAAATGTGAGATCCACATCCAGTATCCAATACCCAAGAAGTAGTATTAAGAGAAACATTTATTTCAATATAGAACATACCCTTCGCAAATCGCAACTGCTCTAGATATTCCTTGCAGTTACGCTTCCAATGACCGGGCTTCTTGCAGTAATGGCAAACATCCTTGGACTTTTCCATGTTTGAAGCCTTTGTCTTGTACTTCTTCTCGGGTTTAATTTTCTTGGGTGGGGCAGAACGTTTCTTACCCTTTGTACTTGGCCCCTTCTTAGCAGAAGAAGAGAAGCCCACCAAGAAAGCCGGTTTATCCTTCTTTAAAGTGGATTCATATGTTACAAGCATATTGACCATCTCTTCAAGGGAGGCCTCTATCTTGTTCATATTGAAATTCACCACAAATCCGTCAAACGAAGAAGGAAGAGATAGAAGTAGTAAGTCCACGTTGAGTTCATGCTCCAACACCAAATCAAGGGTTACCAACTTCTGTATGAGCCAAATCACTCGTACCCCATGATCACGGACCGAAGTCCCTTCACGCATGCGACACGTCATTAGCTCCTTTACAGTAGCGAACCTTTCAGCCCTCGATTGAGCCCCAAAAAGTTCCTTGAGTTGTACGTGAATGTCAGCAGCATTCACGGTGTCCTCAAATCGCCTCTGGAGTTCATCAGACATCGAGTCTTGCATATAGCATTTGGCCTTGATATCATGGTCCCACCATGTATCAAGTTTGGCCAACTCTTCTGGACTTACATCAGCTGGTGCTTCCTTCGGAGGAGATTTTTCTAACACGTAGAGCATCTTCTCCGAAGTCAAGACAATCTTCAACTTACGGAACCATTCCGTATAGTTTGCGCCAGTCAATTTATTTTGTTCGAGGATCGAGAAAAGTGGATTACGCGAATTCATTTTTATGAAATACTGAAAAGAAACAGACAATTATCAGTGATTGTTTAATTAATTTACTAAGACATAAAATAGGCGAAATTTATTTTATGAATCTCACTCCCACTATTTTAATGATTTCACTACCCTCTAGTGAAAACGGGAAACTGTTTTCCTTAGTAAGAACATGGAGTCCAATTGACAAACTATGGTCCCGAATAATATCAGCCAATCATAATTTTCAAAAGGTAGAGCCCAATTGCTTCCAAAGCAACCTCCACGTTTTTACCTCATGTCCAATAAGGGCCCAATAATATGAAGCCGTTTATTGTGACATGTCAAGATGACCCATCAATATTAAGTTGTGATGAACGGTCGCCATGTGGATCCCCCAATAATATGAGCCGATCCCATGGGAGTTCCACCCAACTTACAACATGTGTCCCCCCCCCCCCCCCCCCCCCCCCCCCCCCCCCCCCCCCCCCCCCCCCCAATAATATGAGCCGGACCGTATCCGCGGGTAGCATCTCATACATTGATCGTTGATGGAAGGTAGGAACATTTAAACAATTTTAAATTTCCTTTATTTATCTTGATATCAATTTTAAATCATATTTAAAATGAGGGATTTTAATTTTGAAAATTTGTCTCATCATTTTATAAATTTTGTATGCTTGCCGGATTCACACAATTTTGTCTAAAACATGCATACAACAATAATATCATATATTATATAGGATGATCGATTTCATTTCTAATCGACCCGTGGTTGCCAATCACGAGTCTTAGTCCAATCCTAGGTAATACGCAGTATGCAATGCAATCCTATTACATTGAGCTTCCAATTTACATTTCTTCTGTCTTTATTGTCTGCTGAGCTCACCTCCATCTTCAAATCTTCATCTCCCACTAAGTCTAATGTATTTACAATAAATAACCATGACAAGTAGGGAATACATTTCAAGGGGTGGGAACGGGCCATAAACCAGACCCACTTTTATTACATATGACAATTCATATTGGGCCATAAACCAGGCCCATTAATAAATCCAACAACAATAAAAACAAATGTAAATTCCTAACATACACCTACAAAATTGGTCATGGCAATCGATCATCCTTATCCAATAACATTTAATTCAAAATTAATTTATTGGATAACATGCAATGGCAATTTAAATTAAAAGGATAAAATCATATTCCATATATAAAATCTTATTTTACATACAAAATCATATTTTATCTTTTTATCAAATAAAATCATATTTTACATATAAAATCCAATTTTATACATAAAATCATATTTTACTCAATATATCCATAAGATCATATCTTATCATCAATTGTACCAAAAATAATTAATTTCATAAAATCTGATTTAACGGATAAAATATATAAATTTTCCAAAAATTCAAATTTATCCAAAAATCAATTTTAAAATTTTCGGACCAAAAATAGAATTTTAACATATTAAAATTTTAATTTTAAAAATTAAAAATTAATTTTTCGCGGGCCGCCCGGGACACTCCTTGGCTGCCCGCGCCCCAAAGGGGCTCGGGCCGGGCAGCCCGGCTGCCCCTAGGGCAGCGACGATCGCTGCCCTGGGCAGCGCCGTGTGCTGCCCTGCACAGCGCCCAGCGCTGCGCTGGGCAGACCGTGCGCTGCCCGGGGCAGCGACTCTCGCTGCCCCCCCGGGCAGCGATCCAATCGCTGCCCGTGCCCGAAAAATTTTTAATTTAAAAATTTTATTTTGTTTCAAAAACCGAGGCTTAAAAATTTTTGTACAATCAATTAATTTAATCGCTTGATCTGAGCAACCTGGCTTTGATACCACTGTTGGAGAACGTCGATCAGATCAATCAGAATTGATACCCGGTGCAGCGGAAGTTTAAAAATTTTATATGTAACGATTCAATAATGGGTATCAAAACTTTACGATTAAATTGAGTGTGTAAAAATTAAATAACAATTATAAATTTTTACCTCCAATCTCGAATCGAGATTATTGACACCAACAGATTGCTCTGCTCTTGTTGTATCTCCCAGGAACTGATGGACGAACTGTTCTTCAATCAGGTCCACGAACAGAGATTTAATCCCTCTGATAGATTGCACTAGAAAATCTATCAGAAGTTTCTACGAAAAGAATTAACGAATTTGATCCGTTAAACCAGACTGTAATTCAAAATTCACAGGCTGGATTTTTCCCGAGCAGAGGGGAGGGGGGCGGCGGCCACACTTAAGAAAAATAGGGTTTTCAAAAATTATTTTGTGACCTGTTGTGTGTAATTTCTGTACTGCAATAACTTATTTATAATGTAGGCCGCTAACCGCTTAGGGCCCATTAGTCATAAGTTCAAGCCCGACAAGCAAAGCCCGCATGTTCAGAAATTAATATAAAATTCATCATGACTCCGATTGATAAACCGATTTCACCAATGTGCACAGAAACCATTTCTGCACCTTTTAAAGTCAAGATAAATTTTTCTGAATCCGAATTCAGTGATTTCCAAAAATGCCCATCCCTATGTCATTTTAGGAAATCTTACTCCTCTACTCTTAAATAAGAAGTCCAACTTCTTTGTTCATTAAATTTAACTCTTTAAATTTAACTATCTCAACGGGGATTAAAAATCCATTACTCTGTGTGACCCTCAATGGTTCAGGGATACAGCTAGCCGTGGGCTCACAACTCCTTGTGACTCGGAACAACGATTTCGACTTGCCCATTGAATCATGGTAAGAGCGCCTAGCAACATCGCCCCATGATTCCCTAGGTATCACTGATAGTGCCTGCAAGAACCAATAGATTTTGGTTAGCGTACAGTACGGTCCCTTCATCCATATATCCCGATCGAATCAACAACCATTGGTAAATCGAGAGTCGTTCGAGATTCGATAACTATGCAATGCATCTTGAAGATCAAATAGTGACATCGCATGTGCTACTAAGAAACCATTTCTTAAAACACATCATGTACTCTGGCCAGAGATTCGTCACACTAATATCTCCTCATATCGCATAGGATATCCACACTCGCAAGTATGTGGTGAATCCTTGACAACAAAGCATCGACTCCTATATGTGTCATAACTGTACCCAATCCCGACACCTAATGACCCCAATAGAGTCGGTAAACGAGTCAAAGCACAGTACTAGCATATAGAGTCTCAATGATGTTTCAAGTAATAAGAACTAATGGTGTACAACCAAAACCGCGGACTTTATCCACTCGATAAGTGATAACCACTTGGAATGTCCGAATAGGGTAGTTCGATCATTCATCATATGAATATCCATTTGCATGCTTTGAACATCTATATGTTCCATACCAATGAAACGTGGTACTCGGCATCGCAAATGCTAGTCTCAATCTCGAGCGATCCTTATCCTTATTCTCGGACGGCTCAATCGACTAGGAACGGTTTAGAATATACAGTGACTATAAGATGTGTTTCATGATAGACATCCCAATGTACTACCACATCTTACATACACTATAGTATATTCAAGATCATTATCAAAGCAACAATAGTATATCACAATATAACAATATGAAGAAAGATAAAGTCATTGCCATTAATCAAAGTGTAAATTATATTAAACAAAAGATTGTTTATACAAAGAGTCATCAAAGCCCTTAGCCACAAGTTGGCTCACCGGGCACCCACTCTTTCAACTGATGATACCCAGACCGAAGATCAATCTTCGAATAGACAGAAGTACCCTGCAACTGATCAAAGAGATCATCTATCCGCGGAAGAGGATACTTATTCTTCACTGTCACTTGATTCAACTGACGGTAGTCAATACACAACCGCATCGACCCATCCTTCTTCTTGACAAACAGTACTGGAGCTCCCCATGGCGAAACACTAGGTCGAATATAAACCTTATCAAGAAGATCTTGCAATAGCTTCTGCAGCTCTTTCATTTCTGACGATGCTAATCGGTAAGGAGTTCTGGAAATCGGTGCAGTCACTGGCACTAACTCAATGCCAAACTCAATTTCCCTTCCTGGTGGCAAACCTGGAATCTCCTCCGGAAACACATCTAGAGTCACGCACCACTGGTATCTCTTGGATATCTGGCTCCCCTAAGGATGCATCAATGGTGTAGATAAGGTAGCCTTCCCCGCCAGACTTTAAAGCACGCCGGGCCTTCAGAGCTGAAACCACTGGCATCGCGGGTCGCGCTCCCTCACCATAGAAATACCATGACTCGTCATCCTCTGGACGAAACTGGACAAACCTCTGATAGCAATCCACTATCGCTCGGTAGGTAGTCAATAGATCTATCCCAATGATGCAATCAAAATCCTCCATTGCTAGAATCATCAGGTTAGCACTAAGCTGATCTCCCTCGAAATCCAAAACACAACCCACAATTAGACGCTTGGCTAAAACCTCGCTCCCCATAGGAGTAGAAACCACTAGCAACACGTCTAAAGGAATAAACGGCAATCTATACTTCTTAGAAAAACGTGCTGAGACAAAAGAATGCGATGCACCGGTATCAATTAAAACATATGCAGGAAATCCACATAAACTACAGATACCTGCAATCATCCGATCGTTGTCAGCCTCTACCTGCTCCTGGTTAAGCGCAAAGACCTGTCCCTGGGCACATGGCCTCAAAGAAGAGTGACCCCGAGAAGGAGTCTGAGTAGGCTGTCTCTGAGACTGCTGCGGATGCTGGCGCTGCTGCGAATACTGCTGCTGGAAAGGTGGCTGCTGGTACTGAGGTGGCTGAACAGATGCCTGAGAACCTCCGGAACCACTAGCTACCCCAACCAGCATAGGACAATCTCTCTTCATGTGACCCTCCTGGACACACTGGAAACATGCAGTGGCCGATCGACCACACTGCCCTGGAGGATGTCTGCATCGGCACTGAATACACTGGTTCGGTCTCTGTCCACCAAAACGATGCACTCCACCATATCCAGAGGAAGAAGAAGAAGTACCTCCTGGCTTCTTGAAGGACTGTCATCTCGGACCCAAAGGACTAGAGCTCGCTGGCCTGAAAGAAGAAGAGAAAAGTCCCCTGTTCCTCCGAATACTGTCCTCGGCCTGGCGACAACGGTCCACCAAATCCTCATAGGTCCCATCTCCGCCCACAGCAACCATACGATGAATGTCAGGGTTCAAACCCTGAAGGAAATGATCAAACTTTGCCATAGAACTATCAGGAATATGAGGACAAAAGGGTAGCAGATCAAAGAACTTCTGCTGGTACTCCTCGATCGTCATCGTCCCCTGTCGCAAACTCAACAACTCACTGGCTTTCGCCTGACGAAGAGCTGGAGGAAAATAAAATCTCTGATAAGCAGTACGAAACTCCACCCAAGTAGCTGCACCTCTAGCTGCTATGAACGGTGCGGAAGTAGATCTCCACCACTTCCTCGCTCTGCCCTCAAGCATAAAGGCAAGAATCTCCATCCTATCCTCAGCCGTGCAACGGAACTCTTGGAAGCACTGCTCCATCCTCTCCATCCAATCCTCCGCCTCTTCAGCTGTCTCACCACCCGTCAAAGGCTTCGGGCTAACTTCCTTAAATCTACGCATTCTTACTCGCCTGCGCTCCTTGGGTTGTCCCCGACATCTACGATCGTCCGGATCACCCCAACGACCACCGTCTACGCTACCGTGACTCTCGTCGTAATCTGCCATCTGTTACATAAGAACAGATAATTACTTAATCCGCTTTACGATATTCCCAGTGCAATGCGTCGCTCTGATACCAAAAATGTAGTGACCCAACCCGGATCTACTACCTAATCAGAGTTATAGTAAAAACGCACGCAATCAAAGCTTAAAGCGTAAAATGCGGATAATTAAAATACAATAAATCCAATCGGCAGAATACAACCGACGCTATCACAAGTGTATAAATACTATTATACAACCAAATCGAAGGTTCAGGGTAAATAAATCCCTACCCTCTAAAACCTCGCACTCTCCAAAGCTCAATCCTGCTGAGAGCCGCCTGGACCGTTCAGCCTCAAACCTGCCCTGCCACAAGGTACACAATACCCAAACACAGGGGCGTGAGCTAGAATGCTCAATACGAAGCAATGATATAAATACAAATATGCACACATAGTTGGTTTAAAACCCAAGTGAAAACACTTGCTCATGGCGCCGGAAATATACAGTACCGGCTAGAGAGCTACTCCGCGGGGTACTCGTATACTCCATATCAGGGCTGAGCCAACCCCATCCTGACCCAAATCCAAAACAGGATACAAGTCTCATACGGAAACTGTCATACCTGACTCGAGTCCAAAATAAGATCATTGTTCCCTATGGAGACTGTAAATGACTCACATCTCTCCGGATGCAGTCACACGTAAAATCATGTATGTGCTAAGACGGTAAAACATGCTAAAACATGATAAAACATATAGCACATACTCATGCAGCATATAAAAAAATATATCATGTCGGCTATCTCGGTCAGTACTTACGTACCTCTAACACTGCTGGTCAAACCTAGCTCTGCTGGTCTAGACTCCAAGCTTACTAGCTACTACAATGCAAATATCCATGCATCAACAATTAAGATCTAAAAGCCTTAACTAAGCTATTTCATACTCCTAATTATTTTTAGGACTCCAAATCTATACATGCATCCGTCGTTAGCCCTTTGCTGACGATAGCCTCAAAACTAGGCCGTAGCTCCGCGACGACATCTAGATCACTAAGCCACTTCCGGATTTCCCGTAAGATGCCTAGATCTCCCTAGATCTGAGTTAGAAGGCTTAGGAATTGAGAGAGAAGAGAGGAAATTGGTGTGAGAAAATGAATTCTCAGACCCTCTATTTATAGGCAACGTTCGGAGCCTTCGAACCTGGTTCTGATCGTCCGAACTCGATCGGAACCTCCAATCGCACCTTTGGAGCGTCAGATCGCTCAATATTACGTCAGCCATGATGTCACCTTGCTGATGTAAGCAATGACGTGTACCCTGGTCCAGATCAGATCTTCCGATCTTTCCGACGGAGCGTTCGATCTCGATCGGAGCCTCCGATCCTGGCACGGAGCTTCCGATCCATTTCGGATCGTCCGAACTCCTCTTCGGAACAATTCAATTAATTTGAGTGTTCTGAATCTATTTCTGAAGTCCGTTATCCCAACAGGAACTTACTTAATCATGTTTTACTTAATCTAAACATGATCACATGATTAATTACTCATTAATCACTAATTTAGAAATGCGGGTTACTATAGCCTGACTCGGTGGTGTGATAGGGTTAGAAATTGAGATTTGGGTGTTTTCCAATGGCGGCAAATTACCGGCAAGGGGTAGGGGGGAAATGACGGCCATGGACAAGGGAGTAAAACCCTGGGAGGAATTAGGAAATGCTGCAGCCATGGCAGAGTAATCGGCCGAAGAAGATGAAGAAATCCGGCGAGATGGCTTGGAGATTTTCGATCTGAAATTCAGGCCAGTTGGCGCATGGATCTGTGAAATTGATTTGTGAGTTTTCTTCATTTGGACAAGGGGGTTATAGATCGGGTCTTGGATCAGAAAAGTACGATCGGAGCTGGCCGGCAAATCGGAAAAACCAGGAGCTGGCGCTATGAACAGTACCTGCGCGTCTTCAATTGAAAAGCCCGATGGATTCAGAGCAGATGATTAAAATGAAAATGGTGGAACTTGAAGAGGGAGAATGAGTCGCAGGGACATGGGGTGCCGCCCAGAATAAGAAGAACTCCGTCTGCGCTGCTGTGTCAAAGATCCATGGCGCATCTGAGAGCGCGTGCGAACAGATAGGAAAGGAGAATGAGTCGCAGGGACATGGGGTGCCGCCGAAATCATTACATTCTTTCCCTTATCAGTAGCAACATCAATCACTGGTGATTGTACAGGGGCTGGGATAACCAAGTCCTGGCCCTGACCATCAGCAAGAACATCAGATTGTGGTGTAGCAAAAGTCACCACCTCTATCTGTCTAGACTCATCTGCACCAACTATACTGTGAGACCATAGAAGAACCAGCGTCTGAACCCGCCAATGAAGATAATCAACAAGAATCTAGAATCGGGCAAGGGGAAAACCACAGTAAACGCCCCACAAGATCGAACCCATTGAAAATCAAGGCAAGCCAGGAATGGTAAGAACATGAACTCCAGAGATTCCGGAAAGATACCGGAGAGCTGTACCTGCAAATAAAAATAAATATCTACATATATCTAAATCTAGAATGACCTAGACAAAAATGGGGAACAAACAAAGAAAAAGAAACCCCAAGAGAAACGGATATAAGTGAGCGTGAGGCTCTATAAAAACCTAGATCTAAGGTAGGGAAGCCCGGAATAATCGGAACGGGCCAAGGAAAAAATGTGAGTGGGTAAGTGAGTACCAGACTCCAACAAACACTGCCTATGATCATGGGCATGCCGCGCCAGCACATCCGCAACCAAATTCCCTTCCCTATAGATATGAGATAAATGAACCGGCCTATTCGTCACCAAAACACGTGTCCTCGACACAATGTGGTCCAAATCCCAACGACACCTCCGAGATCGTAAAATTTGAATGGCCATCTGGGAATCTGTCTCAATCCAAAGGGGAAAAAGGCTAAGGTCAGAACAGAAAAGGATACCCCTCCAAACCGCCCAAAGCTCTGCACGGACATTGGACCCCAATCCTATGAACTCACTAAAAAATGCCAATATCCGCCCAGAAGAATCCCTGACAACACCTCCCACAGAAGACTCACCCGGGTTCTTTCTCGAACATCCATCATGTTAGAACCTAATGGGGGGGGGGGGGGATTTTGGTTCTATTGGCAACTTTAGAAATTTAAAGTGATTATGCAAGTACGCAAGCAAAAGACTTAAGCAATCAAATAATAAGTGCGGTAAATAAATGCGTAATGTAAAATAAAGCAGTAAAAGGGATAAGAGATGTTTATGGAAGTTCGACGATAAATCGTCTACGTCTCCCCTTCTTGGTTAAGTCGATTAACCAAGGATCCACTAGCACTTCGAATGTCTTGGCCTTGATGGCTCCAAGGATAGCCTTACAACTTGACACGATCACCTCGCCGATACAACTCAACACTCTTGGCCTTAAGGGCTCCAAGGATAGCCTCAACACTCGTAAAATACACTTGGCTTCACACACAAGTGTTTACAAAACCGAGCAACCAACTCACAAACAAACAACCCTCGATTTTACAACCCCGTATACAACTCGATATGTGAATATATTTTGAACACTCAAAAGGGGCTACAAATTGCTCAACAAATGGCTTGAATAATGCTTGAGAGGATTGAGAGACTTGAAGATGTTGGGATGTGTTGAATGGCCTCGGAATGCCTCCTTTTATAGCTGAAAATTCGGCATCGATCGGAACTTTCGATCCCTGCATCGGAGCTTCCGAAATTTGAATTCTGAGACACGCGGGTGTACTGGATCGGAACGTCCGATCCACTTCGGAGCTTCCGATCGGCGCAATAAATGTGTTGTCGAGCAAAAGTCTTCCAGACAAGATTATCAGGCAGCCGTTCAAGATCGGAACATCCGATCACTTTTGGTGCTTTCGATCTGCTTCACTTCGTTGCCTCCGATCTGCTTCCGAACAATATAATATTCTTTGAAAATGATCGGGCCTTCCGATCATAGATCGGAGCTTCCGAACTTGTTCTTCGTAGCTTCCTTTCTTCATTCCGAACAATATAAAACTCCCTGAAATAGATCGGAGCTTCCAAATCCTGATCGGAGCTTCCGATCTACCCTTAGCTTCCGAAGACGCTTCTGATCATGATCTGAGGTTCCGATCTCCAATCGGAGCTTCCGATCTCGTAGCATTATACTTCTTCGAATTTTGTTTCTGATCTTGAGTATGAATTTAGTCTTAATTCATCTTGAAAATTTTAACTCTGTAATAAGCTCAATGTAAATATTAGTAACATTTTAACATAGTTTTGTTAATCATCAAAACATAGAGAAATAAGACTTGTTAATGCAATAAAAATATTAATCTCATAATTCGAGATTTATATGCGTTTAAGGCGTAACAATCTCCCCCTTTTTGATGATCACAAAACTTGGTTAAAAAAATAGGAGATAAAATATACGATAATCATAAACAATTTTTATAAGCAACGGATAAACAAATTTTATCAGATAAACAAATTTTATCCAAATTAATATAACAAATTTTATCCCAATTAATATTTTAACCATTAATTCTCCCCCTTTTTGATAAGCAAAAAGTAATGAAACATAGAATTAAAAAAAATACGCAACAATTTCATTACAATAATAATTTTTAGTACAAAACAAGAGAAAAAATACAAATAAAAATAAAATAAAAATCTAAGAGTCATCATCATGCTGCGGAGGAGGATAGCGAGCGGCGAAGTCATCAAATCGAGTCTCCAGAGAGGCAACTCTAGCAGTCAACTCGGTAAAATGAGTGTGCATACTCGTCTCAATGCGATGAAGAGTCTCGAAGAGTCGGTCACTAGGAAATTGTTTTATTGGTGTAGGAGGAACCTCAGGAGCCTGGAAAGGAAGATCACCAATGGTAGATGCAAAGGCCTCAAAACTGGAAGAGGATGGAATATCAGTGTTGGGCGGACCAATCGGAAAACCTTTGGTTTGGATAGAGTGAGGAAGAGAGGAAAAGTCTCGATGAAAATCAGAAATAGGAGAAAATCTAGAAAAAGCTCGACTAGGATCATCAACCCATCGAGAATACACAGGATTCAAAGATAAATCCATCCTGATAATAGACTGATGGTTGATGATATGACTCGACTGGATTTAAAGAGAAGGGATCCCCTCAAAATCAATATCAAAACGACTCAAAATCCGGTTAATAAACCGGGCAAAAGGAAAGGAAACCTTTTTAGCCGTCGTTGCCGTGTGATGCATAGTCTGCATAACAAGGCGCGGAAGGTTAAAAGGTCGAGAGGAGATGATATGAAAAATGATATACAAATCCAGATATTTGCAAGTGGAGAGGTCTCCACTGCGGGGAACTATGGATGTGGTAATGAGTTTTTTAATGATTTGGAAATCAGGACAAAGACTCTTGAGATGGATTCGATCGTCAGCAGCAGTGGCTTGTCGACCGAGAATAGTAGTAAGAAAGAGATTACGATCAAAGTTTGGATCATGGATAATAATAGGGCGACTAGAACTCGCTTGATCGCGACGGCGTTTGACAGGAATTTTTATAGGTTGGAATCGGATGAAATAGAGAAAAGAGAAGAAATTTAGGTGTAAGAAATCGGACTGAGCGATCTGATATTTATAGGGGTTGGAACGATCGGAAGCTCCGATCCTAATCGGTCGTTCCGATCATGCGGTCCACTGAGGTAAGGCCACGTGTCGATCGGAAGCTCCGAACAAGCTTCGGACGTTCCGATCCTGAGGCAGTAATTAAAGATAAGGCGGTGAAAAGTAATTTGAAAAGACGGATCAGATGGGGATCGGACTTTCCGATCGTGATCGGTGGTTCCGATCCTCATCTTAGAGGGAAAATTTACCGCGCAAGTTGAAAAGTGGCGGGATACAGATCGGAAGTTCCGATCTGTATCGGTGGTTCCGATCTGGATCGGTGGTTCTTAATTTTGAATAAATATTTAAATATTTTATTTGACATTTAAGCAAATAATTCACATAAAAATGTGAGCTTCTTAATTTTGAATAAATATAATTGATTTGTATTATCCAAAATTAATTTTCTCGAATTTAATATTAAGCTCCCCCTTAATATGACATTAAATTTATTTTATGCCTACAAGTGATTACAACTCAATCATGCCAAGTTCACCACGGAAACGAATAAAAGTATTTTCATCTAGTGGTTTTGTAAAAATATCGGCAATTTGATTTGACGTGTCAACATATTGAAGTTCAACTTCATTTCGTTCGATGTGGTCATGAAAAAATCGATGACGAATGCCAATATGTTTGGTGCGCGAATGTTGAATCGGATTCTTTGTTAGACATATGGCGCTAGTGTTGTCACAGAAAATAGGGATTTTTGAAAAAGAGACGCCATAGTCGAGCAATTGATGTTTCATCCAATGAATTTGCGCACAACAACTACCGGCAGCCATATATTCGGCTTCGTTCGTTGACAACGCAACACAATTTTGTTTCTTTGAAAACCAAGAAACTAAACAGTTTCCTAAAAATAAACAAGTTCCACTAGTGCTTTTACGGTCCACCTTATATCCACCAAAGTCGGCATCACAATATGCTTTTAAATCAAAGAATGAATTTTTCGAATACCACAAGCCGAGATTTGGAGTATTTGAAAGATATTTGAAAATGCGTTTTAAGGTGAACAAATGTGATTCCTTTGGACATGATTGAAATCGTGCACACAAGCAAACACTAAACATAATGTCCGGTCTACTAGCAGTAGCATAAAGTAAGGAGCCAATCATACTACGAAAGGAAGATTGATCTACAGTTTTACCATTTTCATCATTGTCGAGTCTGATTGCTGTGCTCATCGTTGTAGATGATGATTTGGTGTTCTCTATTCCAAACTTCTTTAGATCTCCTTGATGTATTTGCTTTGGTTCACAAAGAACCCATCCTTGCACTGTTTGATTTGTAATCCGAGGAAATAGTTAAGTTCCCCCATCATACTGATCTCGAAGTGTTCCTGCATCAACTTAGAGAAATCTTGACAAAGAGTTTCGTCAGTAGAACCAAAAATTATATCATCAACATAAATTTTCACAATCAAAAGATCATTTTTGACATTCTTGGTAAATAAGGTAATGTCGATCTTTCCTCTTGAAAAACCATTTGAAAGCAAGAAAGTAGATAGTTTATCATACCAAGCTCGAGGAGCTTGTTTCAAACCATACAATGCTTTGTTTACTCTAAACACATGATCAGGCAAAGAAAGATCAACAAAGCCATCAGGTTGCTCAATATAAACCTCTTCTTTCAATTCACCATTAAGAAAGGCACTTTTGACATCCATTTGAAATAACTTAAAATTTCTAGAGCAAGCAAAAGCAAGTAGCATGCGAATAGATTCTAGTCTAGCAACAGGCGCATAAGTTTCATCATAATCTATGCTTTCTTCTTGACTATATCCTTTAGCAACAAGCCTAGCTTTATTTCTAGTGATAGTGCCATGCTCGTCAAGTTTATTCCTAAACACCCATTTAGTACCAATGATAGATCTATCATGCGGCCTAGGAACAAGAAACCAAACATCATTGCGTTTAAACTCATTCAACTCATCTTGCATCGCAATTATCCATGCATCATCTAACAAAGCATCATCTATGCATTTAGGTTCAACATGCGAAACAAAGGCAAGATGATTACAAATATTATTAAGAGAAGAACGAGTGGCTACTCCCTTCGAAGGACTTCCGATGATAAGATCCATTGGGTGATCTTTGTGAAGCATCCAATCCTTTGGAAATGGTGTTTCCTCAACGGAAACATCTATATCATTTAGGCTTGAGGAAGCCAACTCTTCTTCGAGTAATTCTACATCATCAATGTTAGTGCGAACAATAGTAGACATAGATTCATCAAAAATAACATGCATAGATTCTTCAACAAGTAAAGTGCGTTTATTAAAAACTCTAAAGGCCTTACTTGAGGTAGAATATCCGAGAAAGATACCTTTGTCGGATTTGACATCAAATTTGCCAAGGTTTTCCTTACCATTGTTATATATGTAGCATTTGGAACCGAAAGCTCGAAAGTAAAAAATTTTAGGCTTTCTCCCTCTCCATAATTCATATGGATTTTTCTTGAGAATTGGCCTTATTGATACGTGATTGATAATGTAACAGGCAGTGTTCATTGCTTCAGCCCAAAAATATTTTGGTATAGAATGCTCACATATCATGGTCCTCGCAATCTCCACAAGTGTCCTATTTTTCCTCTCAACGACCCCGTTTTGTTGAGGAGTCCTAGGACAAGAAAAATTATGACCGATGTCTTTCTCTTCACAAAAGTTTGAAAAGCTTTCATTTTGAAATTCAGTTCCGTGGTCACTACGGATCTGCTTTATTGAAAGATTTTTCTCATTCTCAACACGTTTCACAAAAGTTTTAAAATAATCAAAGGCATCATTTTTGTGGGCTAAAAACAATATCCACATGAATCGTGAGAAATCATCCACAATGACAAATGCATAAAGCTTCCCTCCTAGGCTAGCATTCCTCGAGGGACCACATAGATCTAGGTGAAGAAGTTCAAGGGGCATAGAAATTGATATAAAATTTTTGCTTTTAAAAAATTCCCTTGTATGTTTGCCAAGTTGACATGCATCACAAATAGAATCTAATTTTAAATTGAGTTTTGGCATACCAACAACTAAATCAAGTTTAAAAAGTTTTTCTATGGTACTAGGACCAACATGACCTAGTCGTCTATGCCAAAGAATGTTGTCATCAACATTCAAGGATACAAGGCTTTTAATATTTGATAAAAATAAATTATTTAAAGAAACCATGTAAACATTTTCACTTCTATATCCTTTGAAATTTATGGATTTGTCAGTCGTGAGTGATATAGTGCAGTGTTGGGGAGTGAATTTGACTTCATAACCTCTATCGCACAATTGACTTATTCTTAGTAGATTATGCTTAAGCCCTTTCACTAGGAGTACATCATCAATCAAGCAAGATTCAGATATACCTATTGAGCTGATTCCTTCAACGATTCCTTTTCTGTTGTCTCTAAAGGTTACAGTTCCCTTCTCCTTTGGTTTGACTGATTGAAGTAGCTCCTTGTTCCCCGTCATATGTCTAGAACATCCACTGTCTAGATACCATATGCTAGGGAGAACAATTTTCCTATTTCCCTACAAGAAGAGATTTTGGTACCCTTTAGTTCTTTTGGGTCCACAGTGTTAGAAAAGAAAAATACAAAACAGATTTCCAAGAGTTCAGTCTCTCATAGCGACATCATCGCCACTTTCTAAGAGTGCTCCCAGTAGTAGGTAGGGCTTTGCCTCTTTAAAAACCTATTTTCTTGGACAGAGCAGCGTTCATCAGGAAGACCAGTCGCATCAAGGCAATTTAAACTGGTCTATGATGAACTCCCTTAGATCATGATCTCATAATGCCAACTGATGAGTTGTTAAGTACTCTTAGGCCTCCATTTCATATAGCTCTTTTTATCATATTGATATTTTAAAGATCTACACTTATTTCTAGCATGTCCTATTTTACAACAGTAAGAACATGCAGGGGGTGATATAATTTTTGCTTTAGCAATTAGACTAGTGAAATCTATAGATTTTTTACCATACCATATTCCACCTTTATCAAAACTACATTTTTGCATGCTTAGTAAATTATTCAAGTTATTACTACTTACATTGAATTTATCAAAAGATTTCTCTAAGTGAGCTATGTCATCCTTTAATCTTAGGTTTTCATTCTCCTTAGTTTCTAATTCATGTTTGAGCTTTCTATTTTCTTTTCTAAGAGATTTAGCCATATCAAACATGTTTTTATATGCATGTAGTAGTTCTTCATAGGAAGGTACCTCATCATCGTCGTCGGAGACGATTTCATCACTTTTAGCCATGAGGCAGATGTTGGCTTCCTCCTCGTCATCATCGCTATCGCTCCAAGTGGCTAGAAATGATTTCTTCTTTTCCTTGTCAACTTTCTTCTTAAGAAGACACTCATTTGCACAGTGGCCTTGTTGTTGACAGTTGTAGCAAGTAACTTCCTTATCTGGCTTCTTTTGGAATTTTTTTCCTCGCATGAATCGTTTGAACTTTCTTGTGAAGAGCGCCAATATCTGTAGTTTATGCCACTGAAAAGAGGAGGACGATTTGTTGATTGCCCTTGAGCATAGTCGCTCGCTAGATTTGCCATAGAGCCTTTTTGAAAATATTTTGTAAAAAAGGTGGCTCTGATACCACTTGTTAGAACCTAATGGGGAGGGATTTAGGTTCTATTGGCAACTTTAGCAATTTAAAGCGATTATGCAAGTACGCAAGTGGAAGACTTAAGCAATCAAATAATAAGTGCGGTAAATAAATGCGTAATGTAAATAAAGCAGTAAAAGAGATAAGAGATGTTTATGGAAGTTCGACGATAAATCGTCTACGCCTCCCCTTCTTGGTTAAGTCGATTAACCAAGGATCCACTAGCACTTCGAACGTCTTGGCCTTGATGGCTCCAAGGATAGCCTTACAACTTGACACGATCACCGCGCCGATACAACTCAACACTCTTGGCCTTAAGGGCTCCAAGGATAGCCTCAACACTTGTAAAATACACTTGGCTTCACAAACAACCGAGCAACCAACTCATAAACAAACAACCCTCGATTTTACAACCCCGTATACAACTCGATATGTGAATATATTTTGAACACTAAAAAGGGGCTACAAATTTCTCAACAAATGGCTTGAATAATGCTTGAGAGGATTGAGAGACTTGAAGATGTTGGGATGTGTTGAATGACCTTGGAATGCCTCCTTTTATAGCTGAAAATTCGGCATCGATCGGAACTTCCGATCCCTGCATCGGAGCTTCCGAAATTTGAATTCTGAGACACGTGGGTGTACTTGATCAGAACGTCCGATCCACTTTGGAGCTTCCGATCGGCGCAATAAATGTGTTGTCTAGCAAAAGTCTTCCGGACAAGATTATAAGGCGGCCGTTCAAGATCGGAACGTCCGATCACATTCGGTGCTTCCGATCTGCTTCACTTCATTGCCTCCGATCTGCTTCCGAACAATATAATATTCTTAGAAAATGATCGGACCTTCCGATCATAGATCGGAGCTTCGGAACTTGTTCTTTGTAGCTTCCATTCTTCATTCCGAACAATATAAAACTCCCTGAAATAGATCGGAGCTTTCGAATCCTGATCAGAGCTTCCGATCTACCCTTAGCTTTCGAAGACGCTTCTGATCATGATCGGAGGTTCCGATCTCCAATCAGAGCTTCCGATCTCGTAGCATTATACTTCTTCAAATTTTGTTTCTGATCTTGAGTATGAATTTAGTCTTAATTCATCTTGAAAATTTTAACTCTGTAATAAGTTCAATGTAAATATTAGTAACATTTTAACCTAGTTTTGTTAATCATCAAAACATAGAGAAATAAGACTTGTTAATGCATTAAAAACATTAATCTCATAATTCGAGATTTATATGCGTTTAAGGCGTAACACATCAACATTAAGCTTAAAGAACCCAGGCGGCGGCCGCAACCAATGGACAATGGCAGTCTTGTGTGTCCGTTGGAGGCCAACCGAGATGCCCATCATACGCATAGCCTGTATAGCCCCCAGCCAGAGGCGGGGCTTGATGGTGGCTGCAGAATGGGCAAGTCTCAAATACGACAAGATCTTGAATTTGACCGTCTCCACAGAAGAGGGTAAGTGACGTTGCTTAGAATCATTGTGTGCGGTCCAAAGGAACCAAAGCACGACGAAAGGAATGAACTCCTTCACATTACCCCCAGGAGACCACTCGCGACCCCTCTTCCAGGAACTGAGAAACAAACGGAAGTCCTCAGTGATTGGGATGCGAACACGAAAGACAGCCCCAAAGAAATGCCACACATAACGGGCGATGGGACCGTCAATGAAAATGTGTGTGAGCGTCTTCGACATCTCACAACACTGACATCTGGACGCTAGTAAAAAACCGCACTGCTGAAGCACCTCATCCACAGGTAGCCACCGATGCCAAAATCTCCACAGAAAAAAGGACATGGTGGGCCTCATCCAACGCCCCCAGCAAGGGGTCAAAATGTCTGATACCAGGCCTCTCGGACGGACCTGCTCCCACGCAGATCTCACGGAAAAAGCACCATCAATGCTGTGGATCCAAATAGCCACATCCGGATCATCCACCAAAACAATAATCTGTGCGATCTCCTCCTCCACCGAGGGAGCAACAACAGCACAGAGAAGATCAAAATCCCATGCTCCCTCCGAAAGAAAGCTAGAAACACACACTCTCCTATCCCCTCTGGCATCACATCTGCTCGACAGAGGGGTATCACCCAACCAGGTATCATCCAAAAAAGAAATATCCCCATAGCCGATTCTCCATCGGTTGCCAGGCTCCGCACGAGGCCGAACCTGGAACATACGACGCCAAGTCGGAGAAATAGCACCACGGGAAGTGACACAAATGGGGCTCTCAGTCCAAAAATACTTCCTCATGAGGAATCTCGCCCAGAGAGAGGAGCCCTATCGGAATCTGAACCATAGCTTCATGGAGAAGCTATCCACTATGTCTTTCAACCTACGAAAACAAAGGCCCCCTTCTTTCACCGGGAGGCAAGCACGAGACCAACGAGCCCAGTGCCGCTTCTTCTCCAAGGGTCTAGAACCCCAGAGGAAAGCATTAAAGATGAGCTCCAATCTCTCCATGACATCCAAAGGAGGCTGAATCACCTGGCAGAGATAGATCGGGATCGAAAGGAGCACGCTACTGATCAGGGTCATCATGCTCCAAGGTGCGAGGGATCGATTCTCCCAACCCTCCAGCTTTTTCCGAACCGACTGCAAAAGGGGCTCAAACAACGAGCACTTTCGGTTCCCACGAAAAAGCAGAACTCCAAGGTATCTCAAAGGTAGCTGGCCCTCCGCAAACCCTGTGATGCGCAGCAATGAGAACGGCGACGATCAGTACAACGCGGGGGAAAAATCATGGCACTCTTGGCAACATTCACCAACTGGCCCGAGCAGTTCTCATAATGAGCCAAGAAATCTTTGAGGCGCTGCATACCCCGAGACCCCCTATTGGCAAAAATAATGACATCATCAGCATAAGCCAGATGGGAGATCATCATATCACACCCAGAGTGGTACCTCAGAGAAGCGTTCTGAAGGAACAACCGATCCAGACCGTGAGACAGGTACTCCACTGCAATAATGAAGAGAAGGGGGGACAAAGGATCCCCCTGTCTCAAACCCCTCGTAGAACCAAAAAAACCAGCGGGAGTACCATTGACATTGACCGAGAACTTGCTAAAAGAGATGAAAGCCCTCACCATCCTCACAACCTGCTCGGAGAAGCCGAACTGCCTAAGGGCATCCAAGAGAAAAGACCATTGGACTCTGTCATAGGCCTTAGCTATGTCCAACATCAGGATGACGTTGCCACCACGGGCAGGAGATTGAGACTGTGAGTGAGCTCCTGAGCGAGAAGGATATTTTTAGAGATCATCCGACCCGGCACAAAGCCACTCTGACTCTGAGAAATAAGACCCCCAACCACTGACCTCAGCCGAGATTACAACAGCTTCAAGATGATCTTATTCGTGACATTACACAAGATGATGGGATGGAAATCCGTCCAAGCATGAGAACCCTCAACTTTGGGAACCAAAGTGATCGTGGTGGCAGTGATGCCCTGGGGCAAAGGGGAACCCTGAAAAAATTCAAGGGCAGCGTCCATAACGTCCTGCTGCACAAAATCCCAGCAGTGCTGAAAAAATACGGAAGAGTACCCATCAGGGCCAGCCACACTATCCCTTGGGATGGAGAAAACAATGGAGCAAAACTCCTCCAAAGTGAGGGTGGCCGCAATGCAGATGTTCTCCGTATCCGAGATCACCGGGGAAAAACCAGAAAAATCTGGGATATCCAGGACAAAAGGATCCCCGGTGAGGAGGCGCTGGAAGTAGGCAGCCCCGGACTGCTGGATAAGTGCCAGGGAGGTAAAGCAGGTCCCATCCTCCCAAATGCGGAAGATCTTGTTAGTCACACGCTTCTTCTTCACCATATTGTGGAAGAGCTTCGTATTCCTCTCCCCATCCTCAAGCCAATTACAAGCAGCTTTCTGCTTCCAAAAGTCCGCCTCCATGGCAGTGATTCGAGCCAGATCCTCATTGCATTTGGACAAAAGATTCCAGTAGTGCTCCGAGGGGTCCGCTTCACAGGCAGCCTCAGAAAGTCTAACAGACTTCTCCGCCTCAGTAATCTTATCAAAAATGTTCCCAAAAACATCCCGGTTCCACCACTTAAGGTGGCCCTTCAGACGCTTCAGCTTCGCAAAAAGCTTCGGCATTCCGTGCAGATGACAGGGCGTGTTCCAATTCAGCCTTACGGTCTGAAGGAACCCGGGATGACGAATCCACATACTCTGGATCTGAAAAGAACTCGGTCCCCAAGCAAAGACAGGAGCAGAAACCAAAATTGGACAATGGTCCGAGACAGTGCGGACAAGGTGTTCAACCCTAATAGAGTTGAAATGATCACCCCAATCCACAGATACAAAAACTCTGTCTAAACGCTTCCAAATGGTCTTATTCGTCCAAGTGAACGAAGATCCCTCAAAACCAGCGTCAACCAGGGCAGACTCCAGAACAAAACTATTGAACTCATCAATAGGGAGCTGCCTCCCACCAGATGAGCCAAGACATTCAGAGGCATCCCTCACGACATTAAAATCCCCCCCAACAAGCCAAAGACCACTATCGGGCTTAACCTGCAGCAAATAATCCTACAAGTCGCGCCGTCCAATGTAGTCACACTTGGCATAGACAAAAGAACAAAAGACATCAACCGGCAGAAAGGGAGCCGACACACTGAGATGGAGGAATTGAGTGTGATAAAAAAAACACTCGGCCTTCACATCCTCAGCCAAAAAAACCCAGATATTATCATAGAGATTCGACAGAACTCTCTGAAAACCAAGACGACGCGTCATATAACGCTGATCAAGAGCAATCATCGGCTCCAAGATGACCAAAATCTTGATACGCTTCTCCTTCACCAAGGCATGAAGCCTCTCTTGGGACTCAGAGCTCCTGAGTCCCCTAATGTTCCAGATGAGACAATTCATGAGGAAAAATTAGGTTGAGACCCCTTCTTCTTCCTCGGCCCCGTAAGGGCCTGCAGGACTTTCTACCTCTGAGAAGTCTTTCTTTTGAGCGGATCAGACATATCAATGTCCCGCTCATCCCTACCAAGTTCCCTCACATCACACGAATCAGAACCATAACAAGATCCCGAGTCATCCTCACAAGTAGTGTCAACCCTCACCGGGCCAAACTCCTGGCAGAGGCGGCCCTGCTGAGAAATGAGTCCTTAGATGAACAAGGAGGAAGTCTTACCAGGAGTCCCGGGATTCGAAGGAATTGATTGACTGCTATGATTCAGAACACAGGCAACAGGTTCCGCAGAAGCAGAAACCAGAACGCCATGCGGAGATCCCAGATCCTCCGCACAATCCACAAAAGATGTACCCTCATCTTCCTCCCCTTGAGGAGGCCAAGGGAATCCTGGACAAATGTCAAACCCATCCTTTGGAATAGGTACAGACTGGTTAATATGAACTGATAGGGGAATTTGGACTGACTGGGGAGCAGGGGCACTATCTCTCTCCACTGAGAGGACCTGGCTCGGATCCAGACTTTCATCCGGATCAGACATATCAATGACCCAAGTGCCTGGCCCCGTGCCAAAAGGCTCAGGACCCAGCAGGGCCCCAGAGGTTCTCTCTTCCTGAGACTGCGATGCGGAACCCCCTTTCGCAATATTACCTTTCCCAACATTTGGGTTCGGCTAGAGATGTAAATGAACCGAACTGTTCGCGAGCTATTCGAAGCTCGGCTCGTAAAAAAGCTCGTTCGGGCTCGTTCGTTAAGCTTATCGAGCCAAACCCGAGCTTTATTTTGAGCTCGGACAATTTAAATAGCCGAGCTTGAGCTTAAGGATGTTCGAATCGTTAGCTCGCAAACATGTTCTTTAATAGGCTCGGAAGCTCGAGCTCGAGCTCGGCTCGTTTAGGTGGCTCGTTAGCTCGGGCTCGGGCTCGGGCTCGGCTCGTTTAATGGCTCGTTAGCTCAGCTCGTTTAATGGCTCGTAGCTCGGGCTCGGGCTTGGCTCGTTTAGTGGCTCTTTGGCTCGGGCTCGGGCTTGGCTCTTTTAGTGGCTTTTCAGCTCAGGCTTGAGCTCGGCTCGTTTTGTGGCTCGCCAGATTGAGCTCGGGTTCTCGATCGGGCTCGGCTCATTTTGTTAGCCAATGAAAGTATACTAATTTATATAGTTTCTCGAACTCGGTCGATTTAGTAATTTATATGCTCATTGAATAAATTTAAATTTATAATATTAAAATTTAAATTAAATATTTATTGAAAAAAAATCTTGTTTTTTTTAAATAATAAAATTTTGATTTTACTTAAAAACTCAAATACGTTATACATACAAAAGAAAGATTTTTTTTAAATAATAAAATTTTGATTTTACTTAAAAACTCAAATATGTTATACGTACAAAACCTTTCTTTTTATGTCAACTAATATTAATGAAAAATTTTTATTTGAAATTTTATCTAAAATATAGATATGATATAATAATTTTATCTAAATCTATTGATATGATATAATAATTTTATTTGATTTTAAAATATTATTGTAAAAAATATTAATATTATTTTAGATAACGCTTAAATGTATATGATAATTTTGTGAGGTTAAAAATAACTATTTTTTTTTAAAAAAGTGATAATATATTATCGAATTTCAAAATTTTATATGAAAATTAGTACATATATATATATATGTAATTTATAAAATAAAAAATTTCACGCATATGTGTATACAAAGAATATATGTAATTTATAAAAACATTTGGTTCAAATTATGAATCAAAATTCAGAATATCATTACAGATAGAATTTATGGATATTTTCACATATATATGGATACAAAAAAATTTAAATGTTATTAAAAAATAATGATTACATTTAATTAATCAAAATTTAAATTTTGATAAAAAAATAGATACATTATTATATATATCGTTTGTGGATATTTTTGCACATAAAAACTAGTTAAAATAAAAAATAATGATAATATCATATCAAATTTTGAACTTAAAATCATATATTTGATTAACTTTGTTTCTGTTATTGGTAATTACGTTTTGATAAGAAATCACTATATATATAGAAATTTGGTATCATGGACAACAACCATAAGCACTTACATGGACAGCAACTGATGTGACACTTTGTACATCCAATCAGTTATTGTCATATTAGTTGTTGATCATGTAGGTATCCATGATTTCCACGTAAAAGTTTGAGTAAAACACAAAATATCTTAAAATTTAATATACTTCTGGTTATATTAACAAAATATAATAATTTCTTAAATACATGAGTTCTATTATATATGTTGTTTAGAAAAACAACCTTAATGAAATAAAATTTTGATTTGCAAATATGACCTAATGAAAATGAAAAACAACAACTCTACTTCATTTTCTCTTTGTTTATCTCATATCAAATGTAAGATATATAGGTTTATAATTTATATTGTATTTAGTTAATTTTTTTACACAAATACACGCATATATATAGCCTTGAAGAACATAGAAACAAATTTTTTCATTCATTTTATACATTATCTTTTAATGATTTTTCTTTATCTGTGTGGAAAAAAAATTAGGTATAAATAATTGAGATGAAAGATTATGATATAAATCTTATAACACGTTGGTTTATTCTAAAAACTAATTAAATCATTATATATAATTAAGAGAATTTGTGGAATAATAATCTAATTTAATTGGTTTAAGTAATAAAAATCAGCTTATCAATGATCAAATAAATTCTAAAATCAAATTTTATTATGATTAAAACTTAAATCTATGAATTCACTCTTGTTAAATAATATGATGTTTATTATGCGATCATTAGAACTATAATGTCGAATGATATTTTAAAACTATGTGACCATGTAGGTGTTGATAAATTTGTGGTAGGCCGAAGTTTTTGTTAAAATATTTTCAGAACTTCATATAATATTTTCAAAATTTTAGTTGCCGACAACGAATAATGTTTGTCACAGCGAAAATTACGGAGATCGATATTAGAAACAACACCTTATTTTCTGAAATTTCTTTTTTTTTTTGTGAAATAATTAGAATAATTACTGATATGTTAGATTAAAATATTTAGCCGTGTCAAATAAATTACAAAAGTATTTTAAAAAAACATATTTTAGAATATCAAGATTTGAATTATATAAAATAGATATTAGAGCTACAATAATACAAAAGATATGATTTATCGACATATATACATATCAATATATCTATATTCTACACATAGATATATACATTGATACGTGTACACATAACACATATGTAACTAGTCTTCTTCTCTCTCCTTCCCAAAGCCAATTCACGCGATCCCTTTTCTCAAATTCTCCTCAAACCCTAGCAGCCTCTTAATGTCATGATTCGCCGCCCCTAGCCGCCGAAAAGCTACCGATTGAAGCTAGAAAAGGTCAGAGCTTGTCCTTGGTTTCAATGTAATACAAAAATATTAAGGAATCTAGGCCCAAAGCTCAAATCGTCGCGCCATGTTCGTGCCTAGAGCTGCCTGATTCTTGTTCTTTGAGATGTTTGAGCTATTTTTGGTCTTTTATTCGTTTCCATCTTATATTCTTTTATCGTTTTTCCATATCTTACGGGTGTAAGTGTGACTGATTTCCTCTTCCTTTAATTCGAGCAGACTTTTAGACTTGTTTTTTCTGGTCGTGCTACCACCGTGCTATTTCTGGTCGATTCTTGGTTTTTAGATTCTTATTTTATCGTTGCTTGAATCTTGATGTTTGATAATCGATGGATTACTCTGCTCTGGACGATTATTTTATTCAATTGAAAATATATTATTCGAATAGGAACAATTATTTGGTCTTCTCGAGTTTGAATGTATCAGGCCTATATTTTCGTCTTGAATTGCAGTTGATTTGTGACTGATTTTAATTTAATTACTGGTGATTATGTTCTGAGATAAGTTGTTATCAATCATTAATTCAATTTGGATCACTGCCTTGTATTGATTGTATCTCCAGATTAGTCTCGAATTGCAGACTGGTTTTTGTGTTTTTCTTCGATGCTGGCCTTCATTCATGATGAATCCATAGACTGAGCATCGTATTTCTTTCCTACTGGATGTCGTTATTTTTTGGTTACTAATTAATGCCGTTTTTGTTTTTGTTGATCAGCTCCAAACATGTCAAATCCAAACACATTATTTGCTCAAGAATCTAGCACAACTCCAGTGGTGGGAGGAGATCAACCAAGTACAAATGATACCAATGAAACTTCTAAAAGCAAGGATGTGATTGAACTTGATAATAATGAAGTTCAGGACGACGATTCATATGGACCAAAGAAAAGGAAATGCACATCTAAGGTATGGACTGATTTTAAAGAGATTATTCATTCAGATGGGTTGCTGAAGGCTGAATGTATTTATTGCAAATGTCGAATGTCATATACTAAGGCTGGTCCTACATCACATTTTCTTAGGCATGGTACAGTTTTCTAAGGCGATGCATAGTTTCTTTGATTCTTTTGTTTGGTTAAATTTAAGTATCTACTTGGCAGCACTTACTACGACATATTCCCTCTCAACAGTAAGGAACACAAATTATGAAATCATGATGACGCAAAGAATGGTGGCTGCATTTAATTTTCTGTTTGCTTATATTACTTTGTGATAGTGACTTCAATTTTTATATTGCAGGATGGTTTTTAATTTTTATTGGAGATGATGTTGCAAATAATGGTGGTTGCAGGATGGTTTTTAATTTTTATTGGATATTTTGTTGCACTTTTTTAATGGTTTTTCTAATTTGTATTTGTCTATGTACTTGTGAAGAAGTTGGAGTATAAGGATTGATCGAGTTCGAGCGTCAAATTAGCATCAAAGTATTGGACTATTGCGATTAGTGAGATTTTGGATAATAGATTTTATGTTGATGTTATTTTATATGTGTAAGAGTGGGTGCCCAGTGAGCCAACTGTGTGGCTATGGGCTTTGATGACTCTTTGTATAAACAATCTTTTGTTTAATATAATTTACACTTTTATGGCAATGACTTTATATTACTTCATATTGTTATATTGTGATATACTATTGTTGTTTTGATAAAGACCTTGAATATACTATAGTGTATGTAAGATGTGGTAGAACATGGAGATGTCTATCATGAAATACATCTTATAGTCACTGTATATTCTAAAAACCGTTCCTAGTCGATTGAGCCGTCCGATAATAAGGATAAGGATCGCTCGAGTTTGAGACTAGCATTTGCGATGCGGAGTACCACGTTTCATTGGTAGGGAACATGGAGATGTTCGAAGCATGCAAATGGATATTCATAGGATGAATAATCGAACTACCCTATCCGGACTTTCCAAGTGGTTATCACTTATCGAGTGGATAAAGTCCGCGGTTTTGGTTGTACACCATTAGTCCTTACGACTTGAAACATCATGGAGACTCTATATGCTAGTGTTGTTCTTTGACTCGTTTACCGACTCTATGGGGGTCATCAGGTGTCGAGATTGGGTACAGTTACGACACATATAGGAGTCAATGCATTGTTGTCAAAGATTCACCACATACTTGCGAGTGTGGATATCCTATGCGATCTGAGGAGATATTAGTGTGACAAATCTCTGGCCAGAGTACTTGATGTGATTTAAGAAATGGTTTCTTAGTAGCACATGCGATGTCACTAATTTGATCTTCAAGATGTATTGCATAGTTATCGAATCTTGAGCGACTCTCGATATACCAATGGTTGTTGATTCGATCGGGATATTTGGATGAAGGGACCGTACTGTACGCTAACCAAAATCTACTGGTTCTTGTAGGCACTATCAGTGATACCTAGGGAATCATGGGGCGATGTTGCTAGGCGCTTTACCATGATTCGTTGGGCAAGTCGGAAAGTGTTGTTCCGAGTCACAAGGAGTTGTGAGCCCACGGCTAGCTGTATCCCTGAACCATTGAGGGTCACACAGTGTAATGGAGTTTTAATCCCCGTTGAGATAGTTAAATTTAAAGAGTTAAATTTAATGAACTAAGGAGTTGGACTTCTTAAATAAGAGTAAGGGAGTAGGATTTCCTAAAATGACATAGGGATGGACATTTTAGGAAACCACTGAATTCGGATTCAGGAAAATTTATTTTGACTTTAAAATGTGCAGAAATGGTTTCTGTGCACATTGGTGAAATCGGTTCATCAATCGGAGTCACGATGAATTTTATATTAATTTCTGAATGTGCGGGCTTTGCTTGTCGGG
Source organism: Henckelia pumila (assembly GCF_033568475.1). Taxonomy (NCBI): domain Eukaryota; kingdom Viridiplantae; phylum Streptophyta; class Magnoliopsida; order Lamiales; family Gesneriaceae; genus Henckelia; species Henckelia pumila. The sequence goes on from NC_133122.1 coordinate 9,409,550, forward strand.
CCCTAACTTATGACTAATGGGCCCTAAGGTGTTAGTGGCCTGCATTATAAATAAGTTATTTCAGTACAGAAATTACACACAACAGGTCATTATTTTGAGAGACAAAATTTTCGAACCCTAGCTCTCACTCTAATATTTTTGGCCGCCCCCCTTTGCTCTGTCAGAGAAAATTCCGGTCTGTGATTTTGAATTGCAGTCAGGAATAACGAATCAGATTCGTTTAATCTCTTCGCAGAAAAACTTCTGACAGATTTTCTAGTGCAATCTGTCAGAGGGATTTAAACCTCATTCGTGGACCTGATTGAAGGAGTTCATCAGTTCCTGGGAGATACAAGAAGCGCAGAGAAATCTGTGTGGTGTCCATTAATCTCGCTTCGAGATTGGAGGTAAAATTTAATTAATTGTTATTTGAATTTTACACACACAATAATTTAATCGTTGAATGGTTGATACCCACACCATGGAATTGTTCCATGATAAAAATTTTTAAACTTCCGCTGCACCGGGTATCAATCGTGATTGATCTGACCGCCAGTTTTTTCCAACAGTGGTATCAGAGCCAGGTTGCTCAGATCAAACGATTAAATTAATCGATTGTACAAAATTTTTGAGTCTCGGTTTTTTGAAAACAAAATAAATATTTTAAATAAAAAAAATTTTTTTCGGGGCAAAACCCGGGCAGCGATTGGATCGCTGCCCGGTGGGGCAGCAATCGTTGCTGCCCCGGGCGGCGCACGGCGCCGCCCAAAGGGGGCGCACGGCGCCGCCCAGGACGGCGACCGTCGCCGCCCAGGGCGGCGCACGGCGCCGCCCAGGGCAGCGCTGTGCGCTGCGCAGGGCAGCGCTCGGCGCTGCCCAGGGCGGCGCTGTGCGCCGCCCAGGAGCGGCGTTCGGCGCCGCCCAGGACGGCGCACGGCGCCGCCCAGGGGCGGCGCCAGGCGCCGCCAGGGCAGCGAGAGTCGCTGCCCTAAGGGGGCAGCCGGGCTGCCCCCGGCATGCGCCCCGGGTGCGGGCCGGCCCGGGAGTGTCCCGGGCGGCCCGCGGGAAAAATTATATTTTTATTAAAAATTAATTTTAATATGTTAAAATTTTATTTTTGGTCCGGTCAAAAATTGTTTTTGATTGGTTCACGAGATTTCGGATCGAATTGTTCGAGTCCGTAAATTTTAAAATTGATTTTGGATAAATTTGAATTTTTGGAAAATTTTAATGTTTTATCCGTAAATTGAATTTTGAAATCAATTATTTTGGTACAATTGATGATAAGATATGATCTTATGATATATTGAGTAAAATATGATTTTATTTGTAAAATTGGATTTTATAGATAAAATATGATTTTATTTGATATAGAGATAAAATATGATTTTATATGTGAAATGAGATTTTATATATAAAATATGATTTTATCTTGTTTAAATTTGAATTGTCACTGCATGTTATCCAATAAATTAATTTTGAATTAAATGTTATTGGATAAGGATGATCGATTGCCATGACCAATTTTGTAGGTGTATGTTAGGAATTTACATTTTGTTTTTATTGTTGTTGGTTTTATTAATGGGCCTGGTTTATGGCCCGATATGAATGTCATATGTAATAAAAGTGGGCTTGGTTTATAGCCCGTTCCCACCCCTAAAAATGTATCCCTACTTGTCATTGTTATTTATTGTAAATACATTAGATTTAGTGGGAGATCAAGATTTGAAGACGGTGGGCCCAGCAGACAATAAAGACTGAAGAAATGTAAATTGGAAGCACATGTAATAGGATTGCATTGCATACTGCATATTACCTAGGATTGGACTAAGACCCGTGATTGGCAACCACGGGTCAATTAGAAATGGAATCGATCATCCTATATAATATTTGATATTATGATTGTATGCATGTTTAGACATAAATTGCGTGAATCCGGCAAGCATGCAATAAAATGAATATGATGAGACAAATATTTTTATAATTAAAAATCCCTCATTTTAAATATGATTTAAAATTTATATCAAGATAAATAAAGGAAATTTAAATTTGTTTAAATGTTCCCACCTTCCATCAACGGTCAATGTATGTGACGCTACCCGCGGATACGGTCCGGCTCATATTATTGGGGGGGCCCGTCCGTCGGAAAGCTGTACATTGGATCGACAAATGTTGTAAGTTGGGTGGAACTCCATGGGATCGGCTCATATTATTGGGGGATCCACATGGCGACCGTCCATCACAACTTAATATTGATGGGTCATCTTGACATGTCACTTTAAACGGCGTCATATTATTGGGCCCTTATTGGACATGAGGTAAACACATGGGGGTTGCTTTGGAAGCAATTGGGCTCTACCTTTTGAGAATTATGGTTGGCTGATATTATTCGGGACCATAAGTTTGTCAATTGGACTCCATGTTCTCACTAAGGAAAACGTTTCCCGTTTTCACTAGAGGGTGGTGAAATCGTTAAAATAGTGGGAGTGAGATTCATAAAATTAAATTCGCCTATTTTATGTCTTAGTAAATTGTTAAACAATCATTGATATATGTCTGTTTTTCTTTTCAGTATTTCATACAATGAATTCGCGAAATCCATTATTCTCGATCCTCGAACAAAACAAGTTGACTGGCGCCAACTATACGGAATGGTTCCGGAAGTTGAAGATTGTCTTAACTTCGGAGAAAATGCTCTACGTGTTAGAGAAAGCACCTCCGAAGGAAGCACCAGCTGACATAAGTCCGGAGGAATTGGCCAAACTTGATGCATGGTGTGACCATGACATCAAGACCAAATGCTATATGCAAGCCTCGATGTCTGATGAACTCCAGAGGCGATTTGAGGACACGGTGAATGCTGCTGACATTCACACGCAACTCAAGGAACTTTTTGGGGCTCAGTCGAGGGCTGAAAGGTTCGCTACTGTTAAGGAGTTGATGACGTGCCGCATGCGTGAAGGGACTTCGGTCCGTGATCATGGGGTACGAGTGATTTGGCTCATACAGAAGTTGGCGACCCTAGATTTGGTGTTGGAGCATGAACTCAATGTGGATTTATTGCTTCTGTCTCTTCCTTCTTCATTTGATGGATTTGTGATAAATTTTAATATGAACAAGATAGAGGCCACCCTTGAAGAGATGGTCAATATGCTCGTTACATATGAATCCACACTTAAGAAGGATAAGCCAGCTTTCTTGGTGGGCTCCTCATCTTCTGCGAAGAAGGGGCCAAGTATGAAGGGCAAGAAACGTTCTACCCCACCCAAGAAAGTTGAGCCCGAGAAGAAGCAAAAGACAAAGGCTTAAAACAATGGAAAATCCAAGGATGTTTGCCATTACTGCAAGAAGCCGGGTCATTGGAAGCGCAACTGCAAGGAATATCTTGAGCAGTTGGGAACTGCAAAGGGTATGTTCTATATTGAAATAAACATGTCACTTAATACAACTTCTTGGGTATTGGATACCGGATGTGGATCTCACATTTGCAATGATTTGCAGGTGATGACAAGAAGTCGCAGGCTTAGAATGGGTGAGACCCAGCTGAGGCTCGGGAATGGTTCCAGAGTTGAAGCTACGGCAATTGGAGATGTTTGTTTGACTTTGCAGAACGGTTTTAAATTATTGTTAAGAGATGTTTTATTTGTGCCAGATTTAATTAAAACATTATTTCTATTTCTATGCTTGATAGAGATGGTTATTCTTGCAATTTTGTGAATGGGATTTGCAATATTTACAAGAATGAATGTTTAATTGGAAATGGACAACTTGAAAACGATCTATACAACTTAAAACTAAAAGACGTTCCAGTGAATTATGTTGATAAACCGGCGACAACAAACAAAAGGAAAATCGATAGTCAAAACCCGGCAAACCTTTGGCATGCTAGGCTAGGTCATATTTCCTCAAGGAGGATGAACAAGCTAGTGGGAGAGGGCATGTTTGATATGTCTGATATTAATTCTCTACCTACTTGTGAATCCTGCCTAAAAGGAAAAATGACTAAATCTCCTTTTAAGGGGAAACCTGAGCGTAGTCAGAATCTGTTGGATTTGATCCATACAGATGTTTGTGGTCCATTTAGAGTAGGGACTCAACATGGCCACACCTACTTCATTACCTTTACTGATGATTATTCAAGGTATGGGTATTTATATTTAATGAAATATAAGTCTGAAGCATTTGAAAAGTTCAAAGAATTCAAGGCTGAAGTAGAAAACAAGCTAGGTAAAAGTATTAAAGCACTTCGATCGGATCGAGGTGGAGAATACTTGAGTACCGAGTTTTTGGACTATCTGAAAGAGAATGGGATTCTCTCTCAGTGGACTCCTCCTATGACACCACAGCTTAATGGTGTATCGGAGCGTCGTAATCGAACTTTGTTGGACATGGTTCGATCTATGATGAGCTTCACTGAGCTTCCACCTTCGTTTTGGGGCTATGCGCTTGAAACGGCGGTATTGTTGTTGAACAACGTCCACACTAAAGCAGTGGACAAAACACCATACGAGTTATGGAATGGCAAAGCTCCTAAGTATTCGTACTTGAGGATTTGGGGATGTCCTGCTTACGTGAAGCGGACAGTGGGAGATAAGTTGGATAGTCGATCCAGCTTATGTTATTTTGTAGGGTATCCGAAGAATTCAATCGGATATTATTTCTATTATCCTGCTGAAACAAAGGTGTTTGTTTCTAGGAATGCCACCTTCTTGGAGAAGGAATTCTTATTGGATAAGAAAGGCGAGATGATGGAACTCGAAGAAGTTCGAGAAGAACCCGAAATACAAAATAACGATCCTACACCTCAGGAACCATTGCTGGACATGCCTGCACCTAGAAGATCCGAAAGGACTTCTAGACCTCCAGTTCGATATGGTCTTCTTCTTGAAGGGGATCAAGATGAACCCGACATTGGATGTGATCCAAGAAACTTCAAGGAAGAAATTTCTGATGCGGATTCGAATTTATGGCTTGAAGCTATGCAGTCAGAATTGGATTCGATGCATACAAACCAAGTTTGGTCTTTAGTAGATCCTCCCGATGGAATTGTTCCGATAGGGTGTAAATGGATCTACAAAAGAAAGCTTGGGCCTGATGGTAAGGTATTGACCTACAAGGCGCGATTGGTGGCTAAAGGTTATACTCAAAGGCAAGGAGTTGACTATGACGAAACCTTTTCACCAGTTGCAATGTTCAAGTCCATAAGAATCCTAATTGTCATAGCTGCATGGTATGACTATGAGATATGGCAAATGGATGTGAAGACTGCTTTTCTTAATGGAGACATTAAGGAGGAAATCTATATGAAGCAGCCTGAGGGGTACACATCCATGGGAAGCGAGAATAAGGTATGCAAGCTTCAGAGATCAATTTATGGTCTAAAACAAGCATCAAGAAGTTGGAACCAGAAATTTGATGAAACAATAAAAGATTTTGGTTTCATCAAGAACCCGGAGGAACCTTGCGTGTACAAGAAAGTAGTTAAGGATGCGGTGACATTCTTAGTACTTTATGTTGATGACATCCTACTCATTGGGAATGATGTAGGGATGTTGCAGTCAACAAAGATATGGTTATCAGGTAGATTTTCGATGAAGGATTTGGGAGAGGCATCCTACATTCTTGGGATACAGATCTATAGAGATAGGTCTAAGAGAATGATAGGACTCACTCAATCAACCTACATCGATACCATATTGAAACGGTTTTCAATGGATGGGTCCAAAAGAGGACATCTACCCATGTGTCATGGAGTTTCTCTATCCAAGTCTATGTGTCCCAAGACTGATGAAGAGATAGAGAATATGACACATGTACCATATGCGTCAGCTATAGGTAGTATCATGTATGGGATGATATCTACCAGACCGGATGTAGCATTTGCTCTGAGTGTCACGAGCAGATATCAGTCTAATCCTGGTCAAATGCATTGGAAAGCCGTGAAGGACATTCTTAAGTACTTGCGAAGGACTAAGAATATGTTCATGGTTTATGGAGGACGAGAACTCAAATTGGAAGGCTATACCGACTCTAGCTTCCAAAGTGATGTGGATGACTCGAAGTCAACCTCTGGATTTGTGTTCATGCTCAATGGCGGTGCTGTCTCTTGGAAGAGTTCCAAGCAGGACACCACAGCGGATTCCACCACTGAGGCTGAATACATTGCAGCATCAGCTGCTGCTAAAGAGGCCGTTTGGATGAGGAAGTTCGTCCAAGAGTTGGGCGTCATTCCTGAATTTGTTGGTCCAGTCCCGGTGTACTGTGACAACACGGGTGCCGTTGCTCAAGCAAAGGAACCAAGGTCTCATCAAAGATCCAAACACGTACTGAGGAAATACCACATAATCCGGGAGATTGTGGAAAGAGGAGACATCATTGTCGAACGAGTGGCCTCTGCAGACAATATCGCTGATCCGCTTACTAAGCCCTTGCCAGGACCATTGTTTGACAAACATCGCGAAGCAATGGGTCTACGTAGTATGACTAGTTGGCTATAGGGCAAGTGGGAGATTGTAAGAGTGGGTGCCCAGTGAGCCAACTGTGTGGCTATGGGCTTTGATGACTCTTTGTATAAACAATCTTTTGTTTAATATAATTTACACTTTTATGACAATGACTTTATATTACTTCATATTGTTATATTGTGATATACTATTGTTGTTTTGATAAAGACCTTGAATATACTATAGTGTATGTAAGATGTGGTAGAACATGGAGATGTCTATCATGAAATACATCTTATAGTCACTGTATATTCTAAAAACCGTTCCTAGTCGATTGAGCCGTCCGATAATAAGGATAAGGATCGCTCGAGTTTGAGACTAGCATTTGCGATGCGGAGTACCACGTTTCATTGGTAGGGAACATGGAGATGTTCGAAGCATGCAAATGGATATTCATAGGATGAATAATCGAACTACCCTATCCGGACTTTCCAAGTGGTTATCACTTATCGAGTGGATAAAGTCCGCGGTTTTGGTTGTACACCATTAGTCCTTACGACTTGAAACATCATGGAGACTCTATATGCTAGTGCTGTGCTTTGACTCGTTTACCGACTCTATGGGGGTCATCAGGTGTCGAGATTGGGTACAGTTACGACACATATAGGAGTCAATGCATTGTTGTCAAGGATTCACCACATACTTGCGAGTGTGGATATCCTATGCGATCTGAGGAGATATTAGTGTGACAAATCTCTGGCCAGAGTACTTGATGTGATTTAAGAAATGGTTTCTTAGTAGCACATGCGATGTCACTAATTTGATCTTCAAGATGTATTGCATAGTTATCGAATCTTGAGCGACTCTCGATATACCAATGGTTGTTGATTCGATCGGGATATTTGGATGAAGGGACCGTACTGTACGCTAACCAAAATCTACTGGTTCTTGTAGGCACTATCAGTGATACCTAGGGAATCATGGGGCGATGTTGCTAGGCGCTTTACCATGATTCGTTGGGCAAGTCGGAAAGTGTTGTTCCGAGTCACAAGGAGTTGTGAGCCCACGGCTAGCTGTATCCCTGAACCATTGAGGGTCACACAGTGTAATGGAGTTTTAATCCCCGTTGAGATAGTTAAATTTAAAGAGTTAAATTTAATGAACTAAGGAGTTGGACTTCTTAAATAAGAGTAAGGGAGTAGGATTTCCTAAAATGACATAGGGATGGACATTTTAGGAAACCACTGAATTCGGATTCAGGAAAATTTATTTTGACTTTAAAATGTGCAGAAATGGTTTCTGTGCACATTGGTGAAATCGGTTCATCAATCGGAGTCACGATGAATTTTATATTAATTTCTGAATGTGCGGGCTTTGCTTGTCGGGCCCTAACTTATGACTAATGGGCCCTAAGGTGTTAGTGGCCTGCATTATAAATAAGTTATTTCAGTACAGAAATTACACACAATAGGTCATTATTTTGAGAGACAAAATTTTCGAACCCTAGCTCTCACTCTAATATTTTCGGCCGCCCCCCTTTGCTCTGTCAGAGAAAATTCCGGTCTGTGATTTTGAATTGCAGTCAGGAATAACGAATCAGATTCGTTTAATCTCTTCGCAGAAAAACTTCTGACAGATTTTCTAGTGCAATCTGTCAGAGGGATTTAAACCTCATTCGTGGACCTGATTGAAGGAGTTCATCAGTTCCTGGGAGATACAAGAAGCGCAGAGAAATCTGTGTGGTGTCCATTAATCTCGCTTCGAGATTGGAGGTAAAATTTAATTAATTGTTATTTGAATTTTACACACACAATAATTTAATCGTTGAATGGTTGATACCCACACCATGGAATTGTTCCATGATAAAAATTTTTAAACTTCCGCTGCACCGGGTATCAATCGTGATTGATCTGACCGCCAGTTTTTTCCAACAATATGGTATTTCGAAGCTTGACAATAATATTTTTGTTACGCCTTAAACGCATATAAATCTCAAATTATGAGATTAATGTTTTTAATGCATTAACAAGTCTTATGTCTCTATGTTTTGATGATTAACAAATCTAGGTTAAAATGTTACTAATATTTACATTGGGCTTATTACAGAGTTAAAATTTTCAAGATGAATTAATACTAAATTCATACTCAAGATCAGAAACAAAATTCGAATAAGTTTAGTGCTACGGGATCGGAATCTCCGATTGGAGATCGGAACCTCCGATCATGATCAGAAGCATCTTCGGAAGCTAAGGGTGGATCGGAAGCTCCGATCATGGTTCGGAAGTTTCGATCTATTTCAGGGATTTTTTATATTGTTCGGAATGCAGAACGGAAGCTACGAAGAACAGGTTCGGAAGCTCCGATCTTAGTTCGGAAGGTCCGATCATTTTCTATGTAATATTATATTGTTCGGAAGCAGATCGGAGGCAACGAAGTGAAGCCGATCGGAAGCACCGAACGTGATCGGACGTTCCGATCCTGAACGGCCGCCTGATAATCTTGTCCAAAAGACTTTTGCCCGACACCATATTTATTGCGCCGATCGGAAGCTTCGAAGTGGATCGGACGTTCCGATCCTGTACACCCGTGTGTCTCAGAATTCAAATTTTGGAAGCTCCGATGCAGGGATCGGAAGTTCCGATCGATGCCAAAATTTCAGCTATAAAAGGAGGCATTCCGAGGCCATTCAATCCATCCCAACATCTTCAAGTATCTCAATCCTCTCAAGCATCATTCAATCCATTTGTTGAGCAATTTGTAGCCCCTTTTGAGTGTTCAAAATATATTCACATATCGAGTTGTATTCGGGGTTGTAATATAGAGGGTTGTTAGTTTGTGAGTTGGTTGCTCGGTTTTGTAAACACTTGTGTGTTAAGCCAAGTGTATTTTACGAGTGTTGAGGCTATCCTTGGAGCCCTTAAGGCCAAGAGTGTTGAGTTGTATCGGCGCGGTGATCGTGTCAAGTTGTAAGGCTATCCTTGGAGCCATCAAGGCCAAGACGTTCAAAGTGCTAGTGGATCCTTGGTTAATCGACTTAACCAAGAAGGGGAGACGTAGACGATTTATCGTCGAACTTCCATAAACATCTCTTATCCCTTTTACTGCTTTATTTACATTACGCATTTATTTACCGCACTTATTATTTGATTGCTTAAGTCTTCCGCTTGCGTACTTGCATAATAGCTTTAAATTGCTAAAGTTGTCAATAGAACCTAAATCCCCCCCCCCCATTAGGTTCTAACAAGTGGTATCAGAGCCATTTGAAAATACTTTTCAAATCCTTTTTATGGAAAACCTAGCGAGTGATTATGCTCAAGGGCAATCTACTAATCGTCCTCCTCTTTTTAATGGCATAAACTACGGGTATTGGAAAAATCGTATGTCCCTATATATCCAATACGTAGACTATGACCTATGGAAAGTGACGGTGAAAGGTCCCTATACACCTATGAAAATAGTTGATGGGGTTGAAATTCCTAAGGGAATGGATGACTTTTCAAAAGAGGACATGAAATTAATTTCGCAAAATGCTAAAGCTATGAATATCTTGCATTATTCTTTAGATATGAACGAGTACAACCGGATATCGATGTGCTCATCCGCTAAAGAGATATGGGACAAGCTAGAGATATGTCACGAAGGCACCAACCAAGTGAAAGAGACAAAGATCGACTTACTCCAACTCAAATACGAAACATTTGAGATGGAATCCAATGAAGATGTTGACACCATGTTCCGAAGGCTTACTCAAATCATCAATGAGTTAGCACAATTGGGAGAACAATATCCTACCAAGCAAGTTTGGAGGAGAGCTCTTCGTGCCCTACCAAAAGAATGGGATGCAAAGAGAACCGCCATCATCGAATCCAACAAAGGGGACACTGCCACCTATGATCTTGATCAACTACATGGGACCCTAAAAACCCATGAGTTAGAAGTGTCCACAAGAAAAGAATCAAAGAAAGAAGATGTCAAGCACAAAGGGATAGCTTTGACTACACAAGTCGAAGAAGATGACGATGATGACATGGCTCTCCTCGCAAGAAAACTCAAGAAATTCATGCGAGGAAACAAATTCAAGAAAGACAAGAAACCTGAAAGAGAAGTGACCTGCTACAACTGTCAACAACAAGGTCACTACGCCAATGAATGCCCACTCAAGAAGAAAGTGGACAAAGGAAAGAAGAAAGCCCTACTAGCTACCTGGAGTGATAGCGACGACGACGACGAGGAAGCAAACCTCTGCTTCATGGCTAAGAGTGATGACATCATCTCTGACGACGATGACGAGGTACCTACTTACAATGAACTCTTACATGCTTATAAAGATATGTTTGATATGGCTAAGGTTCTTAGAAAAGAGAATAGAAATCTTAAAAAGGAATTAGAAACTAAGTAGCATGATAACCTTAGACTTAAGGATGACCTAGATCACCTAGAAAAATCATTCGATAAATTCAATGTGAGTAGCAATAAATTGAACAACCTACTTAGCATGCAGAAATGTAGCTTTGATAAGGGAGGAATAGGCTATGGTAAGAAGTCTATAGACTTTGCTAGTCTAATAGCTAAGTCTAAGATGAGATCACCCCCTACTTGTTCTTATTGTTGCAAATCTGGTCATGTTAGACATAAATGCAGATCATTGAAATATCAATATGTTCAAAAGAGCTATATGAAATGGAGGCCTAAGAGTACTTAACAACTCATTAGTCGGCATTATGAGATCACAATCTAAGGGAGTTCAATATAGACCGGCTTAAAAATGCCTTGACTTGCGGCTGGTCTCCCTGTTGAACGTTGCTCTGTCCAAGGAAATAGGTTTTTAAAGTGGCCATATGCCCTACCTACTACTGGGAGCACTCTTAGAAAGTGGCGATGATGTTGCTATGAGAGACTGAACTCTTAGAAGTCTATTTTGTATCTCTCTTTTCTAACATTGTGGACCCAAAAGAACTAAAGGGTACCAAAACAATTCTTTTCAGGGAACTAGGAAAACTGTTCTCCCTAGCATATGGTATCTAGACAGTGGATGTTCTAGACATATGACGGGGAACAAGGATCTACTCCAATCAGTCAAACCTAAGGAGAAGGGAACAGTCACCTTTGGAGACAACAGCAAAGGAGTCATTGAAGGTATCGGCTCAATAGGTATATCTAATTCTTGCCTAATTGATGATGTACTCCTAGTGAAAGAACTTAAGCATAATCTACTAAGCATAAGTCAATTGTGCGATAGAGGTTATGAAGTCAAATTCACTCCCCAACACTGCACTGTATCATTTATTAGTGACAAATCCATAAATTTCAAAGGATATAGAAGTGAAAATGTTTACAAGGTTTCTTTAAACAATTTATCTTTATCAAATATTAAAAGCCTTGTATCCTTGAATGTTGATGACAACATTCTTTGGCATAGACGACTAGGTCATGTTGGTCCTAGTACCATAGAAAAACTTTTTAAACTTGATTTAGTTGTTGGTATGCCAAAACTCAATTTAAAATTAGATTCTATTTGTGATGCATGTCAACTTGGCAAACATACAAGGGAATCTTTTAAAAGCAAAAATTTTATATCTACTTCTATGCCCCTTGAACTTCTTCACCTAGATCTATGTGGTCCCTCGAGGAACGCTAGCCTAGGAGGGAAGCTTTATGCATTTGTCATTGTAGATGATTTTTCACGTTACACTTGGACATTGTTTTTAGCCCACAAAAATGATGCCTTTGATTATTTTAAAACTTTTGTCAAACGAGTTGAGAATGAGAAAAATCTTTTAATAAAGCAGATTCGTAGTGACCACGGAACTGAATTTCAAAATGAGAGTTTTTCAAACTTTTGTGAAGAGAAAGGCATCGGTCATAATTTTTCTTGTCCTAGGACTCCTCAACAAAACGGGGTCGTTGAGAGGAAAAATAGGACACTTGTGGAGATTGCGAGGACCATGATATGTGAGCATTCTCTACCAAAATATTTTTGGGCTGAAGCAATGAACACTGCCTGTTACATCATTAATCGTGTATCAATAAGGCCAATTCTCAAGAAAACTCCATATGAATTATGGAGAGGGAGAAAGCCTAACATTTCTTACTTTCGAGCTTTCGGTTCCAAATGCTACATCCATAACAATGGTAAGGACAACCTTGGCAAATTTGATGCCAAATCCGACAAAGGTATCTTTCTCGGATATTCTACCTCAAGTAAGGCCTTTAGAGTTTTTAATAAATGCACTTTACTTGTTGAAGAATCTATGCATGTTATTTTTGATGAATCTATGTCTACTATTGTTCGCACTAACATTGATGATGTAGAATTACTCGAAGAAGAGTTGGCTTCCTCAAGCCTAAATGATATAGATGTTTCCGTTGAGGAAACACCACTTTCGAAGGATTGGACGCTTCACAAAGATCACCCAATGGATCTTATCATCGGAAGTCCTTCAAAGGGAGTAGCCACTCGTTCTTCTCTTAATAATATTTGTAATCATCTTGCCTTTGTCTCGCATGTTGAACCTAAATGCATAGATGATGCTTTGTTAGATGATGCATGGATAATTGCGATGCAAGATGAGTTGAATGAGTTTAAACGCAATAATGTTTGGATTCTTGTTCCTAGGCCGCATGATAGATCTATCATTGACACTAAATGGGTGTTTAGAAATAAACTTGATGAGCATGGCACTATCACTAGAAATAAAGCTAGGCTTGTTGCTAAAGGATATAGTCAAGAAGAAGGCATAGATTATGATGAAACTTATGCGCCTGTTGCTAGACTAGAATCCATTCGCATGCTACTTGCTTTTGCTTGCTCTAGAAATTTTAAGTTATTTCAAATGGATGTCAAAAGTGCCTTTCTTAATGGTGAATTGAAAGAAGAGGTTTATATTGAGCAACCTGATGGCTTTGTTGATCTTTCTTTGCCTGATCATGTGTTTAGACTAAACAAAGCATTGTATGGTTTGAAACAAGCTCCTCGAGCTTGGTATGATAAACTGTCTACTTTCTTGCTTTCAAATGGTTTTTCAAGAGGAAAGATCGACATTACCTTATTTACCAAAAATGTCAAAAATGATCTTTTGATCGTGCAAATGTATGTTGATGATATAATTTTTGGTTCTACTGACGAAACTCTTTGTCAAGATTTCTCCAAGCTTATGCAGGAACACTTTGAGATGAGCATGATGGGGAAACATAACTATTTCCTCGGATTACAAATCAAACAGTGCAAAGATGGGTTCTTTGTGAACCAAAGCAAATACATCAAGGAGATTCTAAAGAAGTTTGGAATGGAGAACACAAAATCATCATCCACACCGATGAGCACAGCAATCAGACTCGACAAGGATGAAAATGGTAAAACTGTAGATCAATCTTCCTTTCGTAGTATGATTGGCTCCTTATTATATGCTACTGCTAGTAGACCGGACATTATGTTTAGTGTTTGCTTGTGTGCACGATTTCAATCATGTCCAAAGGAATCACATTTGTTCGCCTTAAAACGCATTTTCAAATATATTTCAAATACTCCAAACCTCGGCTTGTGGTATTCGAAAAATTCTTTCTTTGATTTAAAAGCTTACTGTGATGCCGACTTTGGTGGATATAAGGTGGACCGGAAAAGCACTAGTGGAACTTGTTTCTTTTTAGGAAACTGTTTAGTTTCTTGGTTTTCCAAAAAGCAAAACTGTGTTGCGTTATCAACGACCGAAGCCGAATATATGGCTGCCGGTAGTTGTTGTGCGCAAATTCTTTGGATGAAGCATCAATTGCTCGACTATGGCGTCTCTTTTTCAAAAATCCCTATTTTCTGTTACAACACTAGCGCCATTTGTATTACAAAGAATCCGATTCAACATTCGCGCACCAAACATATTGACATTCGTCATCATTTTATTCGTGACCACATCGAACGAAATGAAGTTGAACTTCAATATGTTGACACAACTAATCAAATTGCTGATATTTTTACAAAACCACTAGATGAAAATACTTTTATTCGTTTGCGTGGTGAACTTGGCATGATTGAGTTGTAATCACTTGTAGGCATAAATTAAAATTTAATGTCATATTAAGGGGGAACTTAATATTAAATTCGAGCAAATTAATTTTGGATAATACAAATCAATTGTATTTATTCAAAATTAAGAAGCTCACATTTTTATGTGAATTATTTGCTTAAATGTTAAATAAAATAAATTTTAAAGAGTCGAAATCATGCATTCTTCCTAAGGCAGATCGGAACCACCGCTCCAGATCGGAACCACCGATCAAGATCGGAACCTCAGATCTGTATCCCGCCACTTTTCATCTTGCGCGGTAATTTTTCCCTCCAAGATGCCGATCGGAACCACCGATCACGATCGGAACGTCCGATCCCCATCTAATCCGACTTTTCAAATTACTTTTCACCGCCTTATCTTTAATTACCGCCTAAGGATCGGAACGTCCGAAGCCTGTTCGGAGCTTCCGATCGACACGTGGCGTTACCTCAATGGACCGCATGATCGGAACGACCGATCCAGATCGGAGCTTCCGATCGTTCCAACCCCTATAAATATCAGATCGCTCAGTCCGATTTCTTGCACCTAAAATTCTTCTCTTATCTCTATTTTATCCGATTCCTATCTATAAAAATGCCTGTCAAACGCCGTCGCGATCAGGCGAGTTCTAGTCGTCCTATTATTGTCCGTGATCCTACCCAACCAGCTGTGTCTAGGCCCATTCATGATGATTATTTACATCGTCAGATTCATCCGGGTCGTATCTTAGATACTACCTACTTGGCCCAATCCCATCTCCTACTGTTGAACTTAATCAATGTTCAACATTGGGAATCCTTTTTCCAGCCATCTGTCCCCGACCGAATCTTTCCTTCACTGATTCACGAGTTCTATGCAAACCTTGAACTCGAATTAGGGCATGGTGATATCACCATTGCCACCATCGTTCAAGGTAGGCATATCATTTTTTCTTTTGCTGATCTGTCCTCCTGGTTTGATCTTCCCAAGAATGGACCCGGTGAATACTTTTCCCAAACTTGGCCACAAAATGATCCAAACTTTGATCGAGATCTCTTTCTTTCTACTATTCTCGGTCGTCAAGCCACTGCTGCTGACGATCGAATCCATCTCAAGAGTCTTTGTCCTGATTTCCAAATCATTCAAAAACTCATCACCACATCCATAGTTCCTCGCAGTGAAGACCTCTCCACTTGCAAATATCAAGATTTGTATATTCTTTTTCATATCATCTCCTCTCGACCTTTTAACCTTCCACGCTTTGTTATGCAGACTATGCATCACACGGCAACGACGGCTAAAAAGGTTTCCTTTCCTTTTGCCCGATTTATTAACCGGATTTTGAGTCGTTTTGATATTGATTTTGAGGGGATCCCTTCTCTTGAAATCCAGTCGAGTCATATCATCAACCATCAGTCTATTATCAGGATGGATTTATCTTGGAATCCTGTGTATTCTCGATGGGTTGATGATCCTAGTCGAGCTTTTTCTAGATTTTCTCCTATTTCTGATTTTCATCGAGATTTTTCTTCTCTTCCTCACTCTATCCAAACCAAAGGCTTTCCGACTGGTCCGCCCAACACTGATATTCCATCCTCTTCCAGTTTTGAGGCCTTTGCGTCTACCATTGGTGTGAAAGAGTGGGTGCCCGGTGAGCCAACTTGTGGCTAAGGGCTTTGATGACTCTTTGTATAAACAATCTTTTGTTTTATATAATTTACACTTTTATTAATGGCAATGACTTTATCTTTATTCATATTGTTATATTGTGATATACTATTGTTGTTTTGATAAAGACCTTGAATATACTATAGTGTATGTAAGATGTGGTAGAACATGGGGATGTCTATCATGAAACACATCTTATAGTCATTGTATATTCTAAACTGTTCCTAGTCGATTGAGCCGTCCGATAATAAGGATAAGGATCGCTCGAGTTTGAGACTAGCATTTGCGATGCAGAGTACCACGTTTCATTGGTAAGGAACATAGAGATGTTCGAAGCATGCAAATGGATATTCATACGATGAATGATCGAACTACCCTATCCGGACTTTCCAAGTGGTTATCACTTATCGAGTGGATAAAGTCCGCGGTTTTGGTTGTACACCATTAGTCCTTACTACTTGAAACATCATTGAGACTCTATATGCTAGTACTGTGCTTTGACTCGTTTACCGACTCTATTGGGGTCATCAGGTGTCGGGATTGGGTACAGTTACAACACATATAGGAGTCGATGCTTTGTTGTCAAGGATTCACCACATACTTGCGAGTGTGGATATCCTATGCGATCTGAGGAGATATTAGTGTGACGAATCTCTGGCCAGAGTACATGATGTGGTTTAAGAAATGGTTTCTTAGTAGCACATGCGATGTCACTATTTGATCTTCAAGATGTATTGCATAGTTATCGAATCTCGAACGACTCTCGATTTACCAATGGTTGTTGATTCGATCGGGATATATGGATGAAGGGACCGTACTGTACGCTAACCAAAATCTATTGGTTCTTGCAGGCACTATCAGTGATACCTAGGGAATCATGGGGCGATGTTGCTAGGCGCTCTTACCATGATTCGATGGGCAAGTCGGAAATTGTTGTTCCGAGTCACAAGGAGTTGTGAGCCCACAGCTAGCTGTATCCCTGAACCATTGAGGGTCACATAGAGTAATGGATTTTTAATCCCCGTTGAGATAGTTAAATTTAAAGAGTTAAATTTAATGAACAAAGAAGTTGGACTTCTTATTTAAGAGTAGAGGAGTAAGATTTCCTAAAATGACATAGGGATGGGCATTTTTGGAAACCACTGAATTAGGATTCAAAAAAATTTATCTTGACTTTAAAAGGTGCAGAAATGGTTTCTGTACACATTGGTGAAATCGGTGTAAGAGTGGGTGCCCAGTGAGCCAACTGTGTGGCTATGGGCTTTGATGACTCTTTGTATAAACAATCTTTTGTTTAATATTATTTACACTTTTATGGCAATGACTTTATATTACTTCATATTGTTATATTGTGATATACTATTGTTGTTTTGATAAAGACCTTGAATATACTATAGTGTATGTAAGATGTGGTAGAACATGGAGATGTCTATCATGAAATACATCTTATAGTCACTGTATATTCTAAAAACCGTTCCTAGTCGATTGAGCCGTCCGATAATAAGGATAAGGATCGCTCGAGTTTGAGACTAGCATTTGCGATGCGGAGTACCACGTTTCATTGGTAGGGAACATGGAGATGTTCGAAGCATGCAAATGGATATTCATAGGATGAATAATCGAACTACCCTATCCGGACTTTCCAAGTGGTTATCACTTATCGAGTGGATAAAGTCCGCGGTTTTGGTTGTACACCATTAGTCCTTACGACTTGAAACATCATGGAGACTCTATATGCTAGTGCTGTGCTTTGACTCGTTTACCGACTCTATGGGGGTCATCAGGTGTCGAGATTGGGTACAGTTACGACACATATAGGAGTCAATGCATTGTTGTCAAGGATTCACCACATACTTGCGAGTGTGGATATCCTATGCGATCTGAGGAGATATTAGTGTGACAAATCTCTGGCCAGAGTACTTGATGTGATTTAAGAAATGGTTTCTTAGTAGCACATGCGATGTCACTAATTTGATCTTCAAGATGTATTGCATAGTTATCGAATCTTGAGCGACTCTCGATATACCAATGGTTGTTGATTCGATCGAGATATATGGATGAAGGGACCGTACTGTACGCTAACCAAAATCTACTGGTTCTTGTAGGCACTATCAGTGATACCTAGGGAATCATGGGGCGATGTTGCTAGGCGCTTTACCATGATTCGTTGGGCAAGTCGGAAAGTGTTGTTCCGAGTCACAAGGAGTTGTGAGCCCACGGCTAGCTGTATCCCTGAACCATTGAGGGTCACACAGTGTAATGGAGTTTTAATCCCCGTTGAGATAGTTAAATTTAAAGAGTTAAATTTAATGAACTAAGGAGTTGGACTTCTTAAATAAGAGTAAGGGAGTAGGATTTCCTAAAATGACATAGGGATGGACATTTTTGGAAACCACTGAATTCGGATTCAGGAAAATTTATTTTGACTTTAAAATGTGCAGAAATGGTTTCTGTGCACATTGGTGAAATCAGTTCATCAATCGGAGTCACGATGAATTTTATATTAATTTCTGAACAAGCGGGCTTTGCTTGTCGGGCCCCAGCTTATGACTAATGGGCCCTAAGGTGTTAGTGGCCTGCATTATAAATAAGTTATTTCAGTACAGAAATTACAAACAACAGGTCATAATTTTTGAGAGCAAAAATCGAAAACCCTAGTTCCTCTCAAAGATTGTTTCGGCCGAACCCTCCCCATACTCTGCCCGAGATTTTCCGGTCTGTGATTTTGAATCGCAGTAAGGAATAACGAATCAGATTCGTTTATTCTCTTCGCAGAAAAACTTCTGATAGATTTTCTAGTGCAATCTATCAGAGGGATTAAACCTCTGTTCGTGGACCTGATTGAAGGAGTTCATCGGTTCCAGGGAGAGACAACAAGAGCAGATAAAATCTTTTGGTGTCCAGTAATCTCGTTGCGAGATTGAAGGTAAAATTTAATTAATTGTTATTTGAATTTTACACACACAATAATTTAATCGTTGAACGGTTGATACCCACACTATGGAATTGTTCCATAACAAAATTTTTAAACTTCCGCTGCACCGGGTATCAATCGTGATTGATCTGACCGCCAGTTTTCCAACAGTGGTATCAGAGCCAGATTGCTCAGATCAAACGATTAAATTAATCGATTGTACAAAATTTTTGAATCTCGGTTTTTGGAAAACAAAATAAATATTTTTAAATAAAAAATTTTTTTTTTCCGGGGCAAAACCCGGGCAGCGATTGGATCGCTGCCCGGTGGGGCAGCAATTGTTGCTGCCCCGGGCGGCGCACGGCGCCGCCCAAAGGGGGCGCACGGCGCCGCCCAGGACGGCGACCGTCGCCGCCCAGGGCGGCGCACGGCGCCGCCCAGGGCAGCGCTGTGCGCTGCCCAGCGCAGCGCTGGGCAGCGCTCAGCGCTGCCCAGGGCAGCAATTGTTGCTGCCCTAAGGGGGCAGCCGGGCTGCCCCCGGCCCGCGCCCCGGGTGCGGGCCGGCCCGGGAGTGTCCCGGGCGGCCCGCGGGAAAAAATTATATTTTTATTAAAAATTAATTTTAATATGTTAAAATTTTATTTTTGGTCCGGTCAAAAATTGTTTTTGATTGGTTCACGAGATTTCGGATCGAATTGTTCGATTCCGTAAATTTTAAAATTGATTTTGGATAAATTTGAATTTTTGGAAAATTTTAATATTTTATCCGTAAATTGAATTTTGAAATCAATTATTTTGGTACAATTGATGATAAGATATGATCTTATGATATATTAAGTAAAATATGATTTTATTTGTAAAATTGGATTTTATAGATAAAATATGATTTTATTTGATATAGAGATAAAATATGATTTTATATGTGAAATGAGATTTTATATATAAAATATGATTTTATCTTGTTTAAATTTGAATTGCCACAGCATGTTATCCAATAAATTAATTTTGAATTAAATGTTATTTGATAAGGATGATCGATTGCCATGACCAATTTTGTAGGTGTATGTTAGGAATTTACATTTTGTCTTTATTATTGTTGGTTTTATTAATGGGCCTGGTTTATGGCCCGATATGAATGTCATATGTAATAAAAGTGGGCTTGGTTTATAGCCCGTTCCCACCCCCTAAAAATGTATCCCCTACTTGTCATTGTTATTTATTGTAAATACATTAGATTTAGTGGGAGATCAAGATTTGAAGATGGTGGGCCCAGCAGACAATGAAGACTGAAGAAATGTAAATTGGAAGCATATGTAATAGGATTGCATTTGCATACTGCATATTACCTAGGATTGGACTAAGACCCGTGATTGGCAACCACGGGTCAATTAGAAATGGAATCGATCATCCTATATAATATTTGATATTATGATTGTATGCATGTTTAGACATAAATTGCGTGAATCCGGCAAGCATGCAATAAAATGAATATGATGAGACAAATATTTTTATAATTAAAAATCCCTCATTTTAAATATGATTTAAAATTTATATCAAGATAAATAAAGGAAATTTAAATTTGTTTAAATGTTCCCACCTTCCATCAACGGTCAATGTATGTGACGCTACCCGCGGATACGGTCCGGCTCATATTATTGGGGGGGCCCGTCCGTCGGAAAGCTGTACATTGGATCGACAAATGTTGTAAGTTGGGTGGAACTCCCATGGGATCGGCTCATATTATTGGGGGATCCACATGGCGACCGTCCATCACAACTTAATATTGATGGGTCATCTTGACATGTCACTTTAAACGGCGTCATATTATTGGGCCCTTATTGGACATGAGGTAAACACATGGGGGTTGCTTTGGAAGCAATTGGGCTCTACCTTTTGAGAATTATGGTTGGCTGATATTATTCGGGACCATAAGTTTGTCAATTGGACTCCATGTTCTCACTAAGGAAAAAGTTTCCCGTTTTCACTAGAGGGTGGTGAAATCGTTAAAATAGTGGGAGTGAGATTCATAAAATTAAATTCGCCTATTTTATGTCTTAGTAAATTATTTAAACAATCATCGATAATTGTCTGTTTTATCTCAGTAATCCACATGTTTCTGTTCTCCAACAAAACAAACTTATTGACGCAAACAATACAGAATGATTCCATAAGTTAAGATTGTCCTAAGTTCGGAAAAAGATTTTCTAAGTGTTAGAAAAGGCTTCTCCGAAAACAGCCCC
Organism: Henckelia pumila; assembly: GCF_033568475.1. Taxonomy (NCBI): domain Eukaryota; kingdom Viridiplantae; phylum Streptophyta; class Magnoliopsida; order Lamiales; family Gesneriaceae; genus Henckelia; species Henckelia pumila. The sequence goes on from NC_133122.1 coordinate 9,430,812, forward strand.
GGCTGATGTAACTGCCGAAAGGTTGGCCGAATTAGAGAAATGGTTGGACCATGATCTCAAGGCCAAATGTTACATGCAAAATTGGACAAGTCTAAACAAGTTTGCCATCACTGCAAGAAACCCGGTAATTGGAAACGTAACTGCAAGGAATACCCCAAGCAGTTGCGAACTGCAAAGGGTATGTTTTACATTGAAATAAATGTTTTTCTTAATACTACTTCTTGGGTATTGGATACCAGATGTAGATCTCATATTTGCAATGAGTTGCAAATGATAACAAGAAGTAATAGAATAAGGATGGGTGAGACCCAGTCAAGGCTCGGGAATGGTTCCAGAGTTAAATCCATAGCTATGGGAAATATTTATTTTTTGCAGAACGGTTTTAAGTTACTTTTGATAGATGTTTTATTTGTGCCAGATTTAATTAAAAACATTATTTCTATTTCTATGCTTGATAGAGATGGTTATTCTTGCAATTTTGTGAATGGGATTTGCAATATTTACAAGAATGAATGTTTGATTGGAAATGGACAACTTGAAAACGATCTATACAACTTAAAACTAAAAGACGTTCCAATTAATTATTTTGATAAACCGGCTACAACAAACAAAAGGAAAATCGATAGTCAAAACCCGGCAAACCTTTGGCACGCTAGGCTAGGTCATATTTCCTCAAGGAGGATGAACAAGCTAGTGGGAGAGGGCATGTTTGATATGTCTGATATTAACTCTCTACCTACTTGTGAATCCTGCCTAAAAGGAAAAATGACTAAATCTCCTTTTAAGGGAAAACCTGAGCGTAGTCAGAATCTGTTGGATTTGATCCATACAGATGTTTGTGGTCCATTTAGAGTAGGGACTCAACATGGCCACACCTACTTCATTACCTTTACTGATGATTATTCAAGGTATGGGTATTTATATTTAATGAAATATAAGTCTGAAGCATTTGAAAAGTTCAAAGAATTCAGGGCTGAAGTAGAAAACAAGCTAGGTAAAAGTATTAAAGCACTTCGATCGGATCGAGGTGGAGAATACTTGAGTACCGAGTTTTTGGACTATCTGAAAGAGAATGGGATTCTCTCTCAGTGGACTCCTCCTATGACACCACAGCTTAATGGTGTATCGGAGCGTCGTAATCGAACTTTGTTGGACATGGTTCGATCTATGATGAGCTTCACTGAGCTTCCACCTTCGTTTTGGGGCTATGCGCTTGAAACGGCGGTATTGTTGTTGAACAACGTCCACACTAAAGCAGTGGACAAAACACCATACGAGTTATGGAATGGCAAAGCTCCTAAGTATTCGTACTTGAGGATTTGGGGATGTCCTGCTTACGTGAAGCGGACAGTGGGAGATAAGTTGGATAGTCGATCCAGCTTATGTTATTTTGTAGGGTATCCGAAGAATTCAATCGGATATTATTTCTATTATCCTGCTGAAACAAAGGTGTTTGTTTCTAGGAATGCCACCTTCTTGGAGAAGGAATTCTTATTGGATAAGAAAGGCGAGATGATGGAACTCGAAGAAGTTCGAGAAGAACCCGAAATACAAAATAACGATCCTACACCTCAGGAACCATTGCTGGACACGCCTGCACCTAGAAGATCCGAAAGGACTTCTAGACCTCCAGTTCGATATGGTCTTCTTCTTGAAGGGGATCAAGATGAACCCGACATTGGATGTGATCCAAGAAACTTCAAGGAAGCAATTTCTGATGCGGATTCGAATTTATGGCTTGAAGCTATGCAGTCAGAATTGGATTCGATGCATACAAACCAAGTTTGGTCTTTAGTAGATTCTCCCGATGGAATTGTTCCGATAGGGTGTAAATGGATCTACAAAAGAAAGCTTGGGCCTGATGGTAAGGTATTGACCTACAAGGCGCGATTGGTGGCGAAAGGTTATACTCAAAGGCAAGGAGTTGACTATGATGAAACCTTTTCACCAGTTGCAATGTTCAAGTCCATAAGAATCCTGATTGCCATAGCTGCATGGTATGACTATGAGATATGGCAAATGGATGTGAAGACTGCTTTTCTTAATGGAGACATTAAGGAGGAAATCTATATGAAGCAGCCTGAGGGGTACACATCCATGGGAAGCGAGCATAAGGTATGCAAGCTTCAGAGATCAATTTATGGTCTAAAACAAGCATCAAGAAGTTGGAACCAGAAATTTGATGAAACAATAAAAGATTTTGGTTTCATCAAGAACCCGGAGGAACCTTGCGTGTACAAGAAAGTAGTTAAGGATGCGGTGACATTCTTAGTACTTTATGTTGATGACATCCTACTCATTGGGAATGATGTAGGGATGTTGCAGTCAACAAAGATATGGTTATCAGGTAGATTTTCGATGAAGGATTTGGGAGAGGCATCCTACATTCTTGGGATACAGATCTATAGATAGGTCTAAGAGAATGATAGGACTCACTCAATCAACCTACATCGATACCATATTGAAACGGTTTTCAATGGATGGGTCCAAAAGAGGACATCTACCCATGTGTCATGGAGTTTCTCTATCCAAGTCTATGTGTCCCAAGACTGATGAAGAGATAGAGAATATGACACATGTACCATATGCGTCAGCTATAGGTAGTATCATGTATGGGATGATATCTACCAGACCGGATGTAGCATTTGCTCTGAGTGTCACGAGCAGATATCAGTCTAATCCTGGTCAAATGCATTGGAAAGCCGTGAAGGACATTCTTAAGTACTTGCGAAGGACTAAGAATATGTTCATGGTTTATGGAGGACGAGAACTCAAATTGGAAGGCTATACCGACTCTAGCTTCCAAAGTGATGTGGATGACTCGAAGTCAACCTCTGGATTTGTGTGCATGCTCAATGGCGATGCTGTCTCTTGGAAGAGTTCCAAGCAGGACACCACAGCGGATTCCACCACTGAGGCTGAATACATTGCAGCATCAGCTGCTGCTAAAGAGGCCGTTTGGATGAGGAAGTTCGTCCAAGAGTTGGGCATCATTCCTGAATTTGTTGGTCCAGTCCCGGTGTACTGTGACAACACGGGTGCCGTTGCTCAAGCAAAGGAACCAAGGTCTCATCAAAGATCCAAACACGTACTGAGGAAATACCACATAATCCGGGAGATTGTGGAAAGAGGAGACATCATTGTCGAACGAGTGGCCTCTGCAGACAATATCGCTGATCCGCTTACTAAGCCTTTGCCAGGACCATTGTTTGACAAACATCGCGAAGCAATGGGTCTACGTAGTATGACTAGTTGGCTATAGGGCAAGTGGGAGATTGTAAGAGTGGGTGCCCAGTGAGCCAACTGTGTGGCTATGGGCTTTGATGACTCTTTGTATAAACAATCTTTTGTTTATAATTATTTACACTTTTATGGCAATGACTTTATATTACTTCATATTGTTATATTGTGATATACTATTGTTGTTTTGATAAAGACCTTGAATATACTATAGTGTATGTAAGATGTGGTAGAACATGGAGATGTCTATCATGAAATACATCTTATAGTCACTGTATATTCTAAAAATCGTTCCTAGTCGATTGAGCCGTCCGATAATAAGGATAAGGATCGCTCGAGTTTGAGACTAGCATTTGCGATGCGGAGTACCACGTTTCATTGGTAGGGAACATGGAGATGTTCGAAGCATGCAAATGGATATTCATAGGATGAATAATCGAACTACCCTATCCGGACTTTCCAAGTGGTTATCACTTATCAAGTGGATAAAGTCCGCGGTTTTGGTTGTACACCATTAGTCCTTACGACTTGAAACATCATGGAGACTCTATATGCTAGTGCTGTGCTTTGACTCGTTTACCGACTCTATGGGGGTCATCAGGTGTCGAGATTGGGTACAGTTACGACACATATAGGAGTCAATGCATTGTTGTCAAGGATTCACCACATACTTGCGAGTGTGGATATCCTATGCGATCTGAGGAGATATTAGTGTGACAAATCTGGCCAGAGTACTTGATGTGATTTAAGAAATGGTTTCTTAGTAGCACATGCGATGTCACTAATTTGATCTTCAAGATGTATTGCATAGTTATCGAATCTTGAGCGACTCTCGATATACCAATGGTTGTTGATTCGATCGGGATATATGGATGAAGGGACCGTACTGTACGCTAACCAAAATCTACTGGTTCTTGTAGGCACTATCAGTGATACCTAGGGAATCATGGGGCGATGTTGCTAGGCGCTTTACCATGATTCGTTGGGCAAGTCGGAAAGTGTTGTTCCGAGTCACAAGGAGTTGTGAGCCCACGGCTAGCTGTATCCCTGAACCATTGAGGGTCACACAGTGTAATGGAGTTTTAATCCCCGTTGAGATAGTTAAATTTAAAGAGTTAAATTTAATGAACTAAGGAGTTGGACTTCTTAAATAAGAGTAAGGGAGTAGGATTTCCTAAAATGACATAGGGATGGACATTTTTGGAAACCACTGAATTCGGATTCAGGAAAATTTATTTTGACTTTAAAATGTGCAGAAATGGTTTCTGTGCACATTGGTGAAATCAGTTCATCAATCGGAGTCACGATGAATTTTATATTAATTTCTGAACAAGCGGGCTTTGCTTGTCGGGCCCCAGCTTATGACTAATGGGCCCTAAGGTGTTAGTGGCCTGCATTATAAATAAGTTATTTCAGTACAGAAATTACACACAACAGGTCATAATTTTTGAGAGCAAAAATCGAAAACCCTAGTTCCTCTCAAAGATTGTTTCGGCCGAACCCTCCCCATACTCTGCCCGAGATTTTCCGGTCTGTGATTTTGAATCGCAGTAAGGAATAACGAATCAGATTCGTTTATTCTCTTCGCAGAAAAACTTCTGATAGATTTTCTAGTGCAATCTATCAGAGGGATTAAACCTCTGTTCGTGGACCTGATTGAAGGAGTTCATCGGTTCCAGGGAGAGACAACAAGAGCAGATAAAATCTGTTGGTGTCCAGTAATCTCGTTGCGAGATTGAAGGTAAAATTTAATTAATTGTTATTTGAATTTTACACACACAATAATTTAATCGTTGAACGGTTGATACCCACACTATGGAATTGTTCCATAACAAAATTTTTAAACTTCCGCTGCACCGGGTATCAATCGTGATTGATCTGACCGCCAGTTTTCCAACAATCGGTTTATCAATCAAGGTCATGATGAATTTTATATTAATTTCTGAACATGCGGGCTTTGCTTGTCGGGCTTGAACTTATGACTAATGGGCCCTAAGCTGTTAGCGGCCTACATTATAAATAAGTTATTGCAGTACAGAAATTACACACAACAGGTCACAAATTTTCGAAAACCCTAAGTATTTTTCTCTGACAGTGGCCGATCCCCCTCCCCTCTGCTCAGAAAATCCAGTCTGTGAATTTTGAATTACAGTCTGGTTTAACGGATCAAATTCGTTAATTCTCTTCGTAGAAACTTTTGATAGATTTTCTAGTGCAATCTATCAGAGGGATTAATTATCCGTTCGTGGACCTGATTGAAGAACAGTTCGTCCATCAGTTCCAGGGATATACAACAAGAGCAGAGCTTATTACAGTTCGTCCATCAGTTCGTCCATCAGTTCCAGGGATTAATTACAGTCTGGTGTCCATAATCTCGCTTTGAGATTGGAGGTAAAAATTTATAATTGTTATTTAATTTTTACACACACAATTTAATCGTTAAGTTTTGATACCCATTATGGAATCGTTCCATATAAATTTTTAAACTTCCGCTGCACCGGGTATCAATTCTGATTGATCTGATCGCCGCGTTCTCCAACATGGTGATCTTCCTTTCCAGGCTCCTGAGGTCCCTCCTACACCAATAAACCAATTTCCTAGCGACCGACTCTTCGAGGCTCTTCATCGCATTGAGACGAGTATGCACACTCATTTTACCAATTTGACTGCTAGAGTTGCCTCTCTGGAGACTCTATTTGATGACTTCGCCGCTCGCTACCCTCCTCCGCAGCATGATGGTGACTCTTAGATTTTTATTTTATTTTTATCTGTATTTTTTCTTTTTTGCGTTGTATTAAAAATTTATTATTGTAAATGAAATTGTTGAGTACTTTTTTAATTCTATGTTTCATTACTTTTTGTTTATCACAAAGGGGGAGAATTAATGGTTAAAATATTAATTGGGATAAAATTTGTTTATCTGATAAAATATTAATTGGGATAAAATTTGTTTATCTGATAAAATTTGTTTATCCGTTAAAATCTGTTGCTTATAAAAATTGTTTATGATTATCGTATATTTTATCTCCTGTTTTTAACCAAGTTTTGTGATCATCAAAAAGGGGAAGATTGTTACGCCTTAAACGCATATAAATCTCAAATTATGAGATTAATGTTTTTAATGCATTAACAAGTCTTATTTCTCTATGTTTTGATGATTAACAAATCTAGGTTAAAATGTTACTAATATTTACATTGAGCTTATTACAGAGTTAAAATTTTCAAGATGAATTAATACTAAATTCATACTCAAGATCAGAAACAAAATTCGAAGAAGTTTAGTGCTACGGGATCGGAAGCTCCGATTGGAGATCGGAACCTCCGATCAAGATCAGAAGCATCTTCAGAAGCTAAGGGTGGATCGGAAGCTCCGATCATGGTTCGGAAGTTCCGATCTATTTCAGGGATTTTTTTATATTGTTCGGAATGCAGAACGGAAGCTACGAAGAACAGGTTCGGAAGCTCCGATCTTGGTTCGGAAGGTCCGATCATTTTCTATGTAATATTATATTATTCGGAAGCAGATCGAAGGCAACGAAGTGAAGCCGATCGGAAGCACCGAACGTGATCGGACGTTCCGATCCTGAACGGCCGCCTGATAATCTTGTCCGAAAGACTTTTGCCCAACACCATATTTATTGCGCCGATCGGAAGCTCCGAAGTGGATCGGATGTTCCGATCCTGTACACCCGCGTGTCTCAGAATTCAAATTTCGGAAGCTCCGATGCAGGGATCGGAAGTTCCGATCGATGCCAAAATTTCAGCTATAAAAGGAGGCATTCCGAGGCCATTCAATCCATCCCAACATCTTCAAGTCTCTCAATCCTCTCAAGCATCATTCAAGCCATTTGTTGAGCAATTTGTAGCCCCTTTTGAGTGTTCAAAATATATTCACATATTGAGTTGTGTTCGGGGATGTAATATCGAGGGTTGTTAGTTTGTGAGTTGGTTGCTCGGTTTTGTAAACACTTGTGTGTGAAGCCAAGTGTATTTTACAAGTGTTGAGGCTATCCTTGGAGCCCTTAAGGCCAAGAGTGTTGAGTTGTATCGGCGCAGTGATCGTGTCAAGTTGTAAGGCTATCCTTGGAGCCATCAAGGCCAAGACGTTCGAAGTGCTAGTGGATCCTTGGTTAATCGACTTAACCAAGAAGGGGAGACGTAGACGATTTATCGTCGAACTTCCATAAACATCTCTTATCCCTTTTACTGCTTTATTTACATTACGCATTTATTTACCGCACTTATTATTTGATTGCTTAAGTCTTCCGCTTGCGTACTTGCATAATCGCTTTAAATTGCTAAAGTTGCCAATAGAACCTAAATCCCCCCCCCATTAGGTTCTAACAATTTTGGAGACGTTTTTTTTTTAATTATGTTTGTCATTTTTTTTAAAGAAAAAATTAATTTTAGTTTATATAGAGATTTATATTTAATATTTAGGCTTCACGAGCTCGAAAATGAGCCCGAGCTCACTTAACGAGCCATAATACGAGCTTGCTCTGCAAGCTTGAAAACGAGCCCGTTTAACAAGCCAAACTTGAGCCAGACTCGTTTAATATGATAAATGAGCCGAGCCCGAGTCGAGCCCGAGCCGACGTATGCAGTAAACGAGACGAGATGAGCTTTATTATAAAATCTTGGTTCGAGCTCGAGCCGAGCCCGAGCCTCCACATATACCAAACAAGCCGAGCCCAAGCCTGATATTGTTCGGCTCGGCTCGGCTTGGCTCGGCTTGTTTACATCCCTATCTTCGGTCGTCGGTGTCTCAGATTTTTGCCATGAGAATAACACACCGAAGTGGAGTGTCCCAACATCTTTCAATCAGTGCAGTAAGATGGGACCCTCTCATACACAACCTCAATCTCTCGAGTGTGCTCACCCCACCCAACCCAGATCTGCAGAATTCTCTCCTGTAAAACATTCCGCTCCACAAAAACATGGGTAAAAGCCCCTCTAGACACATCAGCCGTATGCTCATCCACTCGAAGAGGATTGCCCAGGATTTTGGCAAGAGCATACAAACTTTTCTTATTGTACAAGTGCAATGGCAAATCAGGAAATCAAACCCATACAGGAGCAACAGGTGATTCCATATCATACTTAAACTCCGGGGTCCACTTAGAAAAACGGATCCCAATCGGCCCCACATAAGGCATTCCACGCATCCAGATACGCGCATAATCCTCCTCGCAAGATAAAGTACAAACTAAGTAACCCCGGGGGAGGAATTTCAAGTTAAAAGGAGCCATAAAACCCAGTTTAGAAAATGCAGCATATATTGCAGAATTAGGAACAGAAGATCTATTCCCAGTAATCTTGCCCACCAAAGCAAATCTAAATGGTTCAACAAGGGAAGAAATTACCTCGTCCGGGAATCGAATACTTGGTTTCCCATTCATAAAAGTCGGCTCAATCAAATCGTCCATCGAATTAAGCACATCTGCAAAGCTTTTCTTCACCGTACGAGGAGACGGTGGTGCCAGAGTGTCCTGAAACGAAACCGGGAGCAAAACAGCAGGTTCAGAACTAGGGTTGACCAAATGGTCAACAAAGTTGACCACAATTTTGACTGGTGGGTCAACGATTTTGACCAGGGGGTCAACAGTGTTGAATTATGAGTTGACTCGCTTGACTCGGCCGATTGGGTCCGAGTTGACTCGTGCTACACTCTTCGGAGCATCACCGGCGGCCGACGAAATTTTTGTGGCACAGGAACCGGGGTCCATTCCGGCAGACTCGGGCGGCGGAGGGGTGAACTCGGCCAAACTCGGTGGGGAAACAGGGTTTGAAATCGGGATTTGGGTTTTTTCCAATGGTGGTGAATTACCGGCGAGGGGTGGGGGGAAATTACGGCCATGGACGAGGGAGTAAAACCCTGGAATGAATTAGAAAAAGATGCATCAGTCGTAGAGAAATCGGCCGGAGAAGATGATGAATTGGTCCGATTTTGCTTGGCTTTTTTCGATCTAAAATTCACGCAAGAAGGAGCACGGATCTGGTCAATTGGTGTGTGCATTTTCTTCATCTTGGAAAGAGGATCACAGATCGTGGCTTGGTTTGGAGAATGATGGTCAAAGGTGGCTGCAAAAGCCAAAAAACCAGGCGGTGCCGCGGTGAACAGTGCCGACACCGATTGCGACGCAAAGCCCATCGATTGTGTGGAAGAAGAAGACGGGGCAGTGGTCGGAACTTGAATAGAGGTTGAAGATGAACCGAAGCAACCAAGGCAACGCCGGAAAAGTGACTGGCCGGCGGCGCTATCGGAGAAGACGCGGATTTGGACATTTCGGGAGGTGATTTGGCCGGGCAAATGACGCTCGATTGGCTTGAAATTTGGAGGGTAGCATCGTCGTGAGAAGGCGGTTCAGGTGAGGTGGTCGGCCGGCCGAGAACCGGCGGTGGCATGGTGGGCGGCGACAGTAGTGAATTGTAGCGACCCTACCCGGATCCGCTACCTAATAAGAGTTAAGAGCATAATTAAACATGCATTAAATAAATCGCTGCGGAAGACTTAAATAAAAACAGACCGGCAGAATACAATCGGTTAAACCAATTCTATTTATACAACCAAATCGAATAAATAGCCTAAAGAAAAAACCTACAGCTAATCCTGTTGTCTTCACTGGTCACTGGCTACTCCAAGCTCCGGGTGCTCAATCTTGCACCTACACCTGCCCCGTCGAATGGGGTGTCTAGATACACAGAAAATACTGGACGTGAGATCTAAGCTCAATACGAAAGTACTGGGTAAAACATACAAATATGATGCATGCAAATTATAGGATATCCATATCTGGGATAACTGTATACAAATGCTCAGTAATGGCGCCTAGACATGAGTGGTACAACCCGGGGAGCAAACCCTGCGTACACTGCTCATTCCTACTGGACGTGGACCGTGTCCCCCGATGCTAGCCACCCATGACCCGTCAGTCACTGGTCCCTAGACATCAACCGTCCTAACAGGGCTGAGCGGCCCTACATGGATCATCTCAAAAGATGGACAGGCAAAATATGATATGCACATGCTGCATAATAATATGACACACAAATGCAACATATAAGCATGCAAAACCTGCTGGCTATCTCTGTCAGTACTTACGTACCTTACTACAGGCAGTCCTAGCAGTCCCAATCTAGGTTCCAAGCCTATATCAGCTCTACAATGCAAATACCCATGCATCAATAATTAAGCTCTAAAAGCCTTAATTAAGCTATTGCATACTCCTAAATAATTTAAGGAGACCATAGCTATAACTGCGTCCGTCGTCAGCCCGCTGATGACAATTGCCTCAAAACTTAGGCACATCTTCGCCTCGACGTCGGGATCGCTATGCCACTTCCGGATTCCCAATAGGATGCCTAGAACTCCCTAGATCTGAGTTAGAAGGCCTAGGAATTGAGAGAGGAAAAGGAGAGGTGCGAGTTGAAAATGAAATTTCGGACCTCTATTTATAGGCGAAGTTTGGGCCGTTCGAACTCGGATTTGGATCCTCCGAACTGGTTTGGATCCCCCGTTCCTGACTTTGGAGCCTTCGTTCCTGTTCGGAGCCTCCGATCCGAAGTCCCATCAATGATGTCACCCATGACGCATTATCTTCGGAGCTTCCGATCTAAGTTCGGATCCTCCGATCTTTGGTTCGGATCCTCCGATCCAGTTCCTGTTTGGAGCCTCCTAACCCGGTTCGGAGCCTTCGAATCATCCGAACCCTCAGAACCTTCCTGACCATTTTTGAGTGTCCTGAATCCATTTCTGGACTCCGTTAACCCATTTGGAACTTCCTTAATCATTTTTTACTTAATCTAAACATGATTAAATGATTAATTATTCATTAATCGTTAATTCTGAATACGGGTCACTACATTCTCCCCCCCCCCCCTTAAAATATTTCATCCTCGAAATCTAGGGTAGAACCTCGAGAACATATTAAAGAACCTTGCCCGAGTGTCTGGTCGAAATAGCTTCCAACACGCTCAGACTCTTGTCGAGTTATCTGCCATCTGCATAAATGCTAAACCAAATTAGCATTCCCCTAGCTGAAAACCACTGCGTTACTTGATGACAACCAATATTCCTTGACACTAACATATCACAGCACTGATACGTCCTCTGTCGTAACCACGATCTCACTGATCACGAAGGATGCAAACACCTATTTGATCAAGATCATCATCTCAAGTAAAATCTTAAGCTAACGAAGACCAAGTCATAACCTGACTGGCTTACGACAATCGTCGAATCACTAATCAAATTAATCATCTACTGGTTCCAAAAGTTCTCGGTGCTCAACACCTCTAGTCAGGAAAACACTAATCCCAACATTGTGCTGACACATTCTAACATGAATCTCGCTTTAAGATAATCCTGTAGACTCAAGTCTATACTTCAATGTAACTGTTCACAATGTTTCCTAGACTGGTTACCCTCCCCACTCTTCCTGAAGCACAACCGGCTTCCCAAGGAATACTGGGAACTTAAACCATCATGTCTAGTGCATTCTGCTGTCCACGTTTCTTAGTATAACCTCAACACTGTGCCGTGATGATAACTATCATGTGGGGACCTTGGGTTGCTAATCTCATTTAGGGCAATTACTAAACAAATAACATTCATTAAACATCAATTGAATAAACCAAGAGCCAAGTAAAATATTTTTTTTTAAATTCAGTGTCTCGCTCGATCGGTGAAAAACACCCGATCGAGCGAGCACAATTGCTCAGCTCTCGGATGGAAAATAATTTGGCCTCGCTCGATACGTCAACTTCTGCGGATCGAGCGAGCTAAAAACTAAAATCCTCTGTTTGCAAAATTACAAGGCTCGCTCGATCCGTCAATATATACCGATTGAGCGGCCTTCAAAGTCCAGAAAATCTGCAGATCACATTTTGCTGTCAAACCGTGCACCATCAATTCCTATCACCAACATCAATGCAAAACATGGTTTAAAAGATCTGGAACTTGCATCTACATACAAACAAGGTCTCAATAATTTATATATGTATTTTATTACATCAAAAAGTCGCTAAAGATCGGTAAACGACATCAATTATTTCATACTTCATACATGTAGTCCAAAACAAACTAGACCAAGGTTCCTTGCTTCTAAAGTTCAAGACATCATCTACAACCCGAGTCCTCACGTGCTAGACTCTCTCCCAGCTGTAAATGATGTCGATGACTAGCTCCTGCCCCTTCTATTGTCATGCACACATACAAAACAAGACAACAGCCGGATAAACTCCGGTGAGAAATGATTCTCAGTATAACCAACATATATATAGAAAGCGTTAAATAAATCATATCGACTCTATTTAAACTCGACTCAACAAATAGAGTAAATAACTCTTTGACTAAGAATAGATTCATATAACTTCGTGCGATCAAGATTCGTAAACGATCTTGACATGGATATCCATCTAACGAGTTTGTAAACAACTCGCAAATAAGGTTAACCACAACCTTGGCATAGAATCGATTCAATATAGCATCATCGAATCAATATAGCATCATATCAACTCGAATATAAAGATCCACTACCTGAGATGGATCGACAACATCACAATCAAATAAAAAACATAAACAAGTATGTGGTTTCTGCGGGCCAACTAAAGATTAGTCGTTCTTGAGTTTCAAAGTCCCTACTTCGCGATGTTGTCAATATACCTTATTTTATTGAGGTTCTGAACTCTTAAAATCTATAAGATATAATCAAAATACATATATCAAACTCCATATCAATCTATCATTTCAGAAATGAGTCAAAACCATCAAGAATTCATCAATCAATCACATTTCAAACCTCAACTCTTTCTTCGTTAGTTCACGTCGGCGTCTTGTGTCGTTTAGCCTTCAAACTCAACTGAAACTGAATAAGAAAAATACTATAACATTCATAACATCGCAAAAACACCTTCAACTCAGAAATAGGCTATCAAAATAGTTCCAAAACTTGATTAAACGACGTAGCGACTCAAAATCGGTAACCGACGTAATCCCGAAATCATTTCTTTTATTCAAACCATGTGTACGTGCTCTCAATCAAGAAAACCAGCTGATATAATCTTAAAAACCTCAGCACAAATAGCCATAACAATCATAAAACATGCTAGCATCAAGATTCAACATAATAACATAAGCTCTTTATCCGGTTTCGAAAATAGAAACGATACAAACTCAAAAACATGATCAATGATTCAAAATTTGATATCTGCCCTTTATTGATTTTGAAATCCATATAACACAACATAAAACTTACACGAGATCGAAGCCCTCGTCGTAAGGATTCCAGAACACTTTACGGAATTGAAATCGGATAACCGGTTCAAAAGTTACGGCAAATTGAAACTCAAAGTTGCAAAGGAAATTGAAGAAAACGGGCTCTCTGTTCTACTTTTCGAAAGTTTCTGAACAAATTATCCTTCTTACACGTTGCACATGAAAAATAATCTGATAAATTTCAATCCAATTGCACTTTAGTCCCTCAACTCCTCAATAATAGCAATTTGGTCCTCGGCCCTTATTCTACTTCAATTTCAATCCTAAATAATTTAAGAATATTAGAATTTAAATCAAAACTCTTAATATTCCCAAATTAAATATACGCAGATTATAATTAAATAAAGTCGGATTAATATTAATTAATCACGGGCCTTACATTTCTCTCCCACTAAGACATGAGTTCGTCCTCGAATTCATAAACAGTATAGATATGCAATCTGCATGCTCATAAGAATAAAGAATAACTGAAAACTGAATAAGAACTCACATCAGTGGAATAGATAAGGAAAACGTTGCTTCATATCATCTTCGACTTCCCACGTCGCTTCTTCAACTACGTGTCGATTCCATTGAATCTTCACCAATGGAATGGTCTTCGTTCGGAGTTGCTTCGTCTTCCTATCAAGAATCTGAATAGGTCGTTCGAAATAGAAAAGAGTATCATCCAACTCAGCTTCATCAGATCGAATCTAATGAGACGCATAAGATATATACTTCCTCAACATTGATACATGAAAGACATCATGTATCCCAGATAAAGACATAGGAAGAGCGAGTCAATAAGCTAGATTGCCTATCTCCCTGATCAAAAGATAACGGTCATCGTCGTACATTTGCATATCTCGTCCGTCTATGCTGCGCTGTTCTCATTCTCTGCTGTATCAATTTCACTTTCTCAGTCATCTGTCTGATCATATCTGGCCCTAACTCAGGTACCTCAGAAACATCATCCCAATACAAAGGCGATCGACACTTCTTCCCATATAATGCTTCAAATGGTGTCATCTCTATACTCGTCTGATAACTGTTTTTATAAGAAAATTCCACAAGTGGTATAGAATTTTGCCATGTAACTCCAAAATCAAGTACTACAGCTCTAAGCATATCCTCAAGCGTCTGAATAGTGCGTTCAGATTGACCGTCAGTTTGAGGATGATAAGCGGTACTCAAATGTAAGCGCGTACCTAGAGCTTCCTGTAGGATATGCCAAAAGTGAAAAGTAAACCTCGGATCTCGGTCAGATACTATCAACTTTGGCACACCGTGTAGTCTTACCACTTCTCGAATATAGAGATCCGCCCTTTGATCATGACGATAAGTCATTCGATAAGGAATAAAGCACGCAGATTTCGTCAATCTATCGATGATCACCCAAACTGTGACGCCCCGTTTTTATCTTAAATGAGTTTATTTGAGTTAATAAGAGATTGCAGAGTTCACGAGCCGACTTGATTTTGATCAGGGACCTTTTTGCAAATTTTGGAAATTTCAGGGACTAAAACACAAATTTTGAGTTTAATATATTATCTACACTTGGAAAAGACTTGACTTAGTCTTCACTTCTCCTCCTTCTTCCTCTCCATCGATTCCTTCCATTAAAGCTTGAGGAAACGCTTCTTTAAGCTTTCCAAATCCAGTCCGAGCTCGATCCGTCCGTTGGAATTTATTTCTGAAGGCAGATTATCGATCACAGCAGTGAGAGCTCTGTTATATCGTAAGTTTTTCTACGATCGGATACATTCTAGTTTTTGGATGTTGTTAGAATCGTTCTAGATTCGAGTATGTTGTTCTCTACAGAGTTCTGATCGTTTATTATCTGTCAGTTTTGAAATAGAGCGACGTTCGGATTTGTTATGATTTTTGGAAGCCATTTTCGAAAATCATGGTTTTGAGATTTGTTGGGTTTGTCTTGTTGTTGTTGTATTAGCATTGAATTGAGTTGTTATCAGTATTGAACTGCTGTCTGCATTGCCGGTTTGTTCAGTTATAGCCATTATGCCGTCAGTTTGAGTTTTTGGAGATTTTGAACCGTTTTTGAGTTTGAACTTGGCTTGTAAGTTGATCGTGGTTATTGATCAATCATCTCTTGTATCTGAACAGATTCGTTTGGAGTTGTCAAGCCCAGAGTTAGCAGCTGTTTGATCGTTTCAGAGAATTGGACGAAGAACGGTATAAAGAGTTTTCCTTGAACCGTTGCCTTGTTGTTGTTAGATTGTGTAGTTGTTTATACAATCTCTTTTGTAGCTTATCCAGAGTTGGAGCTACTGCATTGAAAGGTAAAAGCAGTCATCGTAGCGGGATAGCATACTCGGGACTGTGGTTCTCGAGTTTTCCCTTTTGAAATCACATACTTGCATCTACACTTGTTCTAGCATGAGGAACTTGTGTATTGTTTGATTGTATTGGTTTTTGTTAAAAGGATTATGTTTTATGTTTCTGTTATGCATTCATCTTGAGCCAATCTTGTTTCAGCGGGCAGAACCGCCATTTTTGTTTAGACGTTTGGGAACTATGATTGAGTGGCCCAGGTCGTAGTCGTTTCGTCTGGTGCTAGCATACTCATTATAGTTGCTCAAAGTCTAGAGGAGTGAGATACGTGGCACCACCTCGATTGGGAGAGTCGGTGAGTTGTTACGTGATCTTATCCTCGGGATCCCAAAGGCACAACAGCAATCCCTCGTTATCAGATTTGATATCCCTGTTTAAAGACATGTTCATTACGATGTTATTGATTTCGTTATTGTATTGAAAGCATGTTTGTTACTTGTATTACTTGTTATGTTGCTTTTACTGGGAATGTCGTTCTCACCGGTTATCCGGCTGTTGCTTTGTTTTGTATGTGTACTTGGCAACAGGTGGGGCAGGAACAAGTCAGAAGAGGCATGGTTAGCTTCGAGGGCAAGTAGTAGAAGTGAGACTCGGTTTAGAAGTCGAATTAGCATGTTTATCTAGTTTAAGATTGAAGCATGTTAGAACTCGAACTTGATATGTTTTGTTATTCGAATTAGTTTGTATTCGGATTGTAATCTAAAATCGAAGTATGTTGTTGTTGTATCGTTTTAGACTTCTGGTTGTTTTTAGGCCTTCTGAAAGCATGACTTGTTATGGAATGTTTCCCTACACCCTGTTATTGCATATGTATTTGAAGGCATGTCGGACCAAGCGCGGAATCCTTTCTTTATTTTCTGCAGCCTGAGCATTTTCTGCCCAGGCCTTCCGCGCGCGGGCGAGGCGTTCCTCGCGCGCGCGCGAGTCCTCCGTTGGGCCTCTGAATTGTTTGCCCGCGCGCGCGCGAGCTTGGTACCTCGCGCGGGCGCGAGCCTTTGGTTGGTCTCGGTTGTTGAAGCCCGCGCACACGCGAGCTTGGTTCCTCGCGCGGGCGCGCGGTGTTTAAAAAAAAAAAAAAAAAAAAAACTTTGAATTGTTTTACTCTTGGATTCTTGTTCGCTTACTTGTTGTTTACTCCGAGATTAGTGGTTTAGAATCGAGGTCTCACATTAAGTGGTATCAAAGCGTTAAGATTCTTGGTCGAACTAGAGTGAGCGGGGTAGATCGAGTCTGTGTGCAATGACTCCTCGCATGTGTTTGAATTATTTAATTGTGTACTTAATTCCATGCGAGCATGCTTTATTGTTTGAGCATTATTTGAATTACATGGTTGTGTGATTTAAATTAATAAAGCATGATCTACTTGAGATACAACTGTTTCTGTTCTCGACTGGTATTCGGTATTCCAAGCGGTTGTAAGGGCACTGATGGTAGCGATTGAGATATCTCGTGTGCTAACCTTTGATAATCAGATGGGTCCTCGTCGAGTGATAAACAGAAACACACCACCAGTTATCCCTGCGACTGAGCAAGCTAGCACTGAGGTTGATCAGTTGGATGCTTCAGCGACTCCTATGGAAACCTTGCTGAAGAGGTTTCAGTCGTTCAATCCGCCATTGTTGATGGGTTCAGAAAATCCAGTTGACTGTGAGAGTTGGTTGGATGATATGGATCAGTTGTTTGATTCCATTGACTACACAGATGACCGCCGAATCAGGTTAGTAATTCATCAGCTGCGTGGTGGTGCTAAGAGCTGGTGGATCATGACAAAGAAAGCAATTGAGAGTAGAGGTACAGAGGTTACTTGGACTCTTTTTAGATCTGAGTTTTATAAGCGGTTTTTCCCTATCTCGTATCGTAAGGATAAGGGAGCAGAGTTTGCAAATCTGAGGCAAGGGAATCTGAACATTGAAGAGTACGTGGCTAAGTTCGATAGTCTGTTGCGTTTTGCACCGCTAATTGCCGGAGATGAAGAAGCTAAGGCAGATCAGTTCATTAACGGGTTGAACCCCGATGTCTTCACGTTGGTTAACACCAACAGGCCTAGCAACTTTGCGGATGCCATGAATTACGCAAAGGGAGCAGAAGCAGGCTCGTGGAGGCAAAGAGGTAATCAGGGGGCACCTCAGCAGCAGAGGCAGTATCAGAACCAACCATCTCAGTACCAGAATCAGCCACCTCAACATCAGAACCAGCAGCAGAGGTATGAAGGTGGAAACAGTGGGGGAAACAGAAAGGATCAGTACAAGGCAAGAGGTAAACAGTTCAAGAGACAGGAGAACAGTTCGTCCAGTTCCAGTGGTTCGAAGCAATTCGGTTCAGGACCGAGTTCTGGGTCATCATCCTTGTACTGCAGCAAGTGTGGAGGAAGACACTCACCGGATCAGTGTGTGGGAGTCTTCGGCAATTGTAACACATGTCAGCAACCGGGACACTTCTCTAAAGTGTGCCCTCAACGTAATAGAGATAGAGCTCAGAGTGGGAGTTCGTCTAGACCTGTAGCTCAGACGGAGAGGCAGTCGTCTGCAGTACACTCTTGCCAACCCCAGCAACAGCAGAACAGACAAGGAGGTAGCTCTAGTGCAAATCAGCCTCCGAGACAGCAAGCACGAGTCTTTGCATTGACAGAGGATCAGGCTCAGGCAGCACCTGACGATGTCATAGCAGGTAACTGTTCGATTTTCGGTCATTCTGCTCATGTCTTGATAGATACAGGTGCTTCCCATTCCTTTATCTCCGAGAAATATGTGTTATTGCATGCTTTGCCAACTGAATTGTTGCCTACTGTAGTAGCTGTTACTTCACCTTTGGGTGGAGGAATTGTTTCTGTCCGACTAGTCAGGAACTGTGAACTTTGTTTTGAGGGAAATTTGTTAGAATTCGACTGTATTGTACTTGGGCTGTCAGATTTTGATTGTATTGTCGGGATAGATGCTTTAACCAAGTACAGGGCGACAGTTGATTGTTTTCTGAAGGTTGTCAGGTTCAGACCTGAAATGGCAGACGAGTGGAAATTCTTTCGTAAGGGTTCTCGATCTAGAATTCCTTTGATTTCAGTGTTATCTATGACTCGTTTGTTACAGAGAGGTGCAGAAGGATTTTTGGTTTATGCGGTTGATGTACTGAAATCTAGCCCAACTTTGGTTGACTTACCAGTGGTTAGAGATTTTGCTGATGTGTTTCCGGAAGATGTTCCTGGATTGCCACCCATTCGAGAAGTCGAATTCAGCATTGACTTAGTGCCAGGTACTCAACCTATTTCAAAAGCTCCTTATCGTATGGCACTTGTTGAATTGAGAGAGTTGAAGGAGCAGCTTGAGGATTTGATTGCCAAGGGATACATCAGACCTAGTGTATCGCCTTGGGGTGCTCCTGTTCTATTCGTTCGGAAGAAGGATGGTTCTATGCGGCTCTGTATCGACTACCGCCAATTGAATCAGGCTACAGTTAAGAACAGATATCCTTTACCCCGAATAGATGACTTGTTTGATCAACTGCAGGGTTCTTCTGTCTACTCTAAGATTGATTTGAGGTCAGGCTACCATCAGCTGAGAGTGCGAGAGGAAGATGTTCCTAAGACCGCATTCAGAACGAGGTATGGTCACTTTGAGTTTATAGTCATGCCGTTCGGTTTGACTAATGCTCCAGCTGTTTTTATGGGTTTGATGAACCGTATCTTTCAGCGTTATTTAGATGAGTTCATCATTATTTTCATCGATGATATTCTTATCTACTCGAAGAACCGTACTGACCATGCAGAGCACTTGAGAATCGTCTTGCAGATTTTGCGAGTTGAGCAGTTGTTTGCCAAGCTATCGAAATGCGAATTCTGGTTAGATCGAGTTGTCTTTCTCGGTCATATTATTTCTGAAGATGGGATTTCTGTCGATCCCAGCAAAATCGAAGCGGTTATGAATTGGCCTAGACCGACATCAGTACCTGAGATCCGAAGCTTCATGGGTTTAGCTGGTTATTACCGTCGTTTCATCGAGGGTTTCTCGTCTATTGCAAAGCCTATTACCCAGCTGACTCAGAAGAATGCGCCTTTTGTCTGGACTACAGATTGTGAGGCTAGCTTTATTGATCTGAAGAGGAGACTGACCAGTGCTCCAATTCTTTCTATTCCGAAGGGTACTGGAGGTTTCACAGTGTATTGTGATGCTTCTAACCGAGGTTTGGGTTGTGTTCTTATGCAGCATAAGCATGTGATAGCGTATGCATCGAGGCAGCTGAAACCGCACGAGACTCGTTATCCTGTTCATGATCTTGAACTTGCAGCGATTGTATTTGCTTTGAAGATCTGGCGTCACTATCTTTATGGTGAGTCTTTCGAGATCTTTTCTGATCATAAGAGTCTTAAGTACTTGTTTTCATAGGCAGAGCTGAATATGAGACAGAGAAGATGGTTAGATCTGTTGAAGGATTTCGACTGTGAGATCAAGTATTATCCAGGGAAGTCGAATGCAGTTGCAGATGCCTTGAGCCGAAAGCTTTGTTCTTTATCTCTTTCAACTATCGGTGTTTCTCAGTTGGTCGATGATTGTTGCACTTCTGGTTTAGAGTTTGAAACAGATAGGGAGACTATCAGAGTGTTTGCTATTCAAGCCGAGCCGGAGTTGTTTGTTGCAATAAGAGAAGCACAGAAGTCTGAGCCGAGCATTCAGGTTTCAGTAGAGAAAGTCAGAACTGGGCATCAGTCAGAATTCCAGGTTAGAGATGACGTTTTGTTTGTGAATAATCGTATTGTTGTGCCTGATATTTCGGAGTTGAGATAGCGTATTCTCCGAGAGGCTCATTGCAGTCGGTTTAGCGTTCATCCTGGAGGTCGTAAGATGTACAACGATCTGAAGAGTCAGTTCTGGTGGAAGAGAATGAAGGACGATGTTGCGAGATTTGTATCTCGGTGTTTGAATTGTCAGCAAGTGAAAGCAGAGCGGAAGCGACCAGGTGGTCTTTTGCACAGCCTATCTGTTCCTGAATGGAAATGAGATCACATTTCTATGGATTTTGTCATGAAGCTACCACGATCCGTTCGAGGATGCGATGGTATTTGGGTAGTGATCGACCGATTGACGAAGTCTGCGTGTTTTATTCCATACAGGATGACGCATCGTCATGATCAGATGGCTGAGTTGTATGTTAGCAATGTTGTGAGATTGCATGGTGTGCCGAAGTCGATCGTTTCAGACAGAGATCCTAGATTCACTTCGCACTTCTGGCATAGTTTGCAAGAGGCGCTTGGTACTCGATTGCATCTGAGTACAGCTTATCATCCTCAGACAGATGGACAGTCAGAGCGGACTATCCAGACGTTGGAGGATATGCTGCGAGCGGTAGTGCTAGACTTTGGCACTAGTTGGCAGGATTCTTTGCCTCTTGTCGAGTTTTCTTACAACAACAGCTTCCATGCGAGTATCGGTATGGCGCCTTTTGAGGCTTTGTATGGTAGAAAGTGCCGATCTCCGTTGTTTTGGGATGAATTGTCCGAGTCACCAGATTTGGGACTGGAGATGCTTAGAGATATGGCAGAGCAGGTTAAGATCATTCAGACCAGAATGAAGTCAGCTCAAGATAGACAGGCGAAGTATGCGAATGTCAGACGTCGACCTCTGAGTTTTGAGCAGGGAGACCGTGTATTCCTTAAGATTTCTCCGTTCAGAGGCACCGTCAGATTCGGTAAGAGAGGAAAGTTATCTCCGAGATTCATCGGTCCGTACGAGATTCTCGAGAAGATAGGCGATCTTGCCTACAGACTTGCACTTCCTCCGTCTTTATCTGGTATTCACGACGTTTTTCACGTCTCTATGCTGCGAAAGTATCATTCAGATCCTTTTCATATCCTTCAGCCTGACGAAGCCGAGTTAGACGAGACTCTGAGCTATTTTGAGCGACCGATTCAGATCCTTGATCGGAAAGAAAAGCAACTCAGGACCAAGTTGATTCCGTTAGTGAAGGTGCAGTGGAGCCATCACGGTGTTGAGGAAGCGACTTGGGAGACAGAGTCTGACATGAGACAGCATTTTCCAGAGCTATTCGGATGACGTGAGTTCTTCTTACTGTCTTTAGTTCTTTATTCTATCTTTGAGTTGTGGTTCTCGTTGATTTCGAGGACGAAATCTCTTCTTAGTGGGGGAGAATTGTGACGCCCCGTTTTTATCTTAAATGAGTTTATTTGAGTTAATCAGAGATTGCAGAGTTCACGAGCCGACTTGATTTTGATCAGGGTCCTTTTTGCAAATTTTGGAAATTTCAGGGACTAAAACGCAAATTTTGAGTTTAATATATTATCTACACTTGGAAAAGACTTGACTTAGTCTTCACTTCTCCTCCTTCTTCCTCTCCATCGATTCCTTCCATTAAAGCTTGAGGAAACGCTTCTTTAAGCTTTCCAAATCCAGTCCGAGCTCGATCCGTCCGTTGGAGTTGTCAAGCCCAGAGTTAGCAGCTGTTTGACCGTTTCAGAGAATTGGACGAAGAACGGTATAAAGAGTTTTCCTTGAACCGTTGCCTTGTTGTTGTTAGATTGTGTAGTTGTTTATACAATCTCTTTTGTAGCTTATCCAGAGTTGGAGCTACTGCATAGAAAGGTAAAAGCAGTCATCGTAGCGGGATAGCATACTCGGGACTGTGGTTCTCGAGTTTTCCCTTTTGAAATCACATACTTGCATCTACACTTGTTCTAGCATGAGGAACTTGTGTATTGTTTGATTGTATTGGTTTTTGTTAAAAGGATTATGTTTTATGTTTCTGTTATGCATTCATCTTGAGCCAATCTTGTTTCAGCGGGCAGAACCGCCCTTTTTGTTTAGACGTTTGGGAACTATGATTGAGTGGCCCAGGTCGTAGTCGTTTCGTCTGGTGCTAGCATACTCATTATAGTTGCTCAAAGTCTAAAGGAGTGAGATACGTGGCACCACCTCGATTGGGAGAGTCGGTGAGTTGTTACGTGATCTTATCCTCGGGATCCCAAAGGCACAACAGCAATCCCTCGTTATCAGATTTGATATCCCTGTTTAAAGACATGCATTTCATTACGATGTTATTGATTTCGTTATTGTATTGAAAGCATGTTTGTTACTTGTATTACTTGTTATGTTGCTTTTACTGGGAATGTCGTTTTCACCGGTTATCTGGCTGTTGCTTTGTTTTGTATGTGTACTTGGCAACAGGTGGGGCAGGAACAAGTCAGAAGAGGCATGGTTAGCTTCGAGGGCAAGTAGTAGAAGTGAGACTCGGTTTAGAAGTCGAATTAGCATGTTTATCTAGTTTAAGATTGAAGCATGTTAGAACTCGAACTTGATATGTTTTGTTATTCGAATTAGTTTGTATTCGGATTGTAATCTAAAATCGAAGTATGTTGTTGTTGTATCGTTTTAGACTTCTGGTTGTTTTTAGGCCTTCTGAAAGCATGACTTGTTATGGAATGTTTCCCTACACCCTGTTATTGCATATGTATTTGAAGGCATGTCGGACCAAGCGTGGAATCCTTTCTTTATTTTCTGCAACCTGAGCATTTTCTGCCCAGGCCTTCCGCGCGCGGGCGAGGCGTTCCTCGCGCGCGCGCGAGGCCTCTGTTGGGCCTCTGAATTGTTTGCCCGCACGCGCGCGAGCTTGGTACCTCGCGCGGGCGCGAGCCTTTGGTTGGTCTCGGTTGTTGAAGCCCGCGCACGCGCGAGCTTGGTTCCTCGCACGGGCGCGCGACGTTTAAAAAAAAAAAAAACTTTGAATTGTTTTACTCTTGGATTCTTGTTCGCTTACTTGTTGTTTACTCCGAGATTAGTGGTTTAGAATCGAGGTCTCACACAAACAGCATCGCATCCTCGAGATGATCGTGGCAACTTCGTTACAAAGTCCATGGAAATGTGGTCCCATTTCCATTCAGGAATCGATAAACTCTGTAATAAGCCACTTGGTTTCTTTCTTTCAGCTTTCACCTGTTGGCAATTCAAACATTTAGATAAAAATACAGTCACATCAGACTTCATTTGTTTCCACCAGTACTGACTCTTCAAGTCGTTGTACATCTTTCTACCTCCAGGGTGAACACTATAGCGACTGCAATGGGCTTCTTTCAAAATATTTTGTCTCAAATCTGCAATATTGGGAACAACTATTCGGTCATTCACATACAAGATATCATCGTCACTAACCTTGTACTCAGACTGATGTCCTGATCGAATCATTTCAATCGATTTCTGTACATTCTGATCAACTTTTTGTGCTTCTTTGATACAAATTAGCAATTCTGGCTCAGCACTGATTGCATACACTCTCATCGGCCTTTTATCTGTCTAAAATACATACCCCGAAATACAACAATCTTCAATCAAATTAGATACACCTATCGTAGACAAGGATAAAGCACATACCTTTCTACTTAGGGCATCCGCTGCTGCATTAGATTTTCCCGGATAGTATTTGATTTCACAATCAAAATCCTTCAACAAATCAAGCCATCGTCGTTGTCTCATATTCAATTCAGATTGTGAGAACAGATACTTCAGACTTTTATGATCAGAAAAGATTTCAAACTTCTCGCCATATAAGTAATGTCTCTAGATCTTCAATGCAAAGACAATTGCAGCCAATTCAAGATCATGAATCGGATACCTGACTTCATGTGGTTTCAGTTGTCGAGAAGCATAAGCAACAACATGTACTTTCTGCATTAAAATACATCCCAAACCCTAGTGAGAAGCATCACAATAAACAATAAAATCACCAGTACCTGTAGGGATTTTCAAAATCGGCACTGTAGTCAATCTCTTCTTGAGTTCAACGAAACTTCTTTCACATGCCTCAGACAAAATAAATGGTGCATTCTTCTGTGTAATCTGTGTAATAGGCTTCGCTATCGATGAAAAATCGCGAATAAATCGACGGTAATAACCAGCTAAGCCCATAAAACTTCGAATTTCTGTCACAGATGTCGGTCTCTGCCAACTGATCACAGCTTCTACCTTACTCGGATCAACGGAATTGCCATCTCCTGAAATTATTTGCCCAAGAAATACAACTCGTTGCAACCAGAATTCACATTTAGACAACTTGGCATACAATTTTTCTTCTCGCAATGTTCTCAACACAGTACGGAGATGATCAGCATGATCACACAAATTCTTTGAGTAAATCAAAATATCATCAATAAATATGATCACAAAGTCATCTAAATATCTTTGAAATACTCTATTCATCAATCCCATAAAAACTGTTGGTGCATTCGTTAGACCAAAAGGCATGACTATGAATTCGTAATGGCCATACCTGGTTCTAAATGCAGTCTTAGAAATGTCCTCGTCTCTAACCCTCAATTGATGATATCCGTATCGAAGATCAATCTTCGAATATACTGACGATCCCTGCAATTGATCAAATAAATCATCGATACGAGGTAAAGGATAGTGATTCTTTACCGTTGCCTTGTTCAATTGCCGGTAGTCAATACATAATCTCATCGATCCGTCCTTCTTTCGAACAAAGAATACCGGAGCACCCCAAGGGGAAACACTCGGTCTGATATATCCCTTGGCCAACAAATCTTCGAGTTGGTCTTTTAATTCTTTCAGTTCAATCGGTGCCATATGGTAAGGTGCTTTCGATATCGGTTGTGTACCTGGCATTAATTCAATACCGAAATCTACCTCTCTGTACGGTGTCAATCCTGGAATCTCATCAGGGAATACATCTGCAAACTCACTCACCATGGGTATATCAGTCAATTTCGGACTAAACTTCAGTATATCAACTGCATAGATCAAAAATCTCTCTGCTCCCTTTTGTAACAAATCAGTCATAGCAATAACAGATATCAAAGGAATTTTGGCTCGTGATCCCTTACCATAGAATTTCCATTCATCAGTCATATCAGGTCTGAACTGTACAATCTTCTGAAAACAGTCAATTGTTGCTCTGTACTTGGTTAACATATCAATACCGATTATACAATCAAAATCAGATAAACCAAGAATGATACAGTCAAGCTCAACTTCATTACCTTCGTACTGTAGTACATAGTTTCTAACAGACTTCACTGATACTATACCTTTTCCCAACGGTAAAGATATAGACACTACAGTAGCTAATGACTCAACAGGCAATGAATACAACGTAACAAATTGTTCAGATATGAAGGTATGCGACGCACCAGTATCGAATAAGACATAAGAAGGAAAACCAGAAAGAAAACAGTTACCTGCAATCACATCGTCTGGTGCTGCTTGTGCTTGCTCCTCTGTCAATGCAAACACTCGTGCTTGTTGCCTTGGAGGTTGATTCACTGTCTGACCTCCTCGTCTTCCTTGTGCTGCAGGCTGTGGTTGAAAATAATGAACAGAAGACACTTGTCTTTCAGCCTGAGCTATTGGTCTAAACAATCCAGTACCCTGAGCACCTTCAGAACCTCGCTGTGGACACACTCTCGCAAAATTTCCCTTCTTGTTGCAAATGTGGCAACTTCGAAACACACCTCGGCATTGTTCATTGGTATGTTGACCACCACACTTGGTGCAATAAACATCTGACCTTCCAGCTCGAGATTGTCTGAATCCACTAGAATTCGAAGAACTACCACCAGATCTCTTGAATTGTTTGCTCTTGCCCTTGAAGAAACTTTTCTTTCCACTACTATTACCTCCAGCTTCAAATCGAGGTGGCGGTGGAATCTGTGGCTGCTCTTGGGACTGTCTCACTGGCTGTGGCACAAACTGTGCTCCTCGTTGTGTAGTAGCCCGTACCCTAATTGAGTAATTAAATGATTAATGCTAATTAATTGAATTAGGCATCGGACGGATCGGAAGCTCCGAAGGCACGATCGGAAGCTTCGAACAGGATCGGAAGCTCCGATGAGCGATCGGAGGCACCGATGTTATTACGTCAGGCATGACGTGTGGTTGGATCGGAAGCTCCGATCACCCCTATCCGGAGTCGTCAAGTGATATTTTGACACGTGGCAGATCAGGATCTTCGGAAGCTCCGATGGCAGGATCGGACGTTCCGATCGAGGTTCGGACATTCCGATCAAGGATCGGAAGTTCCGATCGTTGTCTATAAATAGAAGGCCGAGGCTTCACTTTCATTTGCCAATTCCGAGTTCTCCTTTCCATTCTAGTCCTTTTGGAGCTGTTCTAGTCTTCTTAGGCTTGGTCAGGAGGTCGGCGAGGTGTTCGATAGTCGTAGCGGAGTTGTGCCCAAGTTCTGGAGGCATCGACATCAAAGGGCTAACGACGGACGAAGGTATAGCTTTTGCTTCCTATAAATATTTAGGAGTATGCAATAGCTTAGTTTAGGCTTTTAGAGCACTTTAATGATAGTAGTATCATTTGGTAGTGTAGAGCAGACTATAGGCGTGGACCTAGAGTTGGTAGAGCTTGCACTGTTTTGAGGTACGAAAGTACTGTTCGAGATATCCTGACTGAGTATGCATGTATTATGTGACTGCATGATTTATATGCCATGATATTATGCTGCATTCATTTGCATCTTGCTGTATCTCTTTCGAGATGTCTGTTAGTAGGGTTGTACCCTATCCTGTTAGTGGATGAACTTCCATCGATTTGGGTCCGGCGTTTCCACGGTTATCTCGGTATGGGAGCCACATCCTGAAGCGACGGCACAGCGTGCTACATACCAGGGCCCGGTCTGTCTCTGTTATCTGATCCTTGACCTCGAGTCTATAGGTAGTTCACTTTGCATGCATGTATACTCATACTCTCGCACTGAGCATTTTATGCTCACGTCTCGTACTCTGTATTTTTCTGGACACCCTATTCCATGGGGCAGGTTTGCGATTGGACGAGGAGGGTGGATCCAGGAGGGGCTAGTCAGTGGTTGGCCAGCTGGAGCTTCGTCTAGGCTTTATTATTGTTGTTTGGGTTTATACAGCTATTCGATTTGGTTGTATAATATTGGATAATTACAGATTCCTTTACTTGGGATTGTATAATGTTATTGGTTTCCGCAGTTTTATTCTGATATCTGTTTTATTAAGTTAAATTGCATGCCTAAGTTCTGTTTAGTAGGTGATCCGGGTAAGGATCACTACATTTATGGTATCAGAGCATGCAAAAGATTTCTTGGGATTTAGTCTCATCTTGAGGTATTTTTGTAGATGTCAAATCGTGACGACCAGAGTTCTCATGGCAGTGTTGGTGGGCGTTGGGGTGATGCCGACCGGGAGCCTCGTCGAGAACGGCGTCATCGTCATCATGACGACGAGCGTTTCACTGTGCGTCGATTCTTAGCTATGGGTCCTAAGCCCTTAGTTGGAGGTGAGTCTCCGGAGGATGCGGAGAACTGGTTAGACCGCATGGAGACGACTTTTCAGACTTTCCAATGCACCGAGGAGCAGAAGGTGGAGACCCTTGGCTATCTTCTGGATGGGCGTGCGCGCAGGTGGTGGAGGTTTACTTCTGCACCTTTTGTTGCGGCGAGAGGAGTGGCCACCTAGGCCGAGTTCCGCACAGCTTTCCAAAAGAGGTATTTTTCTCCTGCACTCCGACAGTCGAAGGCAGGCGAGCTACTGAGTCTGCGACAGGGAGCCATGTCTATTGATGAGTATCAGCAGAGGTTCTTTGATCTGCTATCCTATTGCCCCGAGATTGCTGATAGCTCAGAGATGAAGTATAATTTGTTCCTTCAGGGCCTTAACCCTGAGATCCATGATCGTGTGGCGGTTGGCGACGACATGTCCTACGAGGGTTTGGTGAGCCGTTGTCACCAGGCGGAGGACAGCATTCGGCGGAACAAGTCTTTCTCTCAGTCGAGGCCTGCTAGTTCTTTGGGTCCCCGTGCCCAAACTTTCAAGAAGTCTGGATCTTCTTCTTCCTCTGGTTCGGGAGGTGTTGTCCGTTACGGTAAGAAGGAGAAGTGTGATCACTGTGGGAAGAACCATCCATCCTACAAGTGCCGTAGAGCTTCTGGATCTTGTTTCCGTTGTGGAGAGACTGGTCATATCCGGAGAGATTGTCCACTGTCTGGGGGAGTCGGTTCTGGATCTTGGTTCAGGATCGGGTTCTCAGGCCACCGTACAGCAGAGGTCGCAGGGACAGTCTGCTGGGAGTTCTCATTTGAGGCCACGAGCTTCTGGCCAGGTGTTTGCCCTGAGACATGATCAGGCTGTGGAGGAGAATGAGAAAGTCATCGCAGGTACATTTCTGCTTTATGGTATACCCGCTCTTGTACTTATTGACACTGGTGCATCTCATTCCTTCATTTCTGCACGTTTTGTTAAGAGGCATAAATTACCATGCATTGCACTAGACGTAGTGATGTCTGTTTCTACTCCGACGGGCCAATCTACTTTGGCTAAGCATCTAGTGATGGGTTGCCCTTTAGAGTTCGAAGGGAACATTCTGTTAGCGAATCTCATGGTCCTGGCGATGGAAGACTTTGATTGCATTCTGGGGATAGATATGTTGACTACCTATCGAGCTTCAGTGGACTGCTATCAGAGATTAGTACGCTTTCATCCGGAGGGGAGTGAGAGCTGGTTTTTCTATGGTGAGGGAGCGCGACCCCCGATGCCTTTGGTATCAGCTTTGAGAGCCTGTCGAGCTCTAGAGTCTGGCGGGGAAGGCTACCTTATCTATGCAGTTGATTTGTCCGCTGAGAGTATTGGGATAGAGAGCATTCCTGTTGTGGATGAATTTCCAGATGTGTTTCCTGATGAGATTCCGGGTTTTCCTCCTGCTAGGGAAGTCGAGTTTGGCATAGAGTTGATGCCGGGTACTTCGCCTATTTCTAGAGCACCGTATCGTCTGGCTCCGTCAGAGATGCGTGAGTTAAAGAATCAGCTATAGGATCTTTTGGACAAGGGGTACATTCGTCCTAGTGTATCTCCTTGGGGAGCTTCTGTTCTCTTCATGAAGAAGAAGGATGGGTCGATGCGGCTGTGCATTGACTATTGGCAGCTGAATCGAGTGACTGTAAAGAACAAGTATCCGTTGCCTCGTGTTGATGACTTGTTTGACCAGCTGCAGGGCACATCAATTTACCCCAAGATTGACTTGAGATCTGGGTATCATCAGTTGAGAGTCCGTGATCAGGACGTAGCCAAAACTGCATTCCGTACTCGCTATGGGAATTACGAGTTCCTAGTGATGCCATTTGGTTTGACTAATACGCCGGCTATATTCATGGATCTGATGAACCGTGTCTTCAGGGAGTATTTGGACAAGTTTGTCGTGGTCTTCATTGACGACATCCTGGTTTATTTGCGTAATACGGAAGAGCATGTTTCTCACTTGCGGTTGGTACTGCAGACTCTTCGAGATGAGCAATTGTACGCCAAGCTGAGCAAGTGTGAGTTCTGGATGGATAGAGTGGTCTTTCTTGGCCATATCATATCCAGGGAGGGGATTTCTGTTGATCCAAGCAAGATTGAAGCGGTACTTAATTGGTCGCGTCCGACGACAGTTGCTGAGATCCGTAGTTTTCTGGGTCTAGCAAGGTATTATCGTCGCTTCATTCTGAACTTCTCTCAGTTAGCTCGACCGTTGACGCAGCTTACCCGCAAGGGTGTGGATTTTGAGTGGTCCTCCGAGTGTGAGGAGAATTTCCGTGAGCTTCGACGGCGGTTGACTTCTGCGCCGGTGTTAGCATTACCGTCAGGATCTGGAGGGTATGTAGTTTACACGGATGCTTCTCTTCAGGGGTTAGGTTGTGTCCTGACTCAGAATGGGCATGTGATCGCATACGTTTCTAGACAGCTGAAGCTTCACGAGGACAACTACCCAGTCCATGATTTGGAGTTAGCAGCCATTGTGTTCGCTTTGAAGATCTGGCGTCATTATCTGTATGGCGAGAAATTTGAGATCTTCACCGACCATAAGAGTCTCAAGTATTTGTTCACTCAGGCAGAATTGAACATGAGACAGAGACGTTGGATGGACTTGCTTAAGGACTATGATTGCGAGATTAAGTACCATCCGGGAGCTGCTAATCTCACCGCTGATGCTTTGAGTCGCAAGGTGCGACTATCCGCACTTCAGACTTGTTCGATGTCTAGTGCGATCAGTGACTGTTGTACTTCAGGTTATACCTTCAAGCATAAGAAAGGTATGCAGAGTATCCAAATGTTTGCGATATTATCTGAGCCAGCCTTGTATTCGCGGATCCGAGATGCTCAGATGTCTGATTCAAAGACCCAGCGTTTAGCTCGTCTAGCTAACGAGGGTAGCTCGTCTGGATTTCATTATCAGTCAGATGGCTTTCTGTGTTTGTCTGGTAGGCTTGTGATTCCACAGGATGAAGAGTTGCGAGAGGAGATTTTATCTCAGGCACATCGCACTAAGTTGAGTATTCATCCTGGGAGCAACAAGATGTATAAGGATCTACGTACTCGTTTCTGGTGGAAGGGAA
Source organism: Henckelia pumila (assembly GCF_033568475.1). Taxonomy (NCBI): domain Eukaryota; kingdom Viridiplantae; phylum Streptophyta; class Magnoliopsida; order Lamiales; family Gesneriaceae; genus Henckelia; species Henckelia pumila. The sequence continues at coordinate 9,462,016 of NC_133122.1, forward strand.
TGAAACGCAGTGTTTATCAGTTTGTTTCGAGATGTTTGGTGTGTCAACAGGTCAAGGCAGAGCACCGACGACCTGGAGGATTGCTTCACAGTCTGCCTATTCCTGAATGAAAATGGGAGTTTATCACAATGGACTTTGTGACCCATTTGCCGGTATCCCCGAGGAACTGTGATGCTATCTGGGTTGTGGTGGACCGACTCACCAAGTCAGCTCATTTCATTGCCTATAGCCGAGAGTACTCTGTGGATCGCATGGCACGGATGTACATTCAGGAGATCGTCCGACTTCATGGAGTGCCTGTGAGCATTGTCAGCGATCGGGACCCCAGGTTTACTTCTAGATTCTAGGGGAGTGTTCAGCGTGCAATGGGTACTACTCTCAGTTTGAGTACAGCCTATCATCCGGAGACTGATGGTCAGTCAGAGCGCACTATCCGTACATTAGAGGATATGCTTAGAGCGTGCGTCATGGATTTTGGTTCAGCTTGGCAGGATCATTTGCCGTTGATCGAGTTCGCTTACAACAACAGCTATCACACTAGTATTGAGATGGCACCTTTTGAGGCGTTGTATGGGCGACGTTGTCGTACTCCACTCTTCTGGGAAGAAGTGGGGGAGAGATAGGCTAAAGGACTGGAGTTTATCCAGCAGGCGATAGACATTGTTGATCAGATCAAGAAACGGATTAAGACTGCACAGGATCGTCAGGACAGCTATGCTAATACTAAGCGTAGGCCTTTGCAGTTCGAGGTCGGGGAGAAAGTGTTTCTGAGAGTGTCACCTTTCCGCAAGATTCTCAGATTTGTCCTTAAGGGCAAGTTGTCTCCCAGATTTATCGGTCCGTTTGAGATCTTGGAGAGTATTGGCGATTTGGCTTATCGACTAGCTTTGCCACCGCATCTATCTAGTATTCACGATGTGTTCCATGTATCTCTGTTGCGACGGTATGTGGCGGATGAATCTCATATTCTGCAGCGGTCTGAGGTTCAGGTAGACAAGGATTTGACTTATGTTGAGAAACCTCTTCGTATCCTGGATTATAAGGATAAGGTTTTACGGAACAAAGTCATTCCTTTGGTTTTAATTCAGTGGCAGCGCCGAGGCACTGAGGAAGCTACTTGGGAGCTTGAGGACAGGATGCGTAAAGACCATCCTGAGTTGTTTTGATTTCATTCTTTAAGTTGTATTCAGTTGCAAACTCTGTAAACGTTTGATTTGAATAAAGAATGTTTCTGATTTCTGTGTTTGCGTTCGGTACTTAAGATCTGATTTCGAGGACGAAATATCTTAAGTGGGGGAGAATGTAGTAGCCCGTACCCTAATTGAGTAATTAAAGGATTAATGCTAATTAATTGAATTAGGCATCGGACGGATCGGAAGCTCCGAAGGCACGATCGGAAGCTCCGAACAGGATCGGAAGCTCCGATGAGCGATCGGAGGCACCGATGTTATTACGTCAGGCATGACGTGTGGTTGGATCGGAAGCTCCGATCAGGACCGGAGGCTCCGATCACCCCTATCCGGAGTCGTCAAGTGATATTTTGACACGTGGCAGATCAGGATCTTCGGAAGCTCCGATGGCAGGATCGGACGTTCCGATCGAGGTTCGGACGTTCCGATCAAGGATCGGAAGTTCCGATCGTTGTCTATAAATAGAAGGCCGAGGCTTCACTTTCATTTGCCAATTCCGAGTTCTCCTTTCCATTCTAGTCCTTTTGGAGCTGTTCTAGTCTTCTTAGGCTTGGTCCGGAGGTCGGCGAGGCGTTCGGTAGTCGTAGCGGAGTTGTGCCCAAGTTCTGGAGGCATCGACATCAAAGGGCTAACGACGGACGAAGGTATAGCTTTTGCTTCCTATAAATATTTAGGAGTATGCAATAGCTTAGTTTAGGCTTTTAGAGCACTTTAATGATAGTAGTATCATTTGGCAGTGTAGAGCAGACTATAGGCGTGGACCTAGAGTTGGTAGAGCTTGCACTGTTTTGAGGTACGAAAGTACTATTCGAGATATCCTGACTGAGTATGCATGTATTATGTGACTGCATGATTTATATGCCATGATATTATGCTGCATTCATTTGCATCTTGCTGTATCTCTTTCGAGATGTCTGTTAGTAGGGTTGTACCCTATCCTGTTAGTGGATGGACTTCCATCGATTTGGGTCCGGCGTTTCCACGGTTATCTCGGTATGGGAGCCACCTCCTGAAGCGACGGCACAGCGTGCTACATACCAGGGCCCGGTCTGTCTCTGTTATCTGATCCTTGACCTCGAGTCTATAGGGAGTTCACTTTGCATGCATGTATACTCATACTCTCGCACTGAGCGTTTTATGCTCACTCTCGTACTCTGTATTTTTCTGGACACCCTATTCTATGGGGCAGGTTTGCGATTGGACGAGGAGGGTGGATCCAGGAGGGGCAAGTCAGTGGTTGGCCAGCTGGAGCTTCGTCTAGGCTTTATTACTGTTGTTTGGGTTTATACAGCTATTCGATTTGGTTGTATAATATTGGATAATTACAGATTCCTTTACTTGGGATTGTATAATGTTATTGGTTTCCGCAGTTTTATTCTGATATCTGTTTTATTAAGTTAAATTGCATGCCTAAGTTCTGTTTAGTAGGTGATCCGGGTAAGGATCACTACACGTTGTTTCAATATCCCTGCTTCCGCACCCTTTGCTTGATTCAGAGCATCGGCAAATGTATTCGGTCTTCCCGAATTCACAAGTGTAAACACATCAGGATTCAAGCCATTTATAAATTGATCAGCTTGAGCTTCATCACTAACAGCAATATGTAGAGCAAACTTCAACAAGCTAGTGAACTTTGCAACATATTCCTCGATATTTAACTGTCCCTGTTGTAGACTTGCAAACTCTGCTCCTTTGTCCTTGCGGTAAGACACAGGAAAGAAACACTGATAGAAAGCAGTTCGAAATACAGACCAGTTAATAACAGTACCTTGGTTTTCCAATGCTTTCTTCGTCGCTATCCACCAACTCTTGGCAAGGCCATGCAGTTGATGAATAATCAGTCTCACACGAAGATCATCTGAATAGTCAATAGACTCATATAACTGCTCAATATCTTCCAGCCAATTCTCACATTCCACAGCATTCTCAGTTCCTTGCAACTTCGGTGGTTGGAATGACTTGAATCGTTTCAGAAGTTTCTCCATCGGATTAGCATCACTAAACTCATCAGTAGAAGTACTACCCTGCCCATGTTCAGTTGCTGTCACTGGGACCTGTGCAGCATTCTTTTGTTCACGTTGATTCGTAGCCAATGTCTGTCTAACTCTCGGTGCTGGTCGGGGAGGCATATCTGATAATCAAACAGATTAGTGTACAAGTCATCATTACATCATAACACAATTTTGTTTCAGTCCCTCCTCTAATAAGCACACAATGACTTCTCAAAAGATCGAGTTCTGATTCAGTGACAGTCAAGACATGCTTTCAATCACATCAAATAAATAGATAACATGCAATTCTTAAAGTTTTAAATCATTTCAAATAATAAACAGGCTTCAAGATTAAATAAATCAGAATAGACGACTCGATCTACCCCGCTCATCTATTCCTAGTCCGAGAAACTTAACGCTCTGATACCACCTGTTGTGGGGACCTCGGGTTGCTAATCTCATTTTGTGAGACCCCGATTCTAAACTCAAAATAATTAAACATAATCGAACACGGTAAGTCGCAGGAACAAATCAAAATTTTTTTTATTTTTTTTATAAGACAAGCCTCGCGCCCGCGTGCGCAGGAAAAAGGGCCAGTGGCCTCAAGGAAGCTCGCGCGCGCGTGGGGAAGGGGCTCGCGCGCGCGCGGGAAAAAGTACCCGAGCCACTCCAGGCAGCTCGCGCGCGAGCGAGGACAAGTCTCGCCCGCGCGCAGGCCAAACGAACAGAATACAGGGGAACCTGGAGAAAATCAAGCCAAACACGAATCAAATCAAATCCAAGCTCCAACATACAATACAACACGAAATCAGAACATACCACATGTTCTAAATCCTTCCCGCAATACAAAACAAGTCGATTTCTAAAATCAGAGTTTCAACGACTCAACAAAACTAATACAAGTTCAAAAGACTCGACCCTACGATGCGGAGTCTCACTTCTATCCATCTCACCCCAAGCTAACCAAGACGACTCGGTCCAGCTCCTGATCCTCCTGTTGCCAAGTTACACATACAAAACAAAGACAACAGCCGGAATAATCCGGTTAGAAATATAATTTCTAAGTAAAAGAGACAGGCATGCAATATCAAATAAACACCTCGTATAAAAATTCTCAAACATCAACAACTTCAAAGAAAAGGGATGTATGCATGACTTTAAAACTCGGGACTATCAAATCAGATAATCGAAATATCAATCGATACTCGGTTGGGATCCCGGGGCTAAGTATTCACAACAACTCACCGACACGCCCATTCGGGGTGGATGTCGCTCAACTCAACCCCTAGACTTCAGAGCAACTATAAGAAGTATTCTGGTACTTAGAAAAACTCGAAATCTAAGCCCACTTCAATATAGCTCTCTAAATCGTCTAAATTCAAACGAATTGAATAATCGGCTCAATATGAATGCAAGTGTAACAAGATACTCAAACAAGTTCACACAAGCAAATAAACATTTAGTATGTGATTTTCGGGGCTCGAGAATCAATCGAACTCGAGTATTCAACCCCATTCAATTCAAAGTCATCTTTTAACTTTCGAGTCCGTCGAAGATTCAAATCTTAAAATAATAACGAACTCAAATAAATAATCAATCGAATCACAAAACTTCATAACTAGGAAATTCAATCAATATACCGTCTTCAATTCTCGACACGACTCAACTTCCAAGTTCAATCCAATTCCAAGACTCCAATCCAAATCTGAAAATGAAGAATATACGGATTCGGTAACAATCTACCAATTCAATCAAACCCGGAAGTCAAACCGAAACAAAACAATCAATAATCTAAACTCGATTCCGACGGTATAACGGCTATAATCGGTCAAACCAAAAATCTCCGATAACAACCAACAATCCCAAATCATCCGAAACAACTCCTCAATCAACAAAACAAATCAAAAACCATCAATATCCAACAAAATCTCACAACCCCATTCGAATTTAACTCCAAAAATCATATAAAATCCAAACTTCATTCTTTTTCCGATTCGACTTCGAATACACGATCTATGCTAGCTCAAGAACAACATACTCCAAGATTATCAAATTCTAACAACCCAACAAAACGAAGTTCAAGAGATCGTAGCAAACCTTACGTCCAAATGAAGCTCTCGTTGCGGTGATCGTGAAACTCAACTCGGAAAAGAAATCTAACGGTCGGATCGTGCGAATCGATTGGAAAGAAAGCTTGAAGAAATGGTTTCCATGGCTTCCGGGAGAGAGAGGAATCGAGAGAGAGAGTAGGGGAGGAAGAGAGTATGGGGGGTATGGGCTTAGTCAACTAGGAGGGATAAAATAGTATAAAAAATCCACTTTTTGCATTTTGGTCCCTGAAACTCCCAATTAAATCAATTCAGTCCCGGCTCAAATAAATCTCCAAAATTAAAAAAATAATCAATTTTGCTAATCCGCAATAAATAATTTCAGGGCCTTAAAATTATCCTCCTCTAAGATTCGATTTCGTCCTCGAAATCTGACAGATCAAAACTGAAACAAGTAAGAACAAACTGAAGACGGACTCACCTCAATCGAACAACTCGGGAAAACGTTGCCTCATATCGGATTCGGTCTCCTAGGTTGCTTCTTCAACTCCGTGACGACTCCACTGAATCTTCACCAATGGAATTGACTTGTTTCTGAGCTGCTTTTCTTTTCTGTCAAGGATCTGAATCGGTCTCTCGAAGTAACTCAGAGTCTCATCCAACTCGGCCTCATCTGGCTGAAGAACGTGGGACGGATCCGAATGATATTTACGAAGCATGGAAACATGAAACACGTCGTGGAATCCGGACAAAGAAGGGGGAAGAGCCAATCTGTAGGCAAGATCGCCTAACTTCTCCAGAATCTCATAAGGACCAATAAAACGAGGAGACAACTTCCCTCGCTTCCCGAATCTGACAGTACCTCGAAAAGGAGAGATCTTCAAGAAAACTCGGTCTCCTATTTCAAAACTCAGAGGTCGACGTCGAACATTCGCATACTTGGCCTGCCGATCCTGGGCTGTCTTCATCCTCATCTGAATAATCTTCACCTGATCGGCCATGTCACGAATCATATCGGGACCTAACTCAGGTGACTCTGAAATCTCATCCCAGAACAACGGAGATCTGAAAGAGTGGGTGCCCGGTGAGCCAACTTGTGGCTAAGGGCTTTGATGACTCTTTGTATAAACAATCTTTTGTTTAATATAATTTACACTTTTATTAATGGAAATGACTTTATCTTTCTTCATATTGTGATATTGTGATATACTATTGTTGTTTTGATAAAGACCTTGAATATACTATAGTGTATGTAAGATGTGGTAGAACATGGAGATGTCTATCATGAAACACATCTTATAGTCACTGTATATTCTAAACTGTTCCTAGTCGATTGAGCCGTCCGATAATAAGGATAAGGATCGCTCGAGCTTGAGACTAGCATTTGCGATGCAGAGTACCACGTTTCATTGGTAAGGAACATAGAGATGTTCGAAGCATGCAAATGGATATTCATACGATGAATGATCGAACTACCCTATCCGGACTTTCCAAGTGGTTATCACTTATCGAGTGGATAAAGTCCGCGGTTTTGGTTGTACACCATTAGTCCTTACTACTTGAAACATCATTGAGACTCTATATGCTAGTACTGTGCTTTGACTCGTTTACCGACTCTATTGGGGTCATCAGGTGTCGGGATTGGATACAGTTACAACACATATAGGAGTCGATGCTTTGTTGTCAAGGATTCACCACATACTTGCGAGTGTGGATATCCTATGCGATCTGAGGAGATATTAGTGTGACGAATCTCTGGCCAGAGTACATGATGTGATTTAAGAAATGGTTTCTTAGTAGCACATGCGATGTCACTAATTGATCTTCAAGATGTATTGCATAGTTATCGAATCTCGAACGACTCTCGATATACCAATGGTTGTTGATTCGATCGGGATATATGGATGAAGGGACCGTACTGTACGCTAACCAAAATCTATTGGTTCTTGTAGGAACTATCAGTGATACCTAGGGAATCATGGGGCGATGTTGCTAGGCGCTCATACCATGATTCGATGGGCAAGTCGGAAATTATTGTTCCGAGTCACAAGGAGTTGTGAGCCCACGGCTAGCTGTATCCCTGAACCATTGAGGGTCACACAGTGTAATGGATTTTTAATCCCCGTTGAGATAGTTAAATTTAAAGAGTTAAATTTAATGAACAAAGAAGTTGGACTTCTTAATAATGAGTAGAGGAGTAAGATTTCCTAAAATGACATAGCGATGGACATTTTTGGAAACCACTGAATTCAGATTCAGAAAAATTTATCTTGACTTTAAAAGGTGCAGAAATGGTTTCTGTGCACATTGGTGAAATCGGTTTATCAATCGGAGTCACGATGAATTTTATATTAATTTCTGAACATGCGGGCTTTGCTTGTCGGGCTTGAACTTATGACTAATGGGCCCTAAGCTGTTAGTGGCCTACATTATAAATAAGTTATTGCAGTACAGAAATTACACACAACAGGTCATAAAATAATTTTCGAAAACCCTAATTTTATATATTGTGGCCGCCGCCCCCTCCCCTCTGCTCGAAAAAAACCCAGCCTGTGAATTTTGAATTTGTAGTCTGGTTTAACGGATCAAATTCGTTAATTCTCTTCGTAGAAACTTCTGATAGATTTTTTAGTGCAATCTATCAGAGGGATTAATTATCCGTTCGTGGACCTGATTGAAGAACAGTTCGTCCATCAGTTCCAGGGATATACAACAAGAGCAGAGAAATCTGTTGGTGTTCAAAATCTCGATTCGAGATTAAAGGTAAAAATTTTATAATTGTTATTTAATTTTTACACACACAATTTAATCGTAAGGTTGATACCTATTATGGAATCGTTCCATACAAAATTTTTAAACTTCCGCTGCACCGGGTATCAATCCTAATTGATCTGATCGCCGCGTTCTCCAACAGTGGTATCAGAGCCAGGTTGCTCAGATCAAGCGATTTAATTAATCGATTGTACAAAAATTTTTAAGCCTCGGTTTTTGAAACAAAATAAATATTTTAAAAATAAAATTATTTTTTTTCGGGCAAAAACCCGGGCAGCGATTGGATCGCTGCCCGGGGGGGCAGCGATGGTCGCTGCCCAGCGCAGCGCAGGGCAGCGCTCGGCGCTGCCCAGGGCAGCGATCGTCGCTGCCCGGCCCGACCCCATTAGGGCGCGGGCAGCCCAGGAATGTCCCGGGCGGCCCGCGGGAAAAATTATTTTTAATTTTTAAATTAAATTTTAATATGTTAAAATTCTATTTTTGGTCCGATCGAAAATTGTTTTTGATTGGTTCACAAGGCGTCGGATCGAATTGTTCGAGTCCGAGAATTTTAAAATTGATTTTTGGATAAATTTGAATTTTTGGAAAATTTAAATATTTTATCCGTTAAATTGAATTTTGAAATTAATTATTTTTGGTACAATTGATGATAAGATATGATATTATGGATATATTGATAAAATATGATTTTATGTATAAAATTTGATTTTATAGATAAAATATGATTTTATTTGATAAAAAGATAAAATATGATTTTTTATGTAAAATAAGATTTTATGTATGAAATATGATTTTATCCTTTTAAATTTAAATTGCCATTGCATGTTATCCAATAAATTAATTTTGAATTAAATGTTATTGGATAAGGATGATTGATTGCCATGACCAATTTTGTAGGTGTATGTTAGGAATTTACATTTGTTTTATTGTTGTTGGTTTTATTAATGAGCCTAGTTTATGGCCCAATTGTAAGAGTGGGTGCCCAGTGAGCCAACTGTGTGGCTATGGGCTTTGTTGACTCTTTGTATAAACAATCTTTTGTTTAATATTATTTACACTTTTATGGCAATGACTTTATATTACTTCATATTGTTATATTGTGATATACTATTGTTGTTTTGATAAAGACCTTGAATATACTATAGTGTATGTAAGATGTGGTAGAACATGGAGATGTCTATCATGAAATACATCTTATAGTCACTGTATGTTCTAAAACCGTTCCTAGTCGATTGAGCCGTCCGATAATAAGGATAAGGATCGCTCGAGTTTGAGACTAGCATTTGCGATGCTGAGTACCACGTTTCATTGGTAGGGAACATGGAGATGTTCGAAGCATGCAAATGGATATTCATAGGATGAATGATCGAACTACCCTATCCGGACTTTCCAAGTGGTTATCACTTATCGAGTGGATAAAGTCCGCGGTTTTGGTTGTACACCATTAGTCCTTACGACTTGAAACATCATGGAGACTCTATATGCTAGTACTGTGCTTTGACTCGTTTACCGACTCTGAGGGGGTCATCAGGTGTCGAGATTGGGTACAGTTACGACACATATAGGAGTCAATGCATTGTTGTCAAGGATTCACCACATACTTGCGAGTGTGGATATCCTATGCGATCTGAGGAGATATTAGTGTGACAAATCTCTGGCCAGAGTACTTGATGTGATTTAAGAAATGGTTTCTTAGTAGCACATGCGATGTCACTAATTTGATCTTCAAGATGTATTGCATAGTTATCGAATCTTGAGCGACTCTCGATATACCAATGGTTGTTGATTCGATCGGGATATATGGATGAAGGGACCGTACTGTACGCTAACCAAAATCTACTGGTTCTTGTAGGCACTATCAGTGATACCTAGGGAATCATGGGGCGATGTTGCTAGGCGCTTTACCATGATTCGTTGGGCAAGTCGGAAAGTGTTGTTCCGAGTCACAAGGAGTTGTGAGCCCACGGCTAGCTGTATCCCTGAACCATTGAGGGTCACACAGTGTAATGGAGTTTTAATCCCCGTTGAGATAGTTAAATTTAAAGAGTTAAATTTAATGAACTAAGGAGTTGGACTTCTTAAATAAGAGTAAGGGAGTAGGATTTCCTAAAATGACATAGGGATGGACATTTTTGGAAACCACTGAATTCGGATTCAGGAAAATTTATTTTGACTTTAAAACGTGCAGAAATGGTTTCTGTGCACATTGGTGAAATCGTTTCATCAATCGGAGTCACGATGAATTTTATATTAATTTCTGAACGAGCGGGCTTTGCTTGTCGGGCCCCAGCTTATGACTAATGGGCCCTAAGGTGTTAGTGGCCTGCATTATAAATAAGTTATTTCAGTACAGAAATTACACACAACAGGTCATTATTTTTGAGAAGCAAAAAAAATCGAAAACCCTAGCCTCTCAAAACGTTTTTGGCCGCCCCCTCCCTACTCTGTCAGAGAAAATTCCAGTCTGTGATTTTGAATCGCAGTAAGGAATAACGAATCAAATTCGTGTATTCTCTTCGCAGAAAACTTCTGATAGATTTTCTAGTGCAATCTATCAGAGGGATTAAACCTCTGTTCGTGGACCTGATTGAAGGCGTTCATCGGTTCCAGGGAGAGACAACAAGAGCAGAATTGTTCTGTTGGTGTCCATTAATCTCGTTGCGAGATTTGAGGTAAAATTTATTTAATTGTTATTTAAATTTTACACACACGTAATTCAATCGATGAACGGTTGATACCCATACCATGGAAACGTTCCATGAAAAATTTTTAAACTTCCGCTGCACCGGGTATCAATCGTAATTGGTCTGGGAACTCGCCAGTTTACCAACAGTGGTATCAGAGCCAGGTTGCTCAGATCAATCGATTGAATTAATCAATTGTACAAAATTTTTGAGTCTCGGTTTTTGAAACAAAATAAATATTTTTAATAAAAAATTTTTTTTTTTCCGGGGGGCGAAACCCGGGCAGCGATTGGATCGCTGCCCGGAGGGGGCAGCGATGGTCGCTGCCCCCAGGGGCGGCGCACGGCGCCGCCCAAAGGGGGCGCACGGCGCCGCCCAAAGGGGGCGCACGGCGCCGCCCAGGGCGGCGCACGGCGCTGCCCAGGGCAGCGCTGTGCGCTGCCCAGCGCAGCGCTGGGCGCTGCGCAGGGCAGCGCTTGGCGCTGCCCAGGGCGGCGCACAGCGCCACCCAGGGGCGGCGCTCGGCGCCGCCCAGGGCGACGCACGGCGCCGCCCAGCGGCGGCGCCAGGCGCCGCAATCGCAGCAAACGTTGCTGACCTAAGGGGGCAGCCGGGCTGCCCCGGCCCGCGCCCTGGTTGCGGGCCGGCCCGGGAGTGTCCCGGGCGGCCCGCGGGAAAAATTATATTTTTATTAATTTTAATATTTAAAATTTTATTTTTGGTCCGGTCAAAAATTGTTTTTGATTGGTTCACGAGATTTCGGATCGAATTGTTCGAGTCCGTAAATTTTAAAATTGATTTTGGATAAATTTGAATTTTTGGAAAATTTTAATATTTTATCCGTAAATTGAATTTTGAAATCAATTATTTTGGTACAATTGATGATAAGATATGATCTTATGATATATTAAGTAAAATATGATTTTATTTGTAAAATTGGATTTTATAGATAAAATATGATTTTATTTGATATGGAGATAAAATATGATTTTATATGTGAAATGTGATTTTATATATAAAATATGATTTTATCTTGTTTAAATTTGAATTGCCACAGCATGTTATCCAATAAATTAATTTTGAATTAAATGTTATTGGATAAGGATGATCGATTGCCATGACCAATTTTGTAGGTGTATGTTAGGAATTTACATTTTGTCTTTATTGTTGTTGGTTTTATTAATGGGCCTGGTTTATGGCCCGATATGAATGTCATATGTAATAAAAGTGGGCTTGGTTTATAGCCCGTTCCCACCCCCTAAAAATGTATCCCCTACTTGTCATTGTTATTTAATTGTAAATACATTAGATTTAGTGGGAGATCAAGATTTGAAGATGGTGGGCCCAGCAGACAATGAAGACTGAAGAAATGTAAATTGGAAGCATATGTAATAGGATTGCATTTGCATACTGCATATTACCTAGGATTGGACTAAGACCCGTGATTGGCAACCACGGGTCAATTAGAAATGGAATCGATCATCCTATATAATATGTGATATTATGATTGTATGCATGTTTAGACATAAATTGCGTGAATCCGGCAATGCATGCAATAAATTAAATATGATGAGACAAATATTTTATAAATAAAATCCCTCATTTTAAATATGATTTAAAATTTATATCAAGATAAATAAAGGAAATTTAAATATTGTTTAAATGTTCCTACCTTCCATCAACGGTCAATGTATGTGATGCTACCCGCGGATACGGTCCGGCTCATATTATTGGGGGGGCCCGTCCGTCGGAAGCTGTACATTGGATCGACAAATGTTGTAAGTTGGGTGGAACTCCCATGGGATCGGCTCATATTATTGGGGGATCCACATGGCGACCGTCCATCACAACTTAATATTGATGGGTCATCTTGACATGTCACTTTAAACGGCGTCATATTATTGGGCCCTTATTGGACATGAGGTAAATACATGGGGGTTGCTTTGGAAGCAATTGGGCTCTACCTTTTGAGAATTATGGTTGGCTGATATTATTCGGGACCATAAGTTTGTCAATTGGACTCCATGTTCTCACTAAGGAAAAAGTTTCCCGTTTTCACTAGAGGGTGGTGAAATCGTTAAAATAGTGGGAGTGAGATTCATAAAATTAAATTCGCCTATTTTATGTCTTAGTAAATTGTTAAACAATCATTGATATATGTCTGTTTTTCCTTTTCAGTATTTCATACAATGAATTCGCGAAATCCTTTATTCTCGATCCTCGAACAAAACAAGCTGACTGGCGCCAACTATACGGAATGGTTCCGGAAGTTGAAGATTGTCTTAACTTCGGAGAAAATGCTCTACGTGTTAGAGAAAGCACCTCCGAAGGAAGCACCAGCTGACATAAGTCCGGAGGAATTGGCCAAACTTGATGCATGGTGTGACCATGACATCAAGACCAAATGCTATATGCAAGCCTCGATGTCTGATGAACTCCAGAGGCGATTTGAGGACACGGTGAATGCTGCTGACATTCACACGCAACTCAAGGAACTTTTTGGGGCTCAGTCGAGGGCTGAAAGGTTCTCTACTGTTAAGGAGTTGATGACGTGCCGCATGCGTGAAGGGACTTCGGTCCGTGATCATGGGGTACGAGTGATTTGGCTCATACAGAAGTTAGCGACCCTTGATTTGGTGTTGGAGCATGAACTCAATGTGGACTTGCTGCTTCTATCTCTTCCTTCTTCATTTGATGGATTCGTGATAAATTTTAATATGAACAAGATAGAGGCCACCCTTGAAGAGATGGTCAATATGCTCGTTACATATGAATCCACACTTAAGAAGGATAAGCCAGCTTTCTTGGTGGGCTCCTAATCTTCTGCTAAGAAGGGGCCAAGTATGAAGGGCAAGAAACGTTCTGCCCCACCCAAGAAAGTGGAACCCGAGAAGAAGCAAAAGACAAAGGCTTCAAACGATGGAAAATCCAAGGATGTTTGCCATTACTGCAAGAAGCCGGGTCATTGGAAGCGCAACTGCAAGGAGTATCTTGAGCAGTTGGGAACTGCAAAGGGTATGTTCTATATCGAAATAAACATGTCACTTAATGCAACTTCTTGGGTATTGGATACCGGATGTGGATCTCACATTTGCAATGATTTGCAGGTGATGACAAGAAGTCGCAGGCTTAGAATGGGTGAGACCCAGCTGAGGCTCGGGAATGGTTCCAGAGTTGAAGCTACGGCCATTGGAGATGTTTGTTTGATTTTGCATAATGGTTTTAAATTATTGTTGAGAGATGTTTTATTTGTGCCAGATTTAATTAAAAACATTATTTCTATTTCTATGCTTGATAGAGATGGTTATTCTTGTAATTTTGTGAATGGGATTTGCAGTATTTACAAGAATGAATGTTTAATTGGAAATGGACAACTTGAAAACGATCTATACAATTTAAAACTAAAAGACGTTCCAGTAAATTGTATTGACAAACCGGCGACAACAAACAAAAGGAAAATCGATAGTCAAAACCCGGCAAACCTTTGGCACGCTAGACTAGGTCATATTTCCTCAAGGAGGATGAACAAGCTAGTGGGAGAGGGCATGTTTGATATGTCTGATATTAACTCTCTACCTACTTGTGAATCCTGCCTAAAAGGGAAAATGACTAAATCTCCTTTTAAGGGGAAGCCTGAACGTAGTCAAAATCTGTTGGATTTGATCCATACAGATGTTTGTGGTCCATTTAGAGTAGGGACTCAACATGGCCACACCTACTTCATTACCTTTACTGATGATTATTCTAGGTATGGGTATTTATATTTAATGAAATATAAGTCTGAAGCATTTGAAAAGTTCAAAGAATTCAGGGCTGAAGTAGAAAACAAGCTAGGTAAAAGTATTAAAGCACTTCGATCGGATCGAGGTGGAGAATACTTGAGTACCGAGTTTTTGGACTATCTGAAAGAGAATGGGATTCTCTCTCAGTGGACTCCTCCTATGACACCACAGCTTAATGGTGTATCGGAGCGTCGTAATCGAACTTTGTTGGACATGGTTCGATCTATGATGAGCTTCACTGAGCTTCCACCTTCGTTTTGGGGCTATGCGCTTGAGACGGCGGTATTGTTGTTGAACAACGTCCACACTAAAGCAGTGGACAAAACACCATACGAGTTATGGAATGGCAAAGCTCCTAAGTATTCGTACTTGAGGATTTGGGGATGTCCTGCTTACGTGAAGCGGACAGTGGGAGATAAGTTGGATAGTCGATCCAGCTTGTGTTATTTTGTGGGGTATCCGAAGAATTCAATCGGATATTATTTCTATTATCCTGCTGAAACAAAGGTGTTTGTTTCACGGAATGCCACCTTCTTGGAGAAGGAGTTCTTATTGGATAAGAAAGGCGAGATGATGGAACTCGAAGAAGTTCGAGAAGAACCCGAAATACAAAATAACGATCCCACACCTCAGGAACCATTGCTGAACACGCCTGCACCTAGAAGATCCGAGAGGACTTCTAGACCTCCAGTTCGATATGGTCTTCTTCTTGAAGAGGGTCAAGATGAACCCGACATTGGATGTGATCCAAGAAGCTTCAAGGAAGCAATTTCTGATGCGGATTCGAATTTATGGCTTGAAGCTATGCAATCAGAATTGGATTCGATGCATACTAACCAAGTCTGGACTTTAGTGGATCCTCCCAATGGAATTGTTCCAATAGGGTGTAAATGGATCTACAAAAGAAAGCTTGGGCCTGATGGTAAGGTATTGACCTACAAGGCGCGATTGGTGGCGAAAGGTTACACTCAAAGGCAAGGAGTTGACTATGATGAAACCTTTTCACCAGTCGCAATGTTCAAGTCCATAAGAATCCTAATTGCCATAGCTGCATGGTATGACTATGAGATATGGCAGATGGATGTGAAGACTGCTTTTCTTAATGGAGACATTAAGGAAGAAATCTATATGAAGCAGCCTGAGGGGTACACATCCATGGGAAGCGAGCATAAGGTATGCAAGCTTCAGAGATCAATTTATGGTCTAAAACAAGCATCAAGAAGTTGGAAACCAGAAATTTGATGAAACAATTAAAGACTTTGGTTTCATCAAGAACCCGGAGGAACCTTGCGTGTACAAGAAAGTAGTTAAGGATGCGGTGACATTCTTAGTACTTTATGTTGATGACATCCTACTCATTGGGAATGATGTAGGGATGTTGCAGTCAACAAAGATATGGTTATCAGGTAGATTTTCGATGAAGGATTTGGGTGAGGCATCCTACATTCTTGGGATACAGATCTATAGGGATAGATCTAAGAGAATGATAGGACTCACTCAATCAACCTACATCGATACCATATTGAAACGGTTTTCAATGGATGGGTCCAAGAGAGGACATCTACCCATGTGTCATGGAGTTTCTCTATCCAAGTCTATGTGTCCCAAGACTGATGCAGAGATAGAGAATATGACACATGTACCATATGCGTCAGCTATAGGTAGTATCATGTATGGGATGATATCTACCAGACCGGATGTAGCATTTGCTCTGAGTGTCACGAGCAGATATCAGTCTAATCCTGGTCAGATGCATTGGAAAGCCGTGAAGGACATTCTTAAGTACTTGCGAAGGACTAAGAATATGTTCATGGTTTATGGAGGACGAGAACTCAAACTGGAAGGCTATACCGACTCTAGCTTCCAAAGTGATGTGGATGACTCGAAGTCAACCTCTGGATTTGTGTTCATGCTCAATGGCGGTGCTGTCTCTTGGAAGAGTTCCAAGCAGGACACCACAGCGGATTCCACCACTGAGGCTGAATACATTGCAGCATCAGCTGCTGCTAAAGAGGCCGTTTGGATGAGGAATTTCGTCCAAGAGTTGGGCGTCATTCCTGAATTTGTTGGTCCAGTCCCGGTGTACTGCGACAACACGGGTGCCGTTGCTCAAGCAAAGGAACCAAGGTCTCATCAAAGATCCAAACACG
This sequence comes from Henckelia pumila, assembly GCF_033568475.1. Lineage (NCBI taxonomy): Eukaryota > Viridiplantae > Streptophyta > Magnoliopsida > Lamiales > Gesneriaceae > Henckelia > Henckelia pumila. The sequence continues at coordinate 9,478,633 of NC_133122.1, forward strand.
TACTGAGGAAATACCACATAATCCGGGAGATTGTGGAAAGAGGAGACATCAGTGTCGAACGAGTGGCCTCTGCAGACAATATCGCTGATCCACTTACTAAGCCTTTGCCAGGACCATTGTTTGACAAACATCGCGAAGCAATGGGTCTACGTAGTATGACTAGTTGGCTATAGGGCAAGTGGGAGATTGTAAGAGTGGGTGCCCAGTGAGCCAACTGTGTGGCTATGGGCTTTGTTGACTCTTTGTATAAACAATCTTTTGTTTAATATTATTTACACTTTTATGGCAATGACTTTATATTACTTCATATTGTTATATTGTGATATACTATTGTTGTTTTGATAAAGACCTTGAATATACTATAGTGTATGTAAGATGTGGTAGAACATGGAGATGTCTATCATGAAATACATCTTATAGTCACTGTATGTTCTAAAACCGTTCCTAGTCGATTGAGCCGTCCGATAATAAGGATAAGGATCGCTCGAGTTTGAGACTAGCATTTGCGATGCTGAGTACCACGTTTCATTGGTAGGGAACATGGAGATGTTCGAAGCATGCAAATGGATATTCATAGGATGAATGATCGAACTACCCTATCCGGACTTTCCAAGTGGTTATCACTTATCGAGTGGATAAAGTCCGCGGTTTTGGTTGTACACCATTAGTCCTTACGACTTGAAACATCATGGAGACTCTATATGCTAGTACTGTGCTTTGACTCGTTTACCGACTCTGAGGGGGTCATCAGGTGTCGAGATTGGGTACAGTTACGACACATATAGGAGTCAATGCATTGTTGTCAAGGATTCACCACATACTTGCGAGTGTGGATATCCTATGCGATCTGAGGAGATATTAGTGTGACAAATCTCTGGCCAGAGTACTTGATGTGATTTAAGAAATGGTTTCTTAGTAGCACATGCGATGTCACTAATTTGATCTTCAAGATGTATTGCATAGTTATCGAATCTTGAGCGACTCTCGATATACCAATGGTTGTTGATTCGATCGGGATATATGGATGAAGGGACCGTACTGTACGCTAACCAAAATCTACTGGTTCTTGTAGGCACTATCAGTGATACCTAGGGAATCATGGGGCGATGTTGCTAGGCGCTTTACCATGATTCGTTGGGCAAGTCGGAAAGTGTTGTTCCGAGTCACAAGGAGTTGTGAGCCCACGGCTAGCTGTATCCCTGAACCATTGAGGGTCACACAGTGTAATGGAGTTTTAATCCCCGTTGAGATAGTTAAATTTAAAGAGTTAAATTTAATGAACTAAGGAGTTGGACTTCTTAAATAAGAGTAAGGGAGTAGGATTTCCTAAAATGACATAGGGATGGACATTTTTGGAAACCACTGAATTCGGATTCAGGAAAATTTATTTTGACTTTAAAACGTGCAGAAATGGTTTCTGTGCACATTGGTGAAATCGTTTCATCAATCGGAGTCACGATGAATTTTATATTAATTTCTGAACGAGCGGGCTTTGCTTGTCGGGCCCCAGCTTATGACTAATGGGCCCTAAGGTGTTAGTGGCCTGCATTATAAATAAGTTATTTCAGTACAGAAATTACACACAACAGGTCATTATTTTTGAGAAGCAAAAAAAATCGAAAACCCTAGCCTCTCAAAACGTTTTTGGCCGCCCCCTCCCTACTCTGTCAGAGAAAATTCCAGTCTGTGATTTTGAATCGCAGTAAGGAATAACGAATCAAATTCGTGTATTCTCTTCGCAGAAAACTTCTGATAGATTTTCTAGTGCAATCTATCAGAGGGATTAAACCTCTGTTCGTGGACCTGATTGAAGGCGTTCATCGGTTCCAGGGAGAGACAACAAGAGCAGAATTGTTCTGTTGGTGTCCATTAATCTCGTTGCGAGATTTGAGGTAAAATTTATTTAATTGTTATTTAAATTTTACACACACGTAATTCAATCGATGAACGGTTGATACCCATACCATGGAAACGTTCCATGAAAAATTTTTAAACTTCCGCTGCACCGGGTATCAATCGTAATTGGTCTGGGAACTCGCCAGTTTTCCAACACCAATATGAATGTCATATGTAATAAAAGTGGGCTTGGTTTATGGCCCGTTCCCACCCCTTAAAAATGTATCCCCTACTTGTCATTGTTATTTATTGTAAATACATTAGATTTAGTGGGAGATCAAGATTTGAAGATGGAGGTGGGCCCAGCAGACAATAAAGACAGAAGAAATGTAAATTGGAAGCAAATGTAATAGGATTGCATTGCATACTGCATATTACCTAGGATTGGACTAAGACTTGTGATTGGCAACCACGGGTCGATTAGAAATGGAATCGATCATCCTATATAATATGTGATATTATAGTTGTATGCATGTTTTAGACATAATTGTGTGAATCCGGCAAGCATACAAAAATTTTAAAAATGATGAGAAAAATTTTTATAATTAAAATCCCTCATTTTAAATATGATTTAAAATTGATATCAAGATAAATAAAGGAAATTTAAATTTGTTTAAATGTTCCTACCTTCCATCAACGATCAATGTATGAGATGCTACCCGCGGATACGTTCCGGCTCATATTATTGGGGGGTCCCGTTCGTCGGAAAGCTGTACATTGGATCGACACATGTTGTAAGTTGGGTGGAACTCCCATGGGATCGGCTCATATGGATCCACATGGCGACCGTCCATCACAACTTAATATTGATGGGTCATCTTGACATGTCACAATAAACAGCGTCATATTATTGGGCCCTTATTGGACATGAGGTAAAAAACATGGAGGTTGCTTTGGAAGCAATTGGGCTCTACCTTTTGAAAATTATGGTTGGCTGATATTATTCGGGACCATAAGTTTGTCAATTGGACTCCATGTTCCCACTAAGGAAAACAGTTTCCCGTTTTCACTAGAGGGTAGTGAAATCGTTAAAATAGTGGGAGTGAGATTCATAAAATAAATTTCGCCTATTTTATGTCTTAGTAAATTGCTTAAACAATCACTGATATTTGTCTGTTTCTTTTCAGTATTTCATAAGATGAATTCGCGTAATCCACTTTTCTCGATCCTCGAACAAAATAATTTGACTGGCGCAAACTATACGGAATGGTTCCGTAAGTTGAAGATTGTCTTGACTTCGGAGAAGATTCTCTACGTGTTAGAAAAATCTCCTCCGAAGGAAGCACCAGCTGACGTAAGTCCGAAGGAGTTAGCCAAACTTGATACATGGTGGGACCATGATATCAAGACCAAATGCTATATGCAAGCCTCGATGTCTGATGAACTCCAGAGGCGATTTGAGGACACCGTGAATGCTGCTGACATTCACGTTCAACTCAAGGAACTTTTTGGGGCTCAATCGAGGGCTGAAAGGTTCGCTACTGTAAAGGAGCTAATGACGTGTCGCATGCGTGAAGGGACTTCGGTCCGTGATCATGGGGTACGAGTGATTTGGCTCATACAGAAGTTGGTAACCCTTGATTTGGTGTTGGAGCATGAACTCAACGTGGACTTACTACTTCTGTCTCTTCCTTCTTCGTTTGACGGATTTGTGGTGAATTTCAATATGAACAAGATAGAGGTCTCCCTTGAAGAGATGGTCAATATGCTTGTGACATATGAATCCACATTAAAGAAGGATAAACCGGCTTTCTTGGTGGGCTCCTCTTCTTCTGCTAAGAAGGGGCCAAGTACAAAGGGTAAGAAACGTTCTGCCCCACCCAAGAAAATCGAACCCGAGAAGAAGTACAAGACAAAGGCTTCAAACATGGAAAAATCCAAGGATGTTTGCCATTACTGCAAGAAGCCCGGTCATTGGAAGCGTAACTGCAAGGAATATCTAGAGCAGTTGCGAACTGCAAAGGGTATGTTCTATATTGAAATAAATGTTTCACTTAATACTACTTCTTGGGTATTGGATACCGGATGTGGATCTCACATTTGCAATGATTTGCAGGTGATGACAAGAAGTCGCAGGCTTAGAATGGGTCAGACCCAGCTGAGGCTCGGAAATGGTTCCAGAGTTGAAGCAAAAGCCGTGGGAGATGTTTATTTAATTTTGCAGAACGGTTTTAAGTTACTTTTAAGAGATGTTTTATTTGTTCCGGATTTGATTAAAAACATTATTTCTGTTTCTATGCTTGATAGAGATGGTTATTCTTGCAATTTTGTGAATGAGATTTGCAATATTTACAAGAATGAATGTTTAATTGGAAATGGACAACTTGAAAACGATCTATACAACTTAAAGCTAAAAGACGTTCCAATAAATTATGTTGATAAACCGGCAACAACAAACAAAAGGAAAATCGATAGCCAAAACCCGGCAAACCTTTGGCACGCTAGGCTAGGTCATATTTCCTCAAGGAGGATGAACAAGCTAGTGGGAGAGGGCATGTTTGATATGTCTGATATTAACTCTCTACCTACTTGTGAATCCTGCCTAAAAGGAAAAATGACTAAATCTCCTTTTAAGGGGAAACCTGAGCGTAGTCAAAATCTGTTGGATTTGATCCATACAGATGTTTGTGGTCGATTTAGAGTTGGGACTCAATATGGCCACACCTACTTCATTTCCTTTACCGATGATTATTCAAGGTATGGATATTTATATTTAATGAAATATAAGTCTGAAGCATTTGAAAAGTTCAAAGAATTCAAGGCTGAAGTAGAAAACAAGCTAGGTAAAAGTATTAAAGCACTCCGATCGGATCGAGGTGGAGAATACTTGAGTACCGAGTTTTTGGACTATCTAAAAGAGAATGGGATTCTCTCTCAGTGGACTCCTCCTATGACACCACAGCTTAATGGTGTATCGGAGCGTCGTAATCGAACTTTGTTGGATATGGTTCGGTCCATGATGAGCTTCACTGAGCTTCCACCTTCGTTTTGGGGCTATGCGCTTGAAACGGCGGTATTGTTGTTGAACAACGTCCACACTAAAGCAGTGGACAAAACACCATACGAGTTATGGAATGGCAAAGCTCCTAAGTATTCGTACTTGAGGATTTGGGGATGTCCTGCTTACGTGAAGCGGACAGTGGGAGATAAGTTGGATAGTCGATCCTGCTTATGTTATTTTGTAGGGTATCCGAAGAATTCAATCGGATATTATTTCTATTATCCTGCTGAAACAAAGGTGTTTGTTTCAAGGAATGCCACCTTCTTGGAGAAGGAGTTCTTATTGGATAAGAAAGGCGAGATGATGGAACTCGAAGAAATTCGAGAAGAACCCGAAATACAAAATAATGATCCTACACCTCAGGAACCATTGATGGACACGCCTGTACCTAGAAGATCCGAGAGGACTTCTAGACCTCCTATTCGATATGGTCTTCTTCTTGAAGGGGATCAAAATGAACCCGATGTTGGATGTGATCCAAGGAACTTCAAGGAAGCAATTTCTGATGCGGATTCAAATTTATGGCTTGAAGCTATGCAGTCGGAAATAGATTCGATGCATACAAACCAAGTTTGGTCTTTAGTAGATCCTCCCGATGGAATTATTCCAATAGGGTGTAAATGGATCTACAAGAGAAAGATTGGGCCTGATGGTAAGGTATTGACCTACAAGGCACGATTGGTGGCAAAAGGTTATAATCAAAGACAAGGAGTTGACTATGATGAAACCTTTTCACCAGTTGCAATGTTCAAGTCCATAAGAATCCTTATTGCCATAGCTGCTTGGTATGACTATGAGATATGGCAAATGGATGTGAAGACTGCTTTTCTTAATGGAGACATTAAGGAAGAAATCTATATGAAGCAGCCTGAGGGGTACACATCCATGGGAAGCGAGAATAAGGTATGCAAGCTTCAGAGATCAATTTATGGTCTAAAACAAGCATCAAGAAGTTGGAACCAGAAATTTGATGAAACAATAAAGGATTTTGGTTTCATCAAGAATCCGGAGGAACCATGCATGTACAAGAAAGTAGTTAAGGATGCTGTGACATTCTTAGTACTTTATGTTGATGACATCCTACTCATTGGGAATGATGTAGGGATGTTGCAGTCAACAAAGATATGGTTATCAGGTAGATTCTCGATGAAGGATTTGGGTGAGGCATCCTATATTCTTGGGATACAGATCTATAGAGATAGATCTAAGAGAATGATAGGACTCACTCAATCAACCTACATCGACACCATATTGAAACGGTTTTCAATGGATGGGTCCAAGAGAGGACATCTACCCATGTGTCATGGAGTTTCTCTATCCAAGTCTATGTGTCCCAAGACTGATGAAGAGATAGAGAAAATGACACATGTACCATATGCGTCAGCAATAGGTAGTATCATGTATGGGATGATATCTACCAGACCGGATGTAGCATTTGCTCTGAGTGTCACGAGCAGATATCAAGCTAATCCCGGTCAAATGCATTGGAAAGCCGTGAAGGACATTCTTAAGTACTTACGAAGTACTAAGAATATGTTCATGGTATATGGAGGAAGAGAACTAAAATTGGAAGGCTATACCGACTCTAGTTTCCAAAGTGACGTGGATGACTCGAAGTCAACCTCTGGATTTGTGTTCATGCTCAATGGCGGTGCTGTCTCTTGGAAGAGTTCCAAACAGGACACCACAGCGGATTCCACCACTGAGGCTGAATACATTGCAGCATCAGCTGCTGCTAAAGAGGCCGTTTGGATGAGGAATTTCGTCCAAGAGTTGGGCGTTATTCCTGAAGTTGTTGGTCCAGTCCCGGTGTACTGTGACAACACGGGTGCCGTTGCTCAGGCAAAGGAACCAAGATCTCATCAAAGATCCAAACACGTACTGAGGAAATACCACATCATCCGGGAGATTGTGGAAAGAGGAGACATCACTGTCGAAAGAGTGGCCTCTGCAGACAATATCGCTGATCCACTTACTAAGCCCTTGCCAGGACCATTATTTGACAAACATCGCGAAGCAATGGGTCTACGTAGTATGACTAGTTGGCTATAGGGCAAGTGGGAGATTGAAAGAGTGGGTGCCCGGTGAGCCAACTTGTGGCTAAGGGCTTTGACGACTCTTTGTATAAACAATCTTTTGTTTAATATAATTTACACTTTTATTAATGGCAATGACTTTATCTTTCTTCATATTGTGATATTGTGATATACTATTGTTGTTTTGATAAAGATCTTGAATATACTATAGTGTATGTAAGATGTGGTAGAACATGGAGATGTCTATCATGAAACACATCTTATAGTCACTGTATATTCTAAACTGTTCCTAGTCGATTGAGCCGTCCGATAATAAGGATAAGGATCGCTCGAGCTTGAGACTAGCATTTGCGATGCAGAGTACCACGTTTCATTGGTAAGGAACATAGAGATGTTCGAAGCATGCAAATAGATATTCATACGATGAATGATCGAACTACCCTATCCGGACTTTCCAAGTGGTTATCACTTATCGAGTGGATAAAGTCCGCGGTTTTGGTTGTACACTATTAGTCCTTACTACTTGAAACATCATTGAGACTCTATATGCTAGTACTGTGCTTTGACTCGTTTACCGACTCTATTGGGGTCATCAGGTGTCGGGATTGGGTACAGTTTCAACACATATAGGAGTCGATGCTTTGTTGTCAAGGATTCACCACATACTTGCGAGTGTGGATATCCTATGCGATCTGAGGAGATATTAGTGTGACGAATCTCTGGCCAGAGTACATGATGTGATTTAAGAAATGCTTTCTTAGTAGCACATGCGATGTCACTAATTGATCTTCAAGATGTATTGCATAGTTATCGAATCTCGAAAGACTCTCGATATACCAATGGTTGTTGATTCGATAGGGATATATGGATGAAGGGACCGTACTGTACGCTAACCAAAATATATTGGTTCTTGTAGGCACTATCAGTGATACCTAGGGAATCATGGGGTGATGTTGCTAGGCGCTCATACCATGATTCGATGGGCAAGTAGGAAATTGTTGTTCCGAGTCACAAGGAGTTGTGAGCCCACGGCTAGCTGTATCCCTGAACCATTGAGGGTCACACAGTGTAATGAATTTTTAATCCCCGTTGAGATAGTTAAATTTAAAGAGTTAAATTTAATGAACAAAGAAGTTGGACTTCTTAATAATGAGTAGATGAGTAAGATTTCCTAAAATGACATAGCGATGGACATTTTTGGAAACCACTGAATTCAGATTCAGAAAAATTTATCTTGACTTTAAAAGGTGCAGAAATGGTTTCTGTGCACATTGGTGAAATCGGTTTATCAATCGGAGTCACGATGAATTTTATATTAATTTCTGAACATGCGGGCTTTGCTTGTCGGGCTTGAACTTATGACTAATGGGCCCTAAGCTGTTAGTGGCCTACATTATAAATAAGTTATTGCAGTACAGAAATTACACACAACAGGTCATAAAATAATTTTCGAAAACCCTAATTTTATTTATTGTGGCCGCCGCCCCCTCCCCTCTGCTCGAAAAAAACCCAGCCTGTGAATTTTGAATTTGCAGTCTGGTTTAACAGATCAAATTCGTTAATTCTCTTCGTAGAAACTTCTGATAGATTTTCTAGTGCAATCTATCAGAGGGATTAATTATCCGTTCGTGGACCTGATTGAAGAACAGTTCGTCCATCAGTTCCAGGGATATACAACAAGAGTAGAGAAATCTGTTGGTGTCCAAAATCTCGATTCGAGATTAAAGGTAAAAATTTTATAATTGTTATTTAATTTTTACACACACAATTTAATCGTAAGGTTGATACCTATTATGGAATCGTTCCATACAAAATTTTTAAACTTCCGCTGCACCGGGTATCAATCCTAATTGATCTGATCGCCGCGTTCTCCAACAAGATCTGCACTTCTTCCCGTACAAAGATTCAAACGGTGTCATCCCAATACTCGTTTGAAAACTGTTATTGTACGAAAACTCTACTAAAGGCAAAGAATCCTGCCATCCTGAGCCAAAATCAAGTACCATGGCTTGAAGCATATCCTCCAAAGTCTAGATCGTATGCTCGGACTGACCGTCGGTTTGAGGGTGATACGCTGTGCTCAAGTGCAAACGAGTACCCAATGCCGCCTGAAGACTGTGCCAAAAGTGAGAAGTGAACCTCGGATCTCTGTCTGATACGATCGACTTCGGCACACCGTGCAATCTCACCACCTCTCTAACATACAACTCGGCCATCTGGTCGTGGCGGTACGTCATGCGGTACGGAATGAAACAAGCAGACTTCGTCAACCGGTCAACCACTACCCAAACTGCATCACAACCTCTGAATGAACGTGGTAGCTTCGTGACGAAGTCCATAGTGATGTGATCCCACTTCCATTCCGGAACAGGAAAACTGTGCAATAAACCTCCGGGCTTCTTCCTCTCGGCTTTCACCTGTTGACAATTCAGACAACGGGACACAAACCTCGTGAAGGCTTCCTTCAACTGCTTCCACAAAAACTGAGTCTTCAAGTCGTTATACATCTTTCGGCCTCCAGGATGAACACTGAACCGACTGCAATGCGCCTCTCGAAGAATACGTTGTCTCAACTCAGAAACATCGGGCACAACAATACGGCTATTCACAAACAAAACATCATCCCTGACCTGAAACTCGGACTGGTGGCCTGATCGGACTCTCTCTATCGAACTCTGAATACTCGGATCTGACCTCTGTGCCTCTCTGATCAACTGAAACAACTCCGGCTCGGCCTGAATCGCAAAAACTCTGATGGATCTCCTATCGGTCTCAAACTCCAACCCAGAAGTACAACAATCTTCAATCAAACGAGAGACACCAATCGTAGAAAGAGATAAAGAACAAAGCTTCCTACTAAGAGCTTCTGCAGCTGCATTCGATTTTCCAGGATAATACTTGATCTCACAGTCAAAATCCTTCAGCAGATCCATCCATCGCCTCTGTCTCATGTTCAGCTCAGACTGAGAAAACAAGTACTTGAGGCTCTTATGGTCAGAAAATATCTCAAACGACTCGCCATACAGATAATGGCGCCAAGTCTTCAAAGCAAACACGATTGCAGCTAGCTCAAGATCGTGGATTGGATAACGAGTCTCGTGAGGCTTCAGCTGCCTTGACGCATAAGCTATGACGTGCTTCCTCTGCATCAGAATGCATCCAAGACCACGGTGAGAAGCATCGCAATACACGGAGAAACCTCCAGTACGTGATGGAATAGACATGATCGGAGCGCTGGTCAATCTCTTCTTCAGCTCAATGAAACTGTCCTCACACTGCTCGGACCAAACAAACGGTGCATTCTTCTGGGTCAACTGGGTAATCGGCTTTGCAATGGAAGAGAAGCCCTTGATAAATCGACGGTAATACCCTGCTAAACCCATGAAACTGCGAATCTCTGGCACTGATGTCGGTCTCGGCCAATTCATAACTGCCTCGATCTTGCTGGGGTCAACAGATATTCCCTCTCCTGATACAATGTGGCCAAGAAAGACGACTCGGTCCAACCAAAACTCGCACTTTGATAACTTCGCATACAACTGCTCGGATCTCAAAATCTGCAACACAGTCCTCAAATGCTCGGCATGATCTGAACGGTTCTTCGAATAGACCAGAATATCGTCGATAAAGACAATGACGAACTCATCTAGATACTGCTGGAAGACACGGTTCATCAAATCCATAAAAACCGCTGGAGCGTTCGTCAAACCGAAAGGCATGACTAAGAACTCAAAATGCCCATATCTGGTTCTGAAAGCTGTCTTAGGCACATCCTCGTCGCGAACTCTCAGCTGATGATACCCTGATCTCAGATCTATCTTCGAGTACACTGCAGAACCCTGTAACTGATCAAAAAGATCATCAATTCGAGGGAGAGGATATCTGTTCTTAATGGTAGCCTGATTCAACTGGCGATAATCGATACAAAGTCGCATAGAACCGTCTTTCTTCCTCACAAAAAGGACTGGGGCACCCCAAGGCGATACGCTAGGTCGGATGTATCCCTTGGAAATCAGATCCTCCAACTGTTCCTTCAACTCTTTCAATTCTAAAGGAGCCATTCGGTAAGGTGCCTTGGAAATAGGCTGAGTACCTGATGCAAGCTCAATGCTGAATTCGATCTCTCGAATCGGCGGCAATCCGGGAATCTCTTCTGGAAAGACATCAGGAAACTCGCTAACCACTGGTATCCTGTCAACTCAGGGCTAGACCTCATAACATCCACTGCATAGATCAAATATCCCTCTGCTCCTTTCTGTAACAAACGAGTCATGGACAAAGCTGAAATCAAAGGGATTCGAGATCGAGAACCCTTACCGAAAAACTTCCAATCGTCTGCCATAATAGGTCTAAATCGGACTACTTTCTGAAAGCAATCTACCGTTGCCCTGTACTTGGTCAGTGCGTCAATCCCAATGATACAGTCAAAATCAGATAACCCAAGTACAATGCAGTCAATCTCAATCGAATTCCCCTCGGATTCTAAGACGCAGTTACAAACTAATCTCACCGAAACAATTCCTCCACCCAAAGGTGAAGTAATAGAAACAACATCATATAAAGGCTCAGCAAATAAATCATGCATCAAGACAAACCTTACAGAAATGAAACAGTGAGAAGCTCCTGTATCAATCAACACAAACGCAGGATAACCAAAAATCGAACAGTTACCTGCTATTACATCATTTGGGGCTGCATTGGCTTGATCCTCTGTCAATGCAAACACTCTCGCCTGTTGTCGAGGAGGTTGGTTCTGATTCTGATTACCTCCCTGTCGAGTCTGCTGCTGGGGATGAAAGGAATGAACTGCAGAAGATGACCTCTCGGGCTGAGAGGACGGTCAAGAAGAACTACCGCTCTGAGCTCTATCGGATCCCTGCTGAGGACAGACTCTAGCAAAATGACCCGGTTGCTGGCAGATGTTGCAACTACCAAACACACCACGGCACTGATCCGATGGATGGCGTCCTCCACACTTGCTGCATTATACTCCAGAGAACCCTGAACTCTGCCCAGAACTGAACTGTCTAGAACCACTGGAACTCGAGGAACTGTTCCCAGACTTCATAAAAGTATTCCCCTTCGGTCGATACTGATCTCGCCGGTTTCTGCCACTGTTGCCTCCATCAACCCTCTGAGACTGATTCGGTTGCGGAGAAGGTTGGTACTGATACTGAGACTGTTGAGGCTGAAACTGAACAGGCGGATTCTGAAAAAATCTCTGCTGCTGCTGAGGAGCTGCCTGATTTTCTCGTTGCATCAAAATCCCAGCTTCGGCTCCCTTCGCCTGATCCATGGCATCTGCAAAGTTTTTGGGTCTCCCGGCATTGACTAAGGTAAAGATCTCTAGGTTCAAGCCATTAATGAAATGGTCGGCTTTGGCTTCCTCGTTATTGGCAACATGAGGTGCGAACCTCAAAAGGCTGTCAAACTTGCTCACATAGTCCTCGATGCTCAAATTTCCTTGCTTCAGATTCGAAAATTCGGCACCTTTCTCCTTACGATACGAGACAGGAAAAAACCGCTTGTAGAACTCAGTCTTGAATACACCCCAAGTAATCATGGTGCCTCGGTTCTCGTTCGCCCTCTTGGTCGTAGTCCACCATTTCTTGGCAACACCCTGCAACTGATGACTGACTAACCTGATTCTGCGGTCATCGTTGTAGTCAAGAGAATCGAAGAGTTCATCCATGTCATCTAGCCAACTCTCACAATCGATGGAGTTCTCGGTACCAGTCAAGGTAGGCGGTCGAAACGATCCGAATCTTTTCAAAAGAGTCTCCATCGGGGTTGCAGTAGCATCAAACTCATCCACTCCTGTACTGTCCTGATCATTCGGAGGAGTTATCACTGGCAGCGGATTCTCAGTCGAAGGAGGAGTCAAAGGTGGTTGGTTCCTTCTCAAAGATCGTCGAGGTGCCATCTGATACCAAAGGGTTAGGACACAAAATCTCAAACACAATCTCAAACACATAACCTCGGTTTCCAAAACTCTGCTCTGAGTACCCAAGAATCTCAACAATATTCGGAAACGGATAATAGCACAAGGACAAATATATCTCACGAAATTCATTCTTTATAACTTAAATCACAACTCATGTAATTTTAATTAATTCAAGAATCGATAAAGCATGCTCGCACGTATTTAAAATAATCATTAAAATAAATCAAACACATGCGAGAATTCAATTCATGCGGACTCGATCTACCCCGCTCACTCTAGTTCGACTCCAAGAATCTTATGTCTCTTATACCACTTAATGTGAGACCCCGATTCTAAACTCGAAATAATTAAACATAATCGAACACGGTAAGTTGCGGGAACAAATCAAAAATTTTTTTTTTTTTTTAAAAGACAAGCCTCGCGTCCGCGCGAGCTATCGCCTCGCGCGTGCGCAGGAAAAAGGGCCAGTGGCCTCAAGGGAAGCTCGCGCCCGCGTGAGGAAGGGGCTCGCGCGCGCGCGGGCAAAAGTACCCGAGCCACTTCAGGCAGCTCGCGCGCGCAGGCCAAATGAACAGAAAACAGGGGAACCTGGAGAAAATCAAGCCAAACACGAATCAAATCAAATCCAAGCTCCAACATACAATACAACACGAAATCAGAACATACCACAAGTTCTAAATCCTTCCCGCAATACAAAACAAGTCGAGTTCTAAAATCAGAGTTCCAACGACTTAACAAAACTAATACAAGTTCAAAAGACTCGACCCTACGACGCGGAGTCTCACTTCTATCCATCTCACCCCAAGCTAACCAAGACGACTCGGTCCAGCTCCTGATCCTCCTGTTGCCAAGTTACACATACAAAACAAAGACAACAGCCGGAATAATCCGGTTAGAAATATAATTTCTAAGTAAAAGAGACAGGCATGCAATATCAAATAAACACCTCGTATCAAAATCCACAAACATCAACAACTTCAAAGAAAAGGGATGTATGCATGACTTTAAAACTCGGGACTATCAAATCAGATAATCGAAATATCAATCGATACTCGGTTGGGATCCCGGGGCTAAGTATTTGTTGGAAAACGCGGCTCTCAGATCAATCACGATTGATACCCGGTGCAGCGGAAGTTTAAAAATTTTATTATGGAACAATTCCATAGTGTGGGTATCAACCGTTTAACGATTAAATTATTTGTGTGTGTAAAATTAAATAACAATTATTAAATTTTACCTTCAATCTCGAAGCGAGATTATTGGACACCACACAGATTTCTCTGCGCTTCTTGTATCTCCCTGGAACTGATGAACAAGCTTTCCTTCAATCAGGTCCACGAATAGAGGTTTAATCCCTCTGATAGATTGCACTAGAAAATCTATCAGAAGTTTTCTACGAAGAGAATAAACGAATTTGATTCGCTATTCCAGACTGCAATTCAAAATCACAGACCAGAATTTCTCACGCTGAGAAGGGAAGGGGGGCGGCCGATTTGAGAGAGAGGAGGCTAGGGTTTTCGAAAAACCTGTCTCAAATTATGACCTGTTGTATTTAATTTCTGTACTGCAATAACTTATTTATAATGCAGGCCACTAACACCTTAGGGCCCATTAGTCATAAGTTGAGGCCCGACAAGCAAAGCCCGCATGTTCAGAAATTAATATAAAATTCATCGTGACTCCGATTGATGAACCGATTTCACCAATGTGCACAGAAACCATTTCTTCACATTTTAAAGTCAAGATAAATTTTCATGAATCCGAATTCAGTGATTTCCAAAAAATCTCCATCCCTATGTCATTTTAGGAAATCCTACTCCCTTACTCTTATTTAAGAAGTCCAACTTCTTTATTCATTAAATTTAACTCTTTAAATTTAACTATCTCAACGGGGATTAAAACTCCATTACACTGTGTGACCCTTAATGGTTCAGGGATACAGCTAGCCGTGGGCTCACAACTCCTTGTGACTCGGAACAACGATTTCCGACTTGCCCAACGAATCATGGTAAAGCGCCTAGCAACATCGCCCCATGATTCCCTAGGTATCACTGATAGTGCCTACAAGAACCAGTAGATTTTGGTTAGCGTACAGTACGGTCCCTTCATCCATATATCCCGATCGAATCAACAACCATTGGTATATCGAGAGTCGCTCAAGATTCGATAACTATGCAATACATCTTGAAGATCAAATTAGTGACATCGCATGTGCTACTAAGAAACCATTTCTTAAATCACATCAAGTACTCTGGCCAGAGATTCGTCACACTAATATCTCCTCAGATCGCATAGGATATCCACACTCGCAAGTATGTGGTTAATCCTTGACAACAATGCATCGACTCCTATATGTGTTGTAACTGTACCCAATCCCGACACCTGATGACCCCCATAGAGTCGGTAAACGAGTCAAAGCACAGTACTAGCATATAGAGTCTCCATGATGTTTCAAGTAGTAAGGACTAATGGTGTACAACCAAAACCGCGGACTTTATCCACTCGATAAGTGATAACCACTTGGAAAGTCCGGATAGGGTAGTTCGATTATTCATCCTATGAATATCCATTTGCATGCTTCGAACATCTCCATGTTCCCTACCAATGAAACGTGGTACTCCGCATCGCAAATGCTAGTCTCAAACTCGAGCGATCCTTATCCTTATTATCGGACGGCTCAATCGACTAGGAACAGTTTAGAATATACAGTGACTATAAGATGTATTTCATGATAGACATCCCCATGTTCTACCACATCTTACATACACTATAGTATATTCAAGGTCTTTATCAAAACAACAATAGTATATCACAATATAACAATATGAAGAAAGATAAAGTCATTGCCATTAATAAAAGTGTAAATTATATTAAACAAAAGATCGTTTGTACAAAGAGTCATCAAAGCCCATAGCCACAAGTTGGCTCACTGGGCACCCACTCTTTCAATCTCCCACTTGCCCTATAGCCAACTAGTCATACTACGTAGACCCATTGCTTCGCGATGTTTGTCAAACAATGGTCTTGGCAAGGGCTTAGTAAGCGGATCAGCGATATTGTCTGCAGAGGCCACTCGTTCGACAGTGATGTCTCCTCTTTCCACAATCTCCCGGATGATGTGGTATTTCCTCAGTACGTGTTTGGATCTTTGATGAGACCTTGGTTCCTTTGCTTGAGCAACGGCACCCGTGTTGTCACAGTACACCGGGACTGGACCAACAAATTCAGGAATGATGCCCAACTCTTGGACGAACTTCCTCATCCAAACGGCCTCTTTAGCAGCAGCTGATGCTGCAATGTATTCAGCCTCAGTGGTGGAATCCGCTGTGGTGTCCTGCTTGGAACTCTTCCAAGAGACAGCACCGCCATTGAGCATGAACACAAATCCAGAGGTTGACTTCGAGTCATCCACGTCACTTTGGAAGCTAGAGTCGGTATAGCCTTCCAATTTCAGATCTCGTCCTCCATATACCATGAACATATTCTTAGTCCTTCGTAAGTACTTAAGAATGTCCTTCACGGCTTTCCAATGCATTTGACCAGGATTAGCCTGATATCTGCTCGTGACACTCAGAGCAAATGCTACATCCGGTCTGGTAGATATCATCCCATACATGATACTACCTATAGCTGACGCATATGGTACATGTGTCATATTCTCTATCTCTTCATCAGTCTTGGGACACATAGACTTGGATAAAGAAACTCCATGACACATGGGTAGATGTCCTCTCTTGGACCCATCCATTGAAAACCGTTTCAATATGGTGTCGATGTAGGTTGATTGAGTGAGTCCTATCATTCTCTTAGATCTATCTCTATAGATCTGTATCCCAAGAATGTAGGATGCCTCACCCAAATCCTTCATCGAGAATCTACCTGATAACCATATCTTTGTTGACTGCAACATCCCTACATCATTCCTAATGAGTAGGATGTCATCAACATAAAGTACTAAGAATGTCACAGCATCCTTAACTACTTTCTTGTACACGCACGGTTCCTCCGGGTTCTTGATGAAACCAAAATCTTTTATTGTTTCATCAAATTTCTGGTTCCAACTTCTTGATGCTTGTTTTAGACCATAAATTGATCTCTGAAGCTTGCTTACCTTATGCTCGCTTCCCATGGATGTGAACCCCTCTGACTGCTTCATATAGATTTCTTCCTTAATGTCTCCATTAAGAACAGCAGTCTTCACATCCATTTGCCATATCTCATAGTCATACCATGCAACTATGGCAATAAGGATTCTTATGGACTTGAACATTGCAACTGGTGAAAAGGTTTCTCATAGTCAACTCCTTGTCTTTGAGTGTAACCTTTCGCCACCAATCGCGCCTTGTAGGTCAATACCTTACCATCAGGCCCAAGCTTTCTCTTGTAGATCCATTTACACCCTATTGGAACAATTCCATCAGGAGGATCTACTAAAGACCAAACTTGGTTTGTATGCATTGAATCCAATTCAGACTGCATAGCTTCAAGCCATAAATTTGAATCCGCATCAGAAATTGCTTCCTTGAAGTTTCTTGGATCACATCCAATGTCGGGTTCATCTTGATCCCCTTCAAGAAGAAGACCATATCGAATAGGAGGTCTAGAAGTCCTCTCGGATCTTCTAGGTTCAGGCGTGTCCAGTAATGGTTCCTGAGGCGTAGGATCGTTATTTTGTATTTCGGGTTCTTCTCGAACTTCTTCGAGTTCCATCATCTCGCCTTTCTTATCCAATAAGAACTCCTTCTCCAAGAAGGTGGCATTCCTAGAAACAAACACCTTTGTTTCAGCAGGATAATAGAAATAATATCCGATTGAATTCTTCGGATACCCTACAAAATAACATAAGCTGGATCGACTATCCAACTTATCTCCCACTGTCCGCTTCACGTAAGCTGGACATCCCCAAATCCTCAAGTACGAATACTTAGGAGCTTTGCCATTCCATAACTCGTATGGTGTTTTGTGCACTGCTTTAGTGTGGACGTTGTTCAACAACAATACCGCCGTTTCAAGCGCATAGCCCCAAAACGAAGGTGGAAGCTCAGTGAAGCTCATCATGGATCGAACCATGTCCAACAAAGTTCGATTACGACGCTCCGATACACCATTCAGCTGTGGTGTCATAGGAGGAGTCCACTGAGAGAGAATCCCATTCTCTTTTAGATAGTCCAAAAACTCGGTACTTAAGTATTCTCCACCTCGATCCGATCGAAGTGCTTTAATACTTTTACCTAGCTTGTTTTCTACTTCAGCCTTGAATTCTTTGAACTTTTCAAATGCTTCAGACTTATATTTCATTAAATATAAATACCCATACCTTGAATAATCGTCAGTAAAGGTAATGAAGTAGGTGTGGCCATATTGAGTCCCAACTCTAAATGGTCCACAAACATCTGTATGGATCAAATCCAACAGATTTTGACTACGCTCAGGCTTCCCCTTAAAAGGAGATTTAGTCATTTTCCCTTTTAGACAGGATTCACAAGTAGGTAGAGAGTTAATATCAGACATATCAAACATGCCCTCTCCCACTAGCTTGTTCATCCTCCTTGAGGAAATATGACCTAGCCTAGCATGCCAAAGGTTCGCCGGGTTTTGACTATCGATTTTCCTTTTGTTTGTTGTCGCCGGTTTATCAATATAATTTATTGGAACGTCTTTTAGTTTTAAGTTGTATAGATCGTTTTCAAGTTGTCCATTTCCAATCAAACATTCATTCTTGTAAATATTGCAAATCCCATTCACAAAATTGCAAGAATAACCATCTCTATCTAGCATAGAAACAGAAATAATGTTTTTAATTAAATCCGGAACAAATAAAACATCTCTTAAAAATAACTTAAAACCGTTCTGCAAAATTAAACAAACATCTCCAATGGCTGTAGCTTCAACTCTGGAACCATTCCCGAGCCTCAGCTGGGTCTCACCCATTCTAAGCCTGCGACTTCTTGTCATCACCTGCAAATCATTGCAAATGTGAGATCCACATCCGGTATCCAATACCCAAGAAGTAGTATTAAGTGAAATGTTTATTTCAATATAGAACATACCCTTTGCAGTTCCCAACTGCTCTAGATATTCCTTGCAGTTGCGCTTCCAATGACCGGGCTTCTTGCAGTAATGGCAAACATCCTTGGATTTTCCATTGTTTGAAGCCTTTGTCTTGTGCTTCTTCTCGGGCTCGACTTTCTTGGGTGGGGCAGAACGTTTCTTGCCCTTCATACTTGGCCCCTTCTTAGCAGAAGATGAGGAGCCCACCAAGAAAGCTGGTTTATCCTTCTTAAGTGTGGATTCATATGTCACAAGCATATTGACCATCTCTTCAAGGGTGGCCTCTATCTTGTTCATATTAAAATTTACCACAAATCCGTCAAACGAAGAAGGAAGAGACAGAAGCAGTAAATCCACGTTGAGTTCATGCTCCAACACCAAATCAAGGGTCGCTAACTTTTGTATGAGCCAAATCACTCGTACCCCATGATCACGGACCGAAGTCCCTTCACGCATGCGACACGTCATTAGCTCCTTAACAGTAGCGAACCTTTCAGCCCTCGATTGAGCCCCAAAAAGTTCCTTGAGTTGAGCGTGAATGTCAGCAGCATTCACGGTGTCCTCAAATCGCCTCTGGAGTTCATCAGACATCGAGGCTTGCATATAGCATTTGGTCTTGATGTCATGGTCCCACCATGCATCAAGTTTGGCCAATTCCTCCAGACTTACGTCAGCTGGTGCTTCCTTCGGAGGTGATTTCTCTAACACGTAGAGCATCTTCTCCGAAGTCAAAACAATCTTCAACTTCCGGAACCATTCCGTATAGTTTGCGCCAGTTAACTTGTTTTGTTCGAGGATCGAGAATAATGGATTACGCGAATTCATTGTATGAAATACTGAAAAGAAAAACAGACATATATCAATGATTGTTTAAGCAATTTACTAAGACATAAAATAGGCGAAATTTAATTTTATGAATCTCACTCCCACTATTTTAACGATTTCACTACCCTCTAGTGAAAACGGGAAACTTTTTCCTTAGTGAGAACATGGAGTCCAATTGACAAACTTATGGTCCCGAATAATATCAGCCAACCATAATTCTCAAAAGGTAGAGCCCAATTGCTTCCAAAGCAACCCCCATGTATTTACCTCATGTCCAATAAGGGCCCAATAATATGACGCCGTTTAAAGTGACATGTCAAGATGACCCATCAATATTAAGTTGTGATGGACGGTCGCCATGTGGATCCCCCAATAATATGAGCCGATCCCATGGGAGTTCCACCCAACTTACAACATGTGTCGATCCAATGTACAGCTTTCCGACGGACGGGCCCCCCCAATAATATGAGCCGGACCGTATCCGCGGGTAGCATCACATACATTGACCGTTGATGGAAGGTAGGAACATTTAAACAAATTTAAATTTCCTTTATTTATCTTGATATCAATTTTAAATCATATTTAAAATGAGGGATTTTTAATTATGAAAATTTGTCTCATCATTTTTCAATTTATTGTATGCTTGCCGGATTCATACAATTATGTCTAAAACATGCATACAATCATAATATCATATATTATATATAGGATGATCGATTCCATTTCTAGTTGACTCGTGGTTGCCAATCACGAGTCTTAGTCCAATCCTAGGTAATATGCAGTATGCAATGCAATCCTATTACATTAGCTTCCAATTTACATTTCTTCGTCTTTATTGTCTGCTGGGCCCACCATCTTCAAATCTTGATCTCCCACTAAATCTAATGTATTTACAATAAATAGCAATGACAAGTAGGGGATACATTTTAGGGGTGGGAACGGGCCATAAACCAAGCCCACTTTTATTACATATGACATTCATATTGGGCCATAAACCAGGCCCATTAATAAAACCAACAACAATAAAACAAATGTAAATTCCTAACATAAACCTACAAAATTGGTCATGGCAATCGATCATCCTTATCCAATAACATTTAATTCAAAATTAATTTATTGGATATCATGCATATGGCAATTTAAATTTAAACAGGATAAAATCATATTTTATATATAAAATCATATTTTACATATAAAATCATATTTTACCTTTTATTAAATAAAATCATATTTTATCTACAGAATCTAATTTTATAGATAAAATCATATTTTACTTAATATATACATAAGATCAAATCTTATCATCAATTGTACCAAAAATAATTGATTTCAAAATTCAATTTAAGGATAAAATATTAAAATTTTCCAAAAATTCAAATTTATCCAAAAATCAATTTTAAAATTTTCGGACTCGAACAATTCGATCCGATGCCTCGTGAACCAATCAAAAACAATTTTTGACCGGACCAAAAATAAAATTTTAACACATTAAAATTAATTTAAATAAAAAAAAATAATTTTTCCCGCGGGCCGCCCGGGACACTCCCGGGCCGGCCCGCACCCGTGGGCGCGGGCCGGGGCAGCCCGGCTGCCCCTTTAGGGCAGCGACAATCGCTGCCCTGGCGGCGCCGTGCGCCGCCCTGCGCAGCGCTCTGTGCTGCGCTGCCCTGGCGGCGCTGTGCGCGCCGCCCGGGGCAGCGATCCAATCGCTGCCCGGGTTTTGCCCGAAAAAATTTTTTTATTTAAAATATTTATTTTGTTTTAAAAAACCAAGACTCAAAAATTTTTGTGCAATCGATTAATTTAATCGTTTGATCTGAGCAACCTGGCTCTGATACCACTGTTGGAAAACGCGGCTCTCAGATCAATCACGATTGATACCCGGTGCAGCGGAAGTTTAAAAATTTTATTATGGAACAATTCCATAGTGTGGGTATCAACCGTTTAACGATTAAATTATTTGTGTGTGTAAAATTAAATAACAATTATTAAATTTTACCTTCAATCTCGAAGCGAGATTATTGGACACCACACAGATTTCTCTGCGCTTCTTGTATCTCCCTGGAACTGATGAACAAGCTTTCCTTCAATCAGGTCCACGAATGGAGGTTTAATCCCTCTGATAGATTGCACTAGAAAATCTATCAGAAGTTTTCTACGAAGAGAATAAACGAATTTGATTCGCTATTCCAGACTGCAATTCAAAATCACAGACCGGAATTTCTCACGCAGAGAAGGGAAGGGGGGCGGCCGATTTGAGAGAGAGGAGGCTAGGGTTTTCGAAAAACCTGTCTCAAATTATGACCTGTTGTATTTAATTTCTGTACTGCAATAACTTATTTATAATGCAGGCCACTAACACCTTAGGGCCCATTAGTCATAAGTTGAGGCCCGACAAGCAAAGCCCGCATGTTCAGAAATTAATATAAAATTCATCGTGACTCCGATTGATGAACCGATTTCACCAATGTGCACAGAAACCATTTCTGCACATTTTAAAGTCAAGATAAATTTTCATGAATCTGAATTCAGTGATTTCCAAAAAATGTCCATCCCTATGTCATTTTAGGAAATCCTACTCCCTTACTCTTATTTAAGAAGTCCAACTTCTTTATTCATTAAATTTAACTCTTTAAATTTAACTATCTCAACGGGGATTAAAACTCCATTACACTGTGTGACCCTCAATGGTTCAGGGATACAGCTAGCCGTGGGCTCACAACTCCTTGTGACTCGGAACAACGATTTCCGACTTGCCCAACGAATCATGGTAAAGCGCCTAGCAACATCGCCCCATGATTCCCTAGGTATCACTGATAGTGCCTACAAGAACCAGTAGATTTTGGTTAGCATACAGTACGGTCCCTTCATCCATATATCCCGATCGAATCAATAACCATTGGTATATCGAGAGTCGCTCAAGATTCGATAACTATGCAATACATCTTGAAGATCAAATTAGTGACATCGCATGTGCTACTAAGAAACCATTTCTTAAATCACATCAAGTACTCTGGCCAGAGATTCGTCACACTAATATCTCCTCAGATCGCATAGGATATCCACACTCGCAAGTATGTGGTGAATCCTTGACAACAATGCATCGACTCCTATATGTGTTGTAACTATACCCAATCCCGACACCTGATGACCCCCATAGAGTCGGTAAACGAGTCAAAGCACAGTACTAGCATATAGAGTCTCCATGATGTTTCAAGTAGTAAGGACTAATGGTGTACAACCAAAACCGCGGACTTTATCCACTCGATAAGTGATAACCACTTGGAAAGTCCGGATAGGGTAGTTCGATTATTCATCCTATGAATATCCATTTGCATGCTTCGAACATCTCCATGTTCCCTACCAATGAAAC
Organism: Henckelia pumila; assembly: GCF_033568475.1. Classification (NCBI taxonomy): domain Eukaryota; kingdom Viridiplantae; phylum Streptophyta; class Magnoliopsida; order Lamiales; family Gesneriaceae; genus Henckelia; species Henckelia pumila. Next base: position 9,501,759 of record NC_133122.1, read on the forward strand.
GTGGTACTCCGCATCGCAAATGCTAGTCTCAAACTCGAGCGATCCTTATCCTTATTATCGGACGGCTCAATCGACTAGGAACAGTTTAGAATATACAGTGACTATAAGATGTATTTCATGATAGACATCCCCATGTTCTACCACATCTTACATACACTATAGTATATTCAAGGTCTTTATCAAAACAACAATAGTATATCACAATATAACAATATGAAGAAAGATAAAGTCATTGCCATTAATAAAAGTGTAAATTATATTAAACAAAAGATCGTTTGTACAAAGAGTCATCAAAGCCCATAGCCACAAGTTGGCTCACTGGGCACCCACTCTTTCAGTATTCACAACAACTCACCGACACGCCCATTCGGGGTGGATGTCGCTCAACTCAACCCCTAGACTTCAGAGCAACTATAAGAAGTATTCTGGTACTTAGAAAAACTCAAAATCTAAGCCCACTTCAATATAGCTCTCTAAATCGTCTAAATTCAAACGAATTGAATAATCGGCTCAATATGAATGCAAGTGTAACAAGATACTCAAACAAGTTCACACAAGCAAATAAACATGTAGTATGTGATTTTTGGGGCTCGAGAATCAATCGAACTCGAGTATTCAACCCCATTCAATTCAAAGTCATCTTTTACCTTTCGAGTCCGTCGAAGATTCAAATCTGAAAATAATAACGAACTCAAATAAATAATCAATCGAATCACAAAACTTCATAACAAGGAAATTCAATCAATATACCGTCTTCAGTTCTCGACACGACTCAACTTCCAAGTTCAATCCAATTCCAAGAATCCAATCCAAATCTGAAAATGAAGAATATACGGATTCGGTAACAATCTACCAATTCAATCAAACCCGGAAGTCAAACCGAAACAAAACAATCAATAATCCAAACTCGATTCCGACGACATAACGGCTATAATCGGCCAAACCAAAAATCTTCGATAACAACCAACAATCCCAAATCATCCAAAACAACTCCTCAATCAACAAAACAAATCAAAAACCATCAAAATCCAACAAAATCTCACAACCCCATTCGAATTTAACTCCAAAAATCATATAAAATCCAAACTTCGTTCTTTTTCCGATTCGACTTCGAATACACGATCTATGCTAGCTCAAGAACAACATACTCCAAGATTATCAAATTCTAACAACCCAACAAAATGAAGTTCAAGAGATCGTAGCAAAACTTACGTCCAAATGAAGCTCTAGTTGCGGTGATCGTGAAACTCAACTCGGAAAAGAAATCTAACGGTCAGATCGTGCGAATCGAATGAAAAGAAAGCTTGAAGAAATGGTTTCCATGGCTTCCGGGAGAGAGAGGAATCGAGAGAGAGAGAGTAGGGGAGGAAGAGAGTATGGGGGGTATGGGCTTAGTCAACTAGGAGGGATAAAATTGTATAAAAAATCCACTTTTTGCATTTTGGTCCCTGAAACTCCCAATTAAATCAATTCAGTCCCGGCTCAAATAAATATCCAAAATAAAAAAAATAATCAATTTTGCTAATCCGCAATAAATAATTTCGGGGCCTTACACATTTAGAGCAATTACTAAAGAAATAACATTCATTAAACATCAATTGAATAAACCAAGAGCCAAGTAAATTTTTTTTTTAAAAAAAATTCAGTGTCTCCGATCGAGCGAGCACAATTGCTCAGCTCTCGGATGGAAAATAATTTGGCCTCGCTCGATCGGTCAACTTCTGCGGATCGAGCAAGCTAAAAACTAAAATCCTCTATTTGCAAAATTACAAGGCTCGCTCGATCCATCAATATATACCGATCGAGCGGCCTTCAAAGTCCAGAAAATTTGCAGATCACATTTTGCTGTCAAACCGTGCACCATCAATTCCTATCACCAACATCAATGCAAAACATTGTTTAAAAGATCTGGAACATGCATCTACATACAAAAAAGTTCTCAAGCATTTATACATGTATTTTATTACATCAACAAGTCGCTAAATATTGGTAAACGACATCAATTATTTCATACTTCATACATGTAGTCCAAAACAAACTAGACCAAGGTTCCTTGCTTCTAAAGTTCAAGACATCATCTACAACCCGAGTCCTCACGTGCTAGACTCTCTCCCAACTGTCAATGACGTCGATGACTAGCTCCTGCCCCTTCTGTTGTCATGCACACATACAAAACAAGACAACAGCCGGATGAACTCCAGTGAGAAACGATTCTCAGTATAACCAACATATATATAGAAAGCGTTAAATAAATCATATCGACTCTATTTAAACTCGATTCAACAAATAGAGTAAATAACGCTTCGACTAAGAATTGATTCATATAACTTCGTGCCATCAAGATTCGTAAACGATCTTGACATGGATATCCATCTAACGAGTTTGTAAACGACTCGCAAATAAGGTTAACCGCAACCTTGGCATAGAATCGATTCAATATAGCATCATCGAATCAATATAGCATCATATCAACTCGAATATAAATATCCACTACCTGAGATGGATCGAAAACATCACAATCAAATCAAAAACATAAACAAGTATGTGGTTTTTGCGGGCCAACTCAAGATTAGTCGTTCTTGAGTTTCAAAGTCCCTACTTCGCGATGTCGTCATTATACCTTCTTTTATTGAGGTTTTGAACTCTTCAAATCTGTAATATATAATCAAAATACATATATCAAACTCCATATCAATCTATCATTTTAGAAATGAGTCAAAACCATCAAGAATTCATCAATCAATCGCATTTCAAACCTCAACTCTTTCTTCGTTAGTTCACGTCGGTGTCTTGTGTCGTTTAGCCTTCAAACTCAACTGAAACTGAATAATAAAAATACTATAACATTCATAACATTGCAACAACACCTTCAACTCAGAAATCGGCTATCAAAACAGTTCCAAAACTTGATTAAACGACATAGCGACTCAAAATCGGTAACCGACGTAATCCTGAAATCATTTCTTTTATTCAAACCATGTGTACGTGCTCTCAATCAAGAAAACCAGCTGATATAATCTTCAAAACCTCAGCACAAACATCCATAACAATCATAAAACATGCTAGCATCAAGATTCAACATAATAACATAAGCTCTTCATCCGGTTTTGAAAATAGAAACGATACAAACTCAAAAACATGATCAATGATTCAAAATCTTATATCTGCCCTTTATTGATTTCGAAATTCATATAACACAACATAAAACTTACACGAGATAGAAGCCCTCGTCGTAAGGATTTCAGAACACTTTACGGAATCGAAATCGGATAACCGGTTCAAAAGTTACGGCAAATTGAAACTCAAAGTTGCAAAGGAAATTGAAGAAAACGGGCTCTCTGTTCTACTTTTCGAAAGTTTCTGAACAAATTATCCTTCTTACACGTTGCACATGCAAAATAATCTGATAACTTTCAATCCAATTGCACTTTAGTCCCTCAACTCCTCAATAATAGCAATTTGGTCCTCGGCCCTTATTCTACATCAATTTCAATCCTAAATAATTTAAGAAAATTAGAATTTAAATCAAAACTCTAAATATTCCCAAATTAAATATACGCGGATTAAAATTAAATAAAGTCGGATTAATATTAATTAATCCCGGGCCTTACATATCATCACTTGCAATTCATGATGCTATGTCAGCTCCTAGCCATTGGCCTGCGAAATCACGCATACATTGAAATAGAAGTCATTACACCTCTGATGATCTACACCATCTCGATCATAGGTTATTCACCTCATGAATTTGGTCGATAAACATCCTCCTGATAGTTATACATAACCGCAACCACTGTACGCACATCATGACTAAGGCAAGATTCCACCAATATGCTCGACTGGGACATTCCACAGTGCACAGACATATGGAAACTCTTCCTATTCCGTCTCGAAACTCGACAGTCATTGCACCTGGTATAACTCAACTCAGAGTCTTTGATAATACCATCAGCTCATACCTACCTCCCAAGGTTGAACATACTGATCCTGGAACTAAATCCCAACGGATTCTCAATAGTCAAATCGCTCCCTTGCCGAATGCATTAGTCTCAGCACTGAACGATCTAATTCATCGATTCCCTAGTCAATCCTGGAAAATACTTGTGCTCGAAGTAACTTGTCACACAATGCGTCTCTGATTGTCGTTTATTGATATAACGCAATATCTTTGACAAACAGTCTGCATAGATGTGACTAACTGACTCGAAAGAACAAACTCTATCCGTCACGATCTTGCGAAATCTTTGATTCCCACAACAATTTTGTTGGCTACTAAGTCGATCCTTGACTATCTCAGTCACATATCGCACATCACTCGCTGAAATATTAGTGACACGACCTACTAGATCTCGAGAATTAGATTCCAACTAATGTCACACAGATCAAACAACTGATGTTCCCTTGCTAATGTCCATTAGCATTTCTAACTACTCGTCGGATCCAAACACAACGGTATACATAGATTTCCTCGCAGGAACACTTCATCGAAATGTCCGGTTGACACTCTTCACTATTGTTGTTCAATGGAAAACTCTCACATGAAACAACAACATGATCCTTTCCTGACCTATTGCTATCACTAAGCAATTGATTGGATCAATATCAGCTTCCTTCTTAACAAGAATGAACTATACTGGAAACTATCAACTCCTTTGCTTGTCTCCACTGTCAAGTTAGCACCTAACTTGATCATACAAGTCCACTTGCAATATTTCGATAGATTCGTCTCTGGCAAACCTAGAGATTCTAAATCATCCAAATTGTCAAATGCTCTGAGACTATACCAAGTACTCATCTCCTAAGCACTAAGCAATAAAATATTATCCCAAGTATTTCTCGATTGCTATATCCAAACCATCACTGATTGGATTTATCCTATCGATCTCATCGAACTACTGATGTTCGCGCTCATTCGATCAGACAACCATTGATCATGTAAGCCTACGTGGCTCAATCAATAACTATGACTCAACTGCCACAAAGAACCATTTCTAAACGGTGTCAGATCACAGTACATGAGTAGTTTACTTGGCACAAGTCCTGCGCCTTTTCAGCACTACTAACCGCTGCTTCGTATTCTGAACTTAATCACCCTAACTCTGACAGAGTTAGCCAATAACCACTAGTAGTCACTAGCACAGATCCCGTGCCACCTTAGCACTGCTAATCATTGTCTTGTTCACCCAAGGCAAACATCAAGATAAACTAAGCCCATTTCCATCCCATGGAAAATCCTACGCTCAACCTCTGAAAATATCAGACAGTACTTAACGCAACCACTGGACTCACTATCCTTACCTCGTTCATTCAGAATGAACACCACGGCTCGTCAAGTCCAAGAAGAATAACTAAAGAATCCCAAATATTTCCACAATCTTCGGACACAATCTTGATTATATCCCTCGCTAAGATTGTTCAACAGTTTAAGACTAAGGTAGCTTACCTCAATAACCCACCTGGACAACCACCAAGGTTTCACGGTCATAGGCCTTGATTCCCTCACATCTTAAATAGTCATGTACAATCCTCAACGTCTGATATAATCCAATACTGATGAAGCCAATCATCAAGGAGTAGTCCTCGTATTCGAGTTGAAGTCTTAAAACAGCATCCCATCCAAGTTCTTGGATAATTCCTATCACAAGGAAATTCTAACCACAACTCTGATGACAACCCCTAGTCATCGCTGGTAGAAATCCATCCACCTACTAGATCCACATGTCTAGCAGTAACCCAAAGGTTAAAACCTATCGGCTCAGAGTATACACTCGTCAAGGAAATCCCTCCATGACTGGTTCCACAGCAGAAAACTCAAACTATATCTCTGGAACACCAGACGATATCGAACCATTGATATTAATCCTGATATCTTAATCCAAGGTCATACCCTGTCGTGACTGCTACCAAATCCCTAGACTGAGTAGCCTTCCCACCGCCAATCCTGAAGCACAAAGGCTCCCAGATAACCTCTGAAGTACAAGGACTCCCAGAGTAATACTAGCATAGGGTCGCGCCCCATCACGTCCAGTCCTGGTCATAGTCCACAACTCTCGCCATATACTGGACCTGGTATCCCGATGAAAACCCATCATCACAAGCCTCAACCTAACAAAGGTCAAACAGCCTGTTCTAAGGAAACAACCTAGAACAAAGTTCAATGTTCTAAACCAAAAAATACCCTTAATGCCTTCAGATGAGTCCACTCATCGCTGGCACTAACATAGTCCACTGACTAACTAGGTCAATCCTAGGAAAAGCCTAGACTAACCACAAGTCACACTGTCATAGTCGGCCCACTCAAATCCCATGAGCTGCAATAGTTGAACGCTAATCAACTAAACCCAATCCAAACTTCCGCACAATCATGCAATCATCCACGAATTGCTGGATAAATAAAACATGTATCACTTATTTCAAGTTATGTACAATTCTCTTTATTACAATCTCATGTAATACATACAGTATTCAAAATATAATGAAATGTACAATCGAACTTGAAATGATACAACAAAAGTATGATGATTCATTACAACTGAAATACTGTTTACAACTACATCAATACAGTATTTAAATCATCGTACTAATCTTGTTCCTTGAGCATGAAGCTTCTAATCGACATACGCATCGATACAAGCATACTCCCGACCAAGTCTCTCTACATGTCCTCCTACGAAGAACTCCGGAGAAATGACTCGTGATAGTTAACCAGCTATGCTCTGCGTCAGTGCATGTCAGTCGACCCCTTCTGCTCACGATCTACCATCAGTGTTCTTCTTGTATTCATATCATGCTTTTCAACATGAAGTTTCCCGTGTGCCTACCGAACGCATCGATACAAGCATACCGGCAAAACTATGTTCCGCATGAAAATCTCTCCAACTACGACTGGAGAATCTTCAGAGTAGTGTCAACATGGTAATGACTGTACAGATGCAAGCATGAAGTAAGTCCCCACCAATCCTGTAGTAACCCAGATTCCATTTTAAGATAATAATATGATAAACATGATTAAGGGTTGGTAATTAATCAATTTTGGAGTGTTATTAGACTTCGGAAGAGAATTTGGGCTTTTGACTTTGGGCAGGATCGGAAGCTCCGAACCTAGATCGGAAGCTCCGATCCCAGCCACTTCGGAAGCTCAGCGGAAGCACCGAGATCGGAAGCTCCGATCCCGGAACGGACGTTCCGATCTCTGGCTGCCAGCTTTACCCGATGACTCAGCCATGAGTTTTGACAAGTGTTGATCGGAGGCAAGATCGGAAGCTCCGATCTTCGGATCGGACGTTCCGATCCCGGCGTGTCATGCATGCAAGGCGTGAGCTGGATCGGAAACTCCGATCCCGAAATCGAAAGTTCCGATCCTTGCCGGAAATTTTGCCTATAAATAGGGCTTCCCAGATTCATTTCTAAATACGAATTCCCGAGTTTCTTTCTTCAGTTATATAGTGTGAGATATACACTTGAGGGCCCTATCGGTTATAATAGAGGTTCTGGAATAACCAAGGTGAAAGAGTGGGTGCCCGGTGAGCCAACTTGTGGCTAAGGGCTTTGATGACTCTTTGTATAAACAATCTTTTGTTTAATATAATTTACACTTTTATTAATGGCAATAACTTTATCTTTCTTCATATTGTTATATTGTGATATACTATTGTTGTTTTGATAAAGACCTTAAATATACTATAGTGTATGTAAGATGTGGTAGTACATGGGGATGTCTATCATGAAACACATCTTATAGTCACTGTATATTCTAAAAGGTTCCTAGTTGATTGAGCCGTCCGTAAATAAGGATAAGGATCGCTCGAGTTTGAGACTAGCATTTGCGATGCAGAGTATCACGTTTCATTGGTAAGGAACATAGAGATGTTCGAAGCATGCAAATGGATATTCATACGACGAATGATCGAACTACCCTATTCGGACTTTCCAAGTGGTTATCATTTATCGAGTGGATAAAGTCCGCGGTTTTGGTTGTACATCATTAGTCCTTACTACTTGAAACATCATTGAGACTCTATATGCTAGTACTGTGCTTTGACTCGTTTACCGACTCTATTGCGGTCATCAGGTGTCGGGATTGGGTACAGTAACGACACAATAGGAGTCGATGCTTTGTTGTCAAGGATTCACCACATACTTGCGAGTGTGGATATCCTATGCAATCTGAGGAGATATTAGTGTGACGAATCTCTGGCCAGAGTACATGATGTCTTTTAAGAAATGATTTCTTAGTAGCACATGCGATGTCACTATTTGATCTTCAAGATGCATTGCATAGTTATCGAATCTCGAACGACTCTCGATTTACCAATGGTTGTTGATTCGATCGGGATATATGGATGAAGGGACCGTACTGTACGCTAACCAAAATCTATTGGTTCTTGCAGGCACTATCAGTGATACCTAGGGAATCATGGGGCGATGTTGCTAGGCGCTCTTACCATGATTCGATGGGCAAGTCGGAAATTGTTGTTCCGAGTCACAAGGAGTTGTGAGCCCACGGCTAGCTGTATCCCTGAACCATTGAGGGTCACACAGAGTAATGGATTTTTAATCCCCGTTGAGATAGTTAAATTTAAAGAGTTAAATTTAATGAACAAAGAAGTGGGACTTCTTATTTAAGAGTAGATGAGTAAGATTTCCTAAAATGACATAGGGATGGGCATTTTTGGAAATCACTGAATTCGGATTCAGAAAAATTTATCTTGACTTTAAAAGGTGCAAAAATGGTTTCTGTGAACATTGATAAATCGGTTTATCAATCAGAGTCACGATGAATTTTATATTAATTTCTGAACATGCGAGCTTTGCTTGTCAGGCTTGAACTTATGACTAATGGGCCCTAAGCTGTTAGCGGCCTACATTATAAATAAGTTATTGCAGTACAGAAATTACACATCACAGGTCACAATTTTCGAAAAAACCCTAGTTTTCTCTCTAAAAGTGGCCGCCCCCCTCCCCTCTGCTCGGGAAAAAACCAGCCTGTGAATTTTAAATTACAGTCTGGTTTAAAGGATCAAATTCGTTAATTCTCTTCGTAGAAACTTCTGATAGATTTTCTAGTGCAATCTATCAGAGGGATTAAATCTCTGTTCGTGGACCTGATTGAAGAACAGTTCGTCCATCAGTTCCTGGGATATACAACAAGAGCAGAGTAATCTGTTGGTGTCCATAATCTCGATTCGAGATTGGAGGTAAAAATTTATAATTGTTATTTAATTTTTACACACACAATTTAATCGTAAAGTTTTGATACCCATTATGGAATCGTTCCATATAAAATTTTTAAACTTCCGCTGCACCGGGTATCAATTCTGATTGATCTGATCACAGTTCTCCAACAGTGGTATCAGAGCCAGGTTGCTCAGATCAAGCGATTAAATTAATCGATTGTACAAAAATTTTTTTAGCCTCGGTTTTTTTTGAAACAAAATAAATTTTTTAAAATTAAAAATTTTTCGGGCAAAAACACAGGCAGCGATTGGATCGCTGCCCCGGGCAGCGCTAGGCGCTGCGCTAGGGGCAGCCGGGCTGCCTGGCCCGAGCCCTTTTTGGGGAGCGGGCAGCCCGGGAGCGTCCCAGGCGGCCCGCGAAAAAAAATTAATTTTTAATTTTAAAAATTAAAATTTTAATATGTTAAATTTCTATTTTTGGTCCGATCGAAAATTATTTTTGATTGGTCCACGAGGCGTCGGATCGAATTGTTCGAGTTCGAAAATTTTTAAATTGATTTTTGGATAAATTTGAATTTTTGGAAAATTTATATATTTTATCCGTTAAATCAGATTTTATGAAATTAATTATTTTTGGTACAATTGATGATAAGATATGATCTTATGGAAATATTGAGTAAAATTGGATTTTATATTTAAAATATGATTTTATTTGATAAAAAGATAAAATATGATTTTGTATGTAAAATAAGATTTTATATATGGAATATGATTTTATCCTTTTAATTTAAATTGCCATTGCATGTTATCCAATAAATTAATTTTGAATTAAATATTATTGGATAAGGATGATCGATTGCCATGACCAATTTTGTAGGTGTATGTTAGGAATTTACATTTGTTTTTATTGTTGTTGGATTTATTAATGGGCCTGGTTTATGGCCCAATATGAATTGTCATATGTAATAAAAGTGGGCCTGGTTTATGGCCCGTTCCCACCCCTTGAAATGTATCCCATACTTGTCATGATTATTTATTATAAATACATTAGACTTAGTGGGAGATGAAGATTTGAAGATGAAGGTGGGCCCAGCAGACAATAAAGACAGAAGAAATGTAAATTGGAAGCTCAATGTAATAGGATTGCATTGCATACTGCATATTACCTAGGATTGGACTAAGACTCGTGATTGGCAACCACGGGTCGATTAGAAATGGAATCGATCATCCTATATAATATATGATATTATCGTTGTATGCATGTTTTAGACAAAATTGTATGAATCCCGCAAGCATACAAATTTATAAAATGATGAGAAAAATTTTCAAAATTAAAATCCCTCATTTTAAATATGATTTAAAATTGATATCAAGATAAATAAAGGAAATTTAAAATTGTTTAAATGTTCCTACCTTCCATCAACGATCAATGTATGAGATGCTACCCGCGGATACGGTCCGGCTCATATTATTGAGGGGGCCCGTTCGTCGGAAAGTTGTACATTGGATCGACACATGTTGTAAGTTGGGTGGAACTTCCATTGGATCGGCTCATATTATTGGGGGATCCACATGGCGACCGTCCATCACAACTTAATATTGATGGGTCATCTTGACATGTCACAATAAACGGCGTCATATTATTGGGCCCTTATTGGACATGAGGTAAAAACGTGGAGGTTGCTTTGGAAGAAATTGGGCTCTACCTTTTGAAAATTATGGTTGGATGATATTATTCGGGAGCATAGTTTGTCAATTGGACTCCATGTTCTCACTAAGGAAAACAGTTTCCCGTTTTCACTAGAGGGTAGTGAAATCGTTAAAATAGTGGGAGTGAGATTCATAAAATAAATTTCGCCTATTTTATGTCTTAGTAAATTAATTAAACAATCACTGATAATTGTCTGTTTCTTTTCAGTATTTCATAAAGATGAATTCGCGCAATCCACTATTCTCTATCCTCGAACAAAATAAATTGACTGGCGCAAACTATACGGAATGGTTCCGTAAGTTGAAGATTGTCTTGACCTCGGAGAAGATGTTCTACGTGTTAGAAAAATCTCCTCCGAAGGAAGCACCAGCTGATATAAGTCCGGAAGAGTTCGCCTAACTTGATACATGGTGGGACCATGATATCAAGGCCAAATGCTATATGCAAGCCTCGATGTCTGATGAACTCCAGAGGCGATTTGAGGATACCGTGAATGTTGCTGACATTCACGTACAACTCAAGGAACTTTTTGGGGCTCAATCGAGAGCTGAAAGGTTCGCTACTGTAAAAGAGCTAATGACGTGTCGCATGCATGAAGGGACTTCGGTCCGTGATCATGGGGTACAAGTGATTTGGCTCATACAGAAGTTGGTAACGCTTGATTTGGTGTTGGAGCATGAACTCAACGTGGACTTATTACTTCTCTCTCTTCCTTCTTCGTTTGACGGATTTGTGGTGAATTTCAATATGAACAAGATAGAGGCCTCCCTTGAAGAGATGGTCAATATGCTTGTAACATATGAATCCACTTTAAAGAAGGATAAACCGGCTTTCTTGGTGGGCTCCTCTTCTTCTGCTAAGAAGGGGCCAAGTACAAAGGGTAAGAAACATTCTGCCCCACCCAAGAAAACCGGACCCGAGAAGAAGAACAAGACAACGGCTTCAAACATGGAAAATTCCAAGGATGTTTGCCATTACTGCAAGAAACTCGGTCATTGGAAACGTAACAGCAAGGAATATCTAGAGCAGTTGCGAACTGCGAAGGGTATGTTCTATATTGAAATAAATGTTTCACTTAATACTACTTCTTGGGTATTGGATACCGGATGTGGATCTCACATTTGCAATGATTTGCAGGTGATGACAAGAAGTCGCAAGCTTAGAATGGGTGAGACCCAGTTGAGGCTCGAAAATGGTTCCAGAGTTGAAGCTAAAGCTGTGGGAGATGTTTATTTAATTTTGCAGAACGATTTTAAGTTACTTTTGAGAGATGTTTTATTTGTTCCAGATTTGATTAAAAACATTATTTCTGTTTCTATGCTTGATAGAGATGGTTTTTCTTGCAATTTTGTGAATGAGATTTGCAATATTTACAAAAATGAATGTTTGATTGGAAATGGACAACTTGAAAACAATCTATATAACTTAAAATTAAAAGACGTTCCAATAAATTATGTTGATAAACCGGTAACAACGAACAAAAGGAAAATCGATAGTCAAAACCCGGCAAACCTTTGGCATGCTAGGCTAGGTCATATTTCCTCAAGGAGGATGAACAAGCTAGTGGGAGAGGGCATGTTTGATATGTCTGATATTAACTCTCTATCTACTTGTGAGTCCTGCCTGAAAGGAAAAATGACAATCTCCTTTTAAGGGGAAACCTGAGCGTAGTCAAAATCTGTTGGATTTGATCCATACAGATGTTTGTGGTCCATTTAAAATTGGTACTCAATATGGCCACACCTACTTCATTACCTTTACTGATGATTATTCTAGGTATGGGTATTTATATTTAATGAAATATAAGTCTGAAGCATTTGAAAAGTTCAAAGAATTCAAGGCTGAAGTAGAAAACAAACTAGGTAAAAGTATTAAAGCACTTCGATCAGATCGAGGTGGAGAATACTTAAGTACCGAGTTTTTGGACTATCTGAAAGAGAATGGGATTCTCTCTCAGTGGACTCCTCCTATGACACCACAGCTGAATGGTGTATCGGAGCGTCGTAATCGAACTTTGTTGGACATGGTTCGATCCATGATGAGCTTCACTGAGCTTCCACCTTCGTTTTGGGGCTACGCACTTGAAACGGCGGTGTTGTTGTTGAACAACGTCCACACCAAAGCAGTGGACAAAACACCATACGAGTTATGGAATGGCAAAGCTCCTAAGTATTCGTACTTGAGGATTTGGGGATGTCCTGCTTACGTGAAGCAGACAGTGGGAGATAAGTTGGATAGTCGATCCACCTTATGTTATTTTGTAGGGTATCCAAAGAATTCAATCGGATATTATTTCTATCATCCTAATGAAACAAAAGTGTTTGTTTCAAGGAATGCCACCTTCTTGGAGAAGGAGTTCTTATTGGATAAGAAAGGCGAGATGATGGAACTCGAAGAAATTCGAGAAGAACCCGAAATACAAAATAATGATCCTACACCTCAGGAACTATTGATGGACACTCCTATACCTAGAAGATCCGAGAGGACTTCTAGACCTCCAATTCGATATGGTCTTCTTCTTGAGGGGGATCAAGATGATCCCGACATTGGATGTGATCCAAGAAACTTCAAGGAAGCAATTTCTGATGCGGATTCAAATTTATGGCTTGAAGCTATGCAATCGGAAATAGATTCGATGCATACAAACCAAGTTTGGTCTTTAGTAGATCCTCCCGATGGAATTGTTCCAATAGGGTGTAAATGGATATACAAGAGAAAGCTTGGGCCTGATGGTAAGGTATTGACCTACAAGGCACGATTGGTGGCGAAAGGTTATACTCAAAGACAAGGAGTTGACTATGATGAAACCTTTTCACTAGTTGCAATGTTCAAGTCCATAAGAATCCTTATTGCCATAGCTGCATGGTATGACTATGAGATATGGCAAATGGATGTGAAGACTGCATTTCTTAATGGAAACATTAAGAAAGAGATCTATATGACGCAGCCTGAGGGATACACATCCATGGGAAGCGAGCATAAGGTATGCAAGGTTCAGAGATCAATCTATGGTCTAAAACAAGCATCAAGAAGTTGGAACCAGAAATTTGATGAAACAATAAAGAATTTTGGTTTCATCAAGAACCCGGAGGAACCATGCGTGTACAAGAAAGTATTTAAGGATGCTGTGACATTCTTAGTACTTTATGTTGATGACATCCTACTCATTGGGATTGATGTAGGGATGTTTCAGTCAACAAAGATATGGTTATCAGGTAGATTCTCGATGAAGGATTTGGGTGAGGCATCTTATATTCTAGGGATACAGATCTATAGAGATAGATCTAAGAGAATGATAGGACTCACTCAATCAACTTACATCGAAACCATATTGAAAAGGTTTTCAATGGATGGGTCCAAGAGAGGACATCTACCCATGTGTCATGGAGTTTCTCTATCCAAGTCTATGTGTCCCACGACTGATGAAGAGATAGAGAAAATGACACATGTACCATATGCGTCAGCCATAGGTAGTATCATGTATGGGATGATATCTACCAGACCGGATGTAGCATTTGCTCTGAGTGTCACGAGCAGATATCAAGATAATCCCGGTCAAATGCATTGGAAAGCCGTGAAGGACATTCTTAAGTACTTACGAAGGACTAAGAATATGTTCATGGTATATGGAGGAAGAGATCTAAAATTGGAAGGCTATACCGACTCTAGCTTCCAAAGTGACGTGGATGACTCGAAGTCAACCTCTGGATTTGTGTTCATGCTCAATGGCGGTGCTGTCTCTTGGAAGAGTTCCAAGCAGGACACCACAGCGGATTCCACCACTGAGACAGAATACATTGCAGCATCAGCTGCTGCTAAAGAGGCCGTTTGGATGAGGAATTTCGTCCAAGAGTTGGGCGTTATTCCGGAAGTTGTTGGTCCAGTCCCGGTGTACTGTGACAACACGGGTGCCGTTGCTCAGGCAAAGGAACCAAGGTCTCATCAAAGATCCAAACACGTACTAAGGAAATACCACATCATCCGGGAGATCGTGGAAAGAGCAGACATCACTGTTGAGAGAGTGGCCTCTGCAGACAATATCGCTGATCCACTTACTAAGCCCTTGCCAGGACCATTATTTGACAAACATAGCGAAGCAATGGGTCTACGTAGTATGACTAGTTGGCTTTAGGACAAGTGGGAGATTGAAAGAGTGGTTGCCCGGTGAGCCAACTTGTGGCTAAGGGCTTTGATGACTCTTTGTATAAACAATCTTTTGTTTAATATAATTTACACTTTTATTAATGGCAATAACTTTATCTTTCTTCATATTGTTATATTGTGATATACTATTGTTGTTTTGATAAAGACCTTGAATATACTATAGTGTATGTAAGATGTGGTAGTACATGGGGATGTCTATCATGAAACACAACTTATAGTCACTGTATATTCTAAATGATTCCTAGTCGATTGAGCCGTCCGTAAATAAGGATAAGGATCGCTCAAGTTTGAGACTAGCATTTGCGATGCAGAGTACCACGTTTCATTGGTAAGGAACATAGAGATGTTCGAAGCATGCAAATGGATATTCATACGATGAATGATCGAACTACCCTATTCGGACTTTCCAAGTGGTTATCATTTATCGAGTGGATAAAGTCCGCGGTTTTGGTTGTACATCATTAGTCCTTACTACTTGAAACATCATTGAGACTCTATATGCTATTACTGTGCTTTGACTCGTTTACCGACTCTATTGGGGTCATCAGGTGTCGGGATTGGGTACAGTTACGACACATATAGGAGTCGATGCTTTGTTGTCAAGGATTCACCACATACTTGCGAGTGTGGATATCCTATGAAATCTGAGGAGATATTAGTGTGATGAATCTCTGGCCAGAGTACATGATGTGTTTTAAGAAATGGTTTCTTAGTAGCACATGCGATGTCACTATTTGATCTTCAAGATGCATTGCATAGTTATCGAATCTCGAACGACTCTCGATTTACCAATGGTTGTTGATTTGATCGGGATATATGGATGAAGGGACCGTACTGTACGCTAACCAAAATCTATTGGTTCTTGCAGGCACTATCAGTGATACCTAGGGAATCATGGGGCGATGTTGCTAGGCGCTCTTACCATGATTCGATGGGCAAGTCGGAAATTGTTGTTCCGAGTCACAAGGAGTTGTGAGCCCACGGCTAGCTGTATCCCTGAACCATTGAGGGTCACACAGAGTAATGGATTTTTAATCCCCGTTGAGATAGTTAAATTTAAAGAGTTAAATTTAATGAACAAAGAAGTGGGACTTCTTATTTAAGAGTAGAGGAGTAAGATTTCCTAAAATGACATAGGGATGGGCATTTTTGGAAATCACTGAATTCGGATTCAGAAAAATTTATCTTGACTTTAAAAGGTGCAAAAATGGTTTCTGTGAACATTGGTAAAATCGGTTTATCAATCAGAGTCACGATGAATTTTATATTAATTTCTGAACATGCGGGATTTGCTTGTCAGGCTTGAACTTATGACTAATGGGCCCTAAGCTGTTAGCGGCTACATTATAAATAAGTTATTGCAGTACAGAAATTACACATCACAGGTCACAATTTTCGAAAAAACCCTAGTTTTCTCTCTAAAAGTGGCTGCCCCCCTCCCCTCTACTCGGGAAAAATCCAGCCTGTGAATTTTGAATTACAGTCTGGTTTAACGGATCAAATTCGTTAATTCTCTTCGTAGAAACTTCTGATAGATTTTCTAGTGCAATCTATCAGAGGGATTAAATCTCTGTTCGTGGACCTGATTGAAGAACAGTTCGTCCATCAGTTCCTGGGATATACAACAAGAGCAGAGTAATCTGTTGGTGTCCATAATCTCGATTCGAGATTGGAGGTAAAAATTTATAATTGTTATTTAATTTTTACACACACAATTTAATCGTAAAGTTTTGATACCCATTATGGAATCGTTCCATATAAAATTTTTAAACTTCCGCTGCACCGGGTATCAATTCTGATTGATCTGATCACAGTTCTCCAACACAAGGAGTGGTTATAGTCATCCGGGACTAGCGACTCCAAAGGGCTATCTACGGACGAAGGTATGGTCCGAGAATCTATTTAAGTTTTGGGAGTACTTATTAGCTTAGTTAAGGCTTATAGAATTTATGTAGTGATACGGTGAACTTTTGAATATAGGCTTGGAACGTAGGATCCTACTATACTTGAACTAGCCTAGAGGTACGTACACATTGACTGAGATTGCCAGCGAGTATACATGTTTATATGTTGCATTTATTTGGCATTATTATATGGCATGATATATGATTTACCGCTTTCTATATTCATATGTCATGTGCATATACACGTTGAGCCTATACCTTATTATACCTGACTATAGAGCCACTCAGCTCTATACTCGATAGTCTGTCACTGAGAGTACCGCGAAGGCGGGGGCATTTATGTCTGTCTACTCTAGTGTACTAGACGAGTGTGGTTGCACCCAGAGGTTGATCCGTGCGGTGGAAGCACTCATGTGGCACCGGTACTGAGCATGACTTTTCAGATGACCCTTTACCAGTCATCATGTTGCATGCATTATATACATATGCTTACTCATGTCTATGTACTGGGCGTTAGCGCTCACGTCCTAGTTGTTAACTTGGACACCCTATTCCATGGGGCAGGTCGCAGGATGGACGGAGCTGGTGGTTCAAGGCAGGATTAGGGAGCAGGCCTTGAGGAGTTAATTATATAGCAGGATTCGATATAGCTTTATAATGTTTACTTTTAAGTATTTCGATATGGTTGTATCACTACTGATAAAAAAGCCTGACCCTTTTATACTAAGATGATATGTAAATTATTGTTAAGTTTCCTCACGTTTTTACTCTGTTAAGTATTTGTTGTATTAAGTTTAATGCTTGCTAATAGTTTCCAGTTAGTAGGTGATTCCATGCAGGGTCACTACATTTTTGGTATCAGAGCATGCTTAGATTTTGGGATTAGTACTTGGGATTTAGAATTAGTTTTGAGTAATTCTTGCGCATTTGGGATTTTAATGTGCAATTCTTTTCAGGATATGGTTGACGAGAGTCACGGTAGTGTTGGCCAGGGAGGTGGTCATCATCATCGTCATCACCGCCATCATGATGATCAACATCGTCATCATGAGGGTAGACGTCGCTACTCTATCAATAAATTCATGCAAGTAGGACCGAAACCTTTGGTGGGAGGCGAGAATCCTGAACAAGCAAGAAGTTGGATGTCTAAACTCGAGAGTACTTTTCGTGCTTTCTATTGTACTGAGGATCAGAAATTTGAAGTTCTAGAATTTGTTCTAGAGGATCGAGCACGTTTTTAGTGGGATGCCAAAGCCGCTCAGGCACGTACTGAGAGAGGACAGGTGACTTAGGGAGATTTCTATCAGTAGTTCCAGAAACTGTATTTTCCTCCAGCTGTTCGCCAAGCACGATCGATGGAGTTGCTTACTCTGAGGCAAGGATCAATGACTATTGATCAATATCAGCAACGATTTCTTGATCTGCTACCTTTCTGTCCTCATATTAATGAGAGTGATGCATTGAAGTATGATCTCTTTCTACAAGGTCTGAACCAAGATATCTACTCATAGGTTGTTGTCTGTGATGACCCGGTATCTTATGAGACTTTGGTGAACCGTTGCCGTCTTGTAGAGATCAGAAACAGGCGGGCACATTTGATGATGCCAGCACAGCCTAGTGGATCTTTTGAGCCTAGAGCTCAATCTGTTGTGCAATCTGGACCTACGTCTTCTTCTACTCCTACTACTTCATCTGGATCTCGTGGTTCACGAGGTATGTTCCGTTTTGGGAAAAAGAAGAAGGAGGAGTTTTTTAGTCACTGTGGAGGGAGGCATCCTGCAGCTTCATGTCGGAGAGCTACTGGTGCTTGTTATATTTGCAGTCAGCAGGGACATCTGCAGAGAGATTGTCCTCAGCGCATGGGTTCTGCTAGTGGATCGGGATCACGGGTTGGATCTCAAGCTTCTACTTTTCCATGATAGCAGCCAGCACCACAGAGTTCTTCTGGTTACCGTCCCCAGTCTCAAGGGCAGGTATTTGCTCTGTCTCAAGAACAGGCTACTGAGGGAAGCGATCGCATTTTGGCAGGTACCTTTTTGTTATGTGGTATTCCTGCACTTGTTTTAATTGATACTGGAGCATCGCATTCCTTTATTTCTAGTCGCTTTGTTAAGAGACATAGATTACCTTATGTATCATTAGATATGGATTTAGTTGTATCTACTCCGCTGGAGCAGGAGATAGTAACTAAGTGTCTAGTGATGGGGTGCCTTCTAGAGTTTGAGGGTAATACGTTATCGGCTAATTTGATGATATTAGCGATGACAGATTTTGACTGTATTTTGGGAATAGATATACTGACTTTGTATCATGCTACTGTGGATTGTTATCAGCGTCTGGTACAGTTTCATCCTGCAGAGGGTGATAGTTGGTATTTTTATGGTGAGGGTGCGCGACCTCCGATGCCACTTGTTTCGGCTCTGAAGGCATGTCATGTCTTGGAGTCAGGTGGGGATGGCTACCTTATCTATGCAGTTGATATGTCCATGAGTAGTACGGGTATTGATCAATTACCGTTAGTCAGTGAGTTTCCTGATGTATTCCCTGATGAGATTCCTGGTTTTCCTCCGGTGCGAGAGGTTGAATTTGGTATTGATTTAGTACCAGGAACTACGCCTATATCCCGAGAACCTTATTGTCTGGCACCGTCAGAGATGAGGGAAATGAAACAGCAGTTACAGGATCTTCTTGATAAGGAATATATTCGTCCGAGTGTTTCTCCGTGGGGAGCACCTGTTTTGTTCGTCAAAAATAAAGATGGATCGATGCGATTGTGTATTGATTACAGGCATTTGAATCGTGTCACCGTCAAGAATAAGTATCCTTTGCCGCGGATTGATGATTTGTTCGATCAATTACAGGGTACTTCTGTCTATTCTAAGATAGATCTGAGATCTGGATACCACCAGATGCGGGTACAGGACTCAGATATTTCTACGACTGCTTTTAGGACCAGATACGGGCATTATGAATTTTTGGTGATGCCATTCGGTTTGACGAATGCACTGGCAGTCTTTATGAATCTGATGAATCAGGTATTTCGAGAATATCTGGATAGATTTGTCATCGTGTTCATTGATGATATTCTTGTCTATTCTTATCACAAGGATGAACATGCACAACATTTGAGAATTGTTTTACAGACGTTACGAGATAAGCAGCTGTATGCGAAATTGAGCAAGTGTGAATTCTAGCTTGATCGGGTAGTGTTTCTCGGTCATGTGATTTCTAATGAAGGGATATCTGTTGATACTAGTAAGATAGAGGCAGTGCTGAACTGGTCTCGTCCGACGACGGTTGCTGAGATTCGTAGTTTCTTGGGACTAGCTGGATATTATCGTCGGTTCATCAAGAATTTTGCACAGTTGGCCAGGCTTTTGACACAGCTTACACGGAAAGATGTTGCCTTCATATGGTCCTCGGATTGTGAGGAGTCATTTCATGAGCTGAAAGCGTTGATCGGAGGCTCAACGTGTATATGCTTACCCGATGAATCAGCCACGAGTTTTGACAAGTGTTGATCAGAGGCGAGATCGGAAGCTCCGATCATCGGATCGGACGTTCCGATCCCGGCGTGTCATGCATGCAAGGTGTGAGCTGGATCGGAAGCTCCGATCCCGAAATCGGAAGTTCCGATCCTGGCCGAAAATTTTGCCTATAAATAGGGCTTCCCAGATTCATTTCTAAATACGAATTCACGAGTTTCTTTCTTCAGTTATATAGTGTGAGATATACACTTGAGGGCCCTATCGGTTATAATAGAGGTTCTGGAATAACCAAGGAGTGGTTATAGTCATCCGGGACTAGCGACTCCAAAAATCTATCTACGGACGAAGGTATGGTCCGGGAATCTATTTAAGTTTTGAGAGTACTTATTAGCTTAGTTAAGGCTTATAGAATTTATGTAGTGATACGGTGAACTTTTGAATATAGGCTTGGAACCTATGATCCTACTATACTTGAACTAGCCTAGAGGTACGTACACATTGACTGAGATTGCCAGCGAGTATACATGTTTATATGTTGCATTTATTTGGAATTATTATATGGCATGATATATGATTTATCGCATACTATAGTCATATGTCATGTGCATATACACGTTGAGCCTATACCTTGTTATACCTGACTATAGAGCCGCTCAGCTCTATACTCGATAGTCTGTCACTGAGAGTACCGCGACGGCGGGGGCATTTATGTCTGTCTACTCTAGTGTACTAGATGAGTGTGGTTGCACCCAGAGGTTGATCCGTGCGGTGGCAGCACTCATGTGGCGCCAGTACTGATCATGACTTTTCAGATGACCCTTTACCAGTCATCATGTTGTATGCATTATATACATATGTTTACTCATGTCTATGTACTGAGCGTTAGCGCTCACGTCCTAGTTGTTATCTTGGACACCCTATTCCATGGGGCAGGTCGCAGGATGGACGGACTTGGTGGTTCAAGGCAGGATTAGGGAGCAGGCCTTGAGGAGTTAATTATACAGCAGGATTCGATATAGCTGTATAATGTTTACTTTTAAGTATTTCGATATAGTTGTATCACTACTGATGAAAAATCTTGACCCTTTTATACTAAGCTGATATGTAAATTATGGTTAAGTTTCCGCACGTTTTTACTCTGTTAAGTATTTGCTGTATTAAGTTTAATGCATGCTAATAGTTGCAAGTTAGTAGGTGATTCCATGCAGGGCCACTACAAATCCTCTGGCATCCGGTACTCGATCCAAAGTTAGGATCCACCTGAGTAGAAATCTTGAAAACTCGGACACGATCCATCATTCCTGTCCGCACTTGCTGGAATCCTATAAGCCAAATCTTTAGAAATCCTGCCGATGATGATAGTCTCTGGGCAAACTAATTGCAGCATCATCACCTCTTCCAAGGTCTCATCCATCCTATAAGGATAACCCAAAGTCTCATTACTATATCCCAAGTTTCTTGCATGCATATGCTCTGATACCAATAAATGTAGCGACCCTACCCGGATCCGCTACCTAATCAGAGTTAAGAGCATAATTAAACATGCATTAAATAAATCGTTGCGGAAGACTTAAATAAAAATAGACCGGCAGAGTACAACCGGTTAAACCAATTCGATTTATACAACCAAATCGAATAAATAGCGTAAAGGCAAAACCTACAGCTAATCCTGCTGTCTTCACTGGTCACTGGCTACTCCAAGCTCTGGGTGCTCAATCTTGCACCTACACCTGCCCCGTCGAATGGGGTGTCCAGATACACAGAAAATACTGGACGTGAGCTCTAAGCTCAATACGAAAGCACTGGGTAAAACATACAAATATGATGCATGAAAATTATAGGGTATCCATATCTGGGATAACTGTATACAAATGCTCAGTAATGGCGCCTAGGACATGAGTGGTAAAACCCGGGGAGCAAACCCTGCGTACACTGCTCATTCCTAATGTAGTAACCCGTATCCAGAATTTGCGATTAATGAGTATATTAATCTTGTAATCATGTTTAGATTAAGTAAAACATGATTAAGGAAATCCCAAAAGGGTTAACGGAGTCCAGAAATGGATTCAGGACACTCAAAATAGCCAGAAAGGTCCCGAAGGTCCGGAGGGTTCGGAAGCTCCGAACCAAGTCAGGAGGCTCCGAACTGGATCGGAGGATCCGAACTGAGGATCGGAGGCTCCGAAGTGGATTGGAAGCTCCGTCGGTAAGATCGGACGCTCTGATCGGGACCAGGGCATGTGTCATCGCTGACATCAGCAAGGTGATGTCATGGCTGACGTAATATTAGGCGATCGGACGCTCCGAAGATAGGATCGGAGGATCCGATCATGTTCGGACGATCCGAACCGAGTTCGGAGGCTCCGAACTTCGTCTATAAATAGGGGGCCGAGATTTCATTTTCAAGTGTACCTTTTTCCTCTCTCCTCTCTGATTCCTAAGCCTTATAACTCAGATCTAGGGAGTTCTAGGCATCCTATTGGGAATCCGGAAGTGGCATAGAGATCCAGGCATCGAGGCGGAGCTGTGGTCTAGTTTGGAGGAAATTGTCATCAGTGGGCTGACGACAGACGCAGGTATAGCTATGGTCTCCTTAAATTATTTAGGAGTATGCAATAGCTTAGTTAAGGCTTTTAGAGCTTAATTATTGATGCATTGATATTTGCATTGTAGAGCTGATATAGGCTTGGAACCTAGAGTGGGACTGCTAGGAACTGCCTGTAGTAAGGTACGCAAGTACATACTGAGATTGTCAGCGGGTTTTGCATGCTTATATGTTGCATTTGTGTGTCATATTATTATGCAGCATGTGCATATCATATTGTGTCTGTCCATCTTGTGAGATGAGCCATGTAGGGCTGCTCAGCCCTGTCTGGACGGTTGATGACTAGTGCTCAGTGACTGACGGGTCATGGGTGGCTAACATCGGGGGACACGGTCCACGTCCTGTAGGAATGAGCAGTGTACGCAGGGTTTGATCCCCGGGTTGTACCACTCATATCCTAGGCGCCATTACTGAGCAGTTATATACAGTTATCCCAGATATGGATACCCTATCATTTGCATGCATCATATCTGTATGTTTTACCCAGGGCTTTCGTATTGAGCTTAGAGCTCACATCCAGTCTTTTTTGTGTATCTGGACACCCCATTCGACGGGGCAGTTCTAGGTGCAGGATTGAGCACCCGGTGCTTGGAGTAGCCAGTGACCAGTGAAGACAGCAGGATTAGCTGTAGGTTTTGCCTTTAGGCTATTTATTCGATTTGGTTGTATAAATTGAATTTATTTAACCGGTTGTATTCAGCCGATCTGTTTTTATTTAAGTCTTCCGCAGCGATTTATTTAATGCATGTTTAATTATTCTCTTAACTCTGATTAGGTGGTGGATCCGGGTAGGGTCACTAGATTTATTGGTATCAGAGCATATGCATGCAAGAGACTTGGGATATAGTAATGAGACTTTGGGTTATCCTTATAGGATTGATGAGACCTTGGAAGAAGTGATGATGCGGCAATTAGTTTTCCCAGAGATTATCATCATCGGCAGGATTTCTGAAGATTTGGCTTATGGGATTCCAGCAAGTGCGGACAGGAGTGATGGATTGTGTTCGAGTTTTCAAGATTTCTACTCAGGTGGATCCTAGTTTTGGATCGAGTACCGGATGTCAGAGGCAGTGGCATAGCATTGGATGGGATGCACTTGATGCTTGCATCTGTATCGTCCATACCATGATGACACTACTCTAAAAATTCTCCAGTCGTAGTTGGAGAGATTGTCAGATAGACCTTCACCAGAGAATGCCTCGAGTGCCTAAAGCATGACAGGTTTCGAGCGTGAGGTCTTTAACCTCATGCAAAACATGGTTTTGCCGGTATGCTGATATCGATGCTTTCGGTAGGCACACGGGAAACTTCATGTTCAAAAGCATGATTTGGTTACGAGAAGAATGCTGATGGTAGGGCGTGAGCAGAAGGAGTTTACTGACATGCACTGACGCAGAGAGACTTGTAGAGAGGACGTGTAGAGAGACTTGGTCGGGAGTATGCTTGTATCGATGCGTGTGTAGATTAGAAGCTTCATGCTCAAGAAACGAAGACTAGTACGATGATTTAAAGACTGTATTGATGTAGTTGTAAACAGTATTTCAGTTGTAATGAATCATCATACTTTGGTTGTATCATTTCAAGTTCGATTGTACATTTCATTGTATTTTGAATACTGTATATATTACATGGAATTGTAATTGAGAAATTGTACATAAATGGATGCAATGATACATGTTTTATTTATCCAGCAATTCGTGAATGATTGCGAGTGATTTTGCTAGGATTGACATTGTTTTATTTGATTAGTATTCAACTGCTGTAACTCATGAGATTTGAGTGAGCCAACTGTGACTGTATGACTTGTTGTTAGTCTAGGCGTTTTCCTGGGATTGACCTAGTTAGTCAGTGGACTATGTTAGTGCCAGCGATGAGTGGACTCATCTAGAGGCATTAAGGATATTGTTCGGATCAGAACATTTGGGCTTTGTTCTAGGTTGTTTCTTGAAATAGTAGGTTGTCTGACCTTTGTTAGGTTGAGGCTTGTGATGATAGGTTTTCATCAGGGATACCAAGTCCAATATATGCCGAGAGTTGTGGACTATGACCATGACCAGACGTGATGGGGCGCGACCCTATGCCAGTGTTACTCTGGGAGTCCTTGTACTTCAGAGGTTATCTGGGAGCCTTGGTGCTTCAGGATATGGCAGTGGGAAGGCTACTCAGTCTACGGATTTGGTAGTAGTCACGACGAGGTATGACCTTGGATTAGATATCAGGTTTGATATCGATGGTTCGATATCGTCTGGTGTGCCAGAGATATATATTGAGTATTCTGCCATGGGAACCAGTCTTGGAGGGATTTCCTTGATAAGTGTGTATTCTGAGCAGTTAGGTTTTTACCTTTGGGTTACTGCTAGACGTGTGGATCTAGTATGTGGACGGATTTCTACCAGCGATGGCTATGGGTTGTCATCAGAGTTGTGGTTAGAATTTCCTTGTGATAGTAATT
Source organism: Henckelia pumila (assembly GCF_033568475.1). Classification (NCBI taxonomy): domain Eukaryota; kingdom Viridiplantae; phylum Streptophyta; class Magnoliopsida; order Lamiales; family Gesneriaceae; genus Henckelia; species Henckelia pumila. The sequence continues at coordinate 9,527,259 of NC_133122.1, forward strand.
ATCCAAGAACTTGGATGGGATGCTATTTTAAGACTTCAACTCGAATACGAGGACTACTCCTTGATGATTGGCTTCATCAGTATTGGATTATATCAGATGTTGATTATTGTGCAGGACGATTTGAGATGTGAGGGAAGCGTGGCCTATGATCGTGAAACCTTGGTGGTTGTCCAGGTGGGTTATTGAGGTAAGCTACCTTAGTCTTGAACTGTTGCACAATCTTAACAAGGGATATGATCAGGAGAGTGTTCGAAGATTTTAGGAAATCTTTGGGATTCTTTAGTTATTCTTCTTGGACTTGACGAGCCGTGGTGTTCATTCTGAATGAACGAGGTAAGGGTATTGAGTCCAGTGGTTGCGCTAAGTACTGCCTGATATTTTCAGAGATTGAGCGTAGGATTTTCCATGGAATGGAAATGGGCTTAGTTTCTCTTGATGTTTTCCTTGGGTGAACAAGACAACGATTAGTAGTGCTAAGGTGGCACAGGATCTGTGCTAGTGACTACTAGTGGTTATTGGGTAACTCTGTCAGAGTTAGGATGATTAAGTTCAGAATACAAAGCAGCGGTTAGTAGTGCTGAAAAGGCGCAAGAATTGTGCTAAGTAAACTACTTATGTACTGTGATCTGACAACGTTTGGAAATGGTTCTTTGTGGCATCTAAGTAATGGTTATTGACCGAGCCATGTAGGTTGGATGATCAGTGGTGGTTTGATCTGATAAGTGCGAGCCTAAGTTGATCAACGAGTTCGATTTGGTTGAGCCAATCAGGGTTGATCAGGATGTAGCCATTAAGAAAATACTTAGAGTAGTATTTTTCGAATAGTTCTTATGGGATGAGTACTGGATACCATCTCAGAACATTTGACAATTCGGATGATTTAGAATCTCTAGGTTTTCTAGAGACGAATCTATTAAAAGATTGCAAGTAGACTTGTATGATCAAGTTAGGTGTTAACTTGACAGTGGAGACAAACAAAGGAGTTGGTAGTTTCCAGTATAGTGCATTCTTGTTAAGAAGGAAGCTGATATTGATCCAATCAATTTCTTAGTGATAGCAATAGGTCAGGAAAGGATCATGTTGTTGTTTCATGTGAGAGTTTTCCATTGAACAACAATAGTGAAGATTGTTGACCGGACATTTCGGTTAAGTGAGGGTATCTATGTGTACCGTTGTGGTTGGATCCGACGAGTAGTTGGAAATGCTAATGGACATTAACAAGGAAACATCAGTTGTCTGATCTGTGTGACATTAGCTAGGATCTGATCGTCGAGATCTAGCAGGATGTGTCACTAGTCTTCTAGCGTGTGATGAACGATGTCTCTGAAATGACAGAGATAGTCAAGGATCGACTTAGTAGCCAACGAGGTTTGCCTTTAGGATAGAAGATTTCGCAAGATCGTGAAGGATCAAGTTATTCTTTCAAGCCGTGAGTCACATCCGTGCGGACTATTTGTCAAAGATATTGCGTGGTAGCAATAAACGATAATCTGAGACGTATTGTGTGGCAAGTTACTTCGAGCACAAGTATTTCCCAGGATTGACTAGGGAATCGACGAGTTAGATCGTTCAGTGCTGAGACTGATGCGTTCGGCAAAGGGAGCAATTTGACTATTGAGAATCCGTTGGGATTTAGTTCCAAGATCAGTATGTTCAACCTTGGGAGGTTGGTATGAGCTAATGGTATTATCAGAGACTCTGAGTTGAGTTATACCAGGTGCAATGGTTGTCGAGTTCCTGAAAGAGTGGGTGCCCGGTGAGCCAACTTGTGGCTAAGGGCTTTTATGACTCTATGTATAAACAATCTTTTGTTTAATATAATTTACACTTTTATAAAGGCGTTTACTTTATCTTTTATCATATTATTATGTTGTGACATACTATAAGATGTTTAGATGAAGACCTTGAATATACTATAGTGTATGTAAGATGTGGTGGCACATGGGGATGGCTATCATGAAACACATCTTATAGTCACTGTATATTCTAAACAGTTCCTAGTCGATTGAGCCGTCCGTTAATAAGGATAAGGATCGCTCGAGATTGAGACTAGCATTTGCGATGTAGAGTACCACGTTTCATTGATATGGAACATAGAGATGTTCAAAGCATGCAAATGGATATTCATACGATGAATGATCGAACTACCCTATCCGGACTTTCCAAGTGGTTATCACTTATCGAGTGGATAAAGTCCGCGGTTTTGGTTGTACACCATTAGTCCTTACTACTTGAAACATCATTGAGACTCTATATGCTAGTACTGTACTTTGACTCGTTTACCGACTCTATTGGGGTCATCAGGTGTCGGGATTGGGTACAGTTATGACACATATAGGAGTCGATGCTTTGTTGTCAAGGATTCACCACATACTTGCTAGTGTGGATATCCTATGCAATCTGAGGAGATATTAGTGTGACGAATCTCTGGCCAGAGTACATGATGTGTTTTAAGAAATGGTTTCTTAGTAGCACATGCGATGTCACTATTTGATCTTCAAGATGCATTGCATAGTTATCAAATCTCGAACGACTCTCGATTTACCAATAGTTGTTGATTCGATCGGGATATATGGATGAAGGGACCGTACTGTACGCTAACCAAAATCTATTGGTTCTTGCAGGCACTATCAGTGATACCTAGGGAATCATGGGGCGATGTTGCTAGGCGCTCTTACCATGATTCGATGGGCAAGTCGGAAATTGTTGTTCCGAGTCACAAGGAGTTGTGAGCCCACGGCTAGCTGTATCCCTGAACCATTGAGGGTCACACAAGTAATGGATTTTTAATCCCCGTTGAGATAATTAAATTTAAAGAGTTAAATTTAGTGAATAAAGAAGTGGGACTTCTTATATCAGAGTAGAAGAGTAAGATTTCCTAAAATGACATAGGGATGGGCATTTTTGGAAATCACTGAATTCGGATTCAGAAAATTTATCTTGACTTTAAAAAATGCAGAAATGGTTTCTGTGCACATTGATGAAATTGGTTTATCAATATGAGTCACGATGAATTTTATATTAATTTCTAAATATGCGGGCTTTGCTTGTCAGGCTTGAACTTATGACTAATGGGCCCTAAGCTGTTAGCAGCCCACATTATAAATAAGTTATTGCAGTACATAAATTAAACAACAGAGGCATAATTTTCGAAAAACACTAGGGTTTTTCTCTCTAGTGGCCGCCGCCCCTATCCTCTCTCTGTCGAAAATTCCAGCCTGTGAATTTCGAATTTGCAGTCTGGTTTAACGGATCAAATTCGTTAATTGACTTCGTAGAAACTTCTGATAGATTTTCTAGTGCAATCTCTCAGAGGGATTAAACTTCTATTCGTGAACCTGATTGAAGAATTGTTCGTCCATCAGTTCCTGGGATATACAACAAGAGCAGAGTTATCTGTTGGTGTCAATAATCTCGTTTCGAGATTCAAGGTAAAAATTTAATTGTTATTAAATTTTTACACGCACAATTTAATCGTAAAGTTTTGATACCCATGATATGGAATCGTTCCATATAAAATTTTAAAACTTCCGCTGCACCGGGTATCAATTCTGATTGATCTGATCACCGTTTTTCAACATTGGTATCAGAGCCAGGTTTCTCAGATCTAGCGATTAAATTAATCAATTGTACAAAAAAAATTTAAGCCTTGGTTTTTGAAAAAAAACAAATTTTAAAATTAAATTTTTGACGGGCAAAACACGGGCAGCGATGGTCGCTGTCCAGGGCAGGGCACGGCGCTGCCCAAGGGGCAGCGACAGGCTGCCCGGCCCGAGCCCCTTTTGGGGCGCGGGCTGCCCGGGATCGTCCCGGGCGGCCCGGGAAAAATTAATTTTTATTTTTTAATTAAAATTTTAATATGTTAAAATTCTATTTTTGGTCCGATCGAAAATTGTTTTTGATTGATCCACGAGGCGTCGGATCGAATTGTTTGAGTCCGAAAATTTTAAAATTGATTTTTGGATAAATTTGAATTTTCGGAAAATTTATAGATTTTATCCGTTAAATCAGATTTTATGAAATTAATTATTTTTGGTACAATTGATGATAAGATATGATCTTATGGAAATATTGAGTAAAATATGATTTTATGTATAAAATTGGATTTTATATGTAAAATATGATTTTATTTGATAAAAAGATAAAATATGATTTTGTATGTAAAATAAGATTTTATATATGGAATATGATTTTATCCTTTTTAATTTAATTGTCATTGCATGTTATCCAATAAATTAATTTTGAATTAAATATTATTGGATAAGGATGATCGATTTCCATGACCAATTTTGTAGGTGTATGTTAGGGAATTTACATTTGTTTTTATTGTTGTTGGATTTATTAATGGGCCTGGTTTATGGCCCAATATGAATTGTCATATGTAATAAAAGTGGGCCTGGTTTATGGCCCGTTCCCACCCCTTAAAATGTATCCCCTACTTGTCATAGTTATTTATTGTAAATACATTATACTTAGTGGGAGATGAAGATTTGAAGACGGAGGTGGGCCCAGTAGACAATAAAGACTGAAGAAATGTAAATTGGAAGCACAATGTAATAGGATTGCATTGCATACCTGCATATTACCTAGGATTGGACTTAGACTCGTGATTGGCAACCACGGGTCGATTAGTAATGGAATCGATCATCCTAAAATATAATATATGATATTATCGTTGTATGCATGTTTAGAATAAATTGTATGAATCCCGCAAGCATACAAATTTTAAATGATGAGAAAAATTTTCAAAATTAAAATCCCTCATTTTAAATATGATTTAAAATTGATATCAAGATAAATAAAGGAAATTTAAATATTGTTTAAATGCTCCTACCTTCCATCAACGATCAATGTATGAGATGCTACCCACGGATACAGTCTGGCTAATATTATTGGGGGGGCCCGTTCGTCGGAAAGCTGTACATTGGATCGACACATGTTGTAAGTTGGGTGGAACTCCCATGGGATTTGCTCATATTATTGGGGATCCACATGGCGACCTTCCATCACAACTTAATATTGATGGGTCATCTTGACGTGTCACAATAAACGGCGTCATATTATTGGGCCCTTATTGGACATGAGGTAAAAATGTGGAGGTTGCTTTGGAAGCAATTGGGCTCTACCTTTTGAAAATTATGGTTGACTGATATTATTCGGGATCATAGTTTGTCAATTGGACTCCATGTTCCCACTAAGGAAAACAGTTTCCCGTTTTCACTAGAGGGTAGTGAAATCGTTAAAATAGTGAGAGTGAGATTCATAAAATAAATTTCGCCTATTTTATGTCTTAGTAAATTAATTAAACAATCACTGATTATTTTCTGTTTCTTTTCAGTATTTCATTAAGATGAATTCGCGCAATACACTATTCTCTATTCTAGAACAAAATAAACTGACTGGCGCCAACTATACGGAATGGTTCCGTAAGTTGAAGATTGTCTTGACCTCGGAGAAGATGTTCTACGTGTTAGAAAAATCTCCTCCGAAGGAAGCACCAGCTGATATAAGTCCGGAAGAGTTGGCCAAACTTGATATATGGTGGGACCATGATATCAAGGCCAAATGCTATATGCAGGCTTCGATGTCTGATGAACTCCAGAGGCGATTTGAGGATACCGTGAATGCTGCTAACATTCACGTACAACTCAAGGAACTTTTTGGGGCTCAATCGAGAGCTGAAAGGTTTGCTACTGTAAAAGAGCTAATGACGTGTCGCATGCGTGAAGGGACTTCGGTCCGTGATCATGGAGTACGCGTGATTTGGCTCATTCAGAAGTTGGTAACGCTTGATTTGGTATTGGAGCATGAACTCAATGTGAACTTATTACTTCTATCTCTTCCTTCATCGTTTGAAGGTTTTGTGGTGAATTTCAATATGAACAAGATAGAGGCCTCCCTTGAAGAGATGGTCAATATGCTTGTAACATATGAAGACACTTTAAAGAAGGATAAACCAGTTCTCTTGGTGGGCTCATCTTCTTCAGCTAAGAAGGGGCCAAGTACAAAGGGTAAGAAACGTTCTGCCTCATCCAAGAAAATCGGACCCGAGAAGAAGAACAAGACAAAGGCTTCAAACATGGAAAAGTCCAAGGATGTTTGCCATCACTTCAAGAAACCCGGTCATTGGAAACGTAACTGCAAGGAATATCTAGAGCAGTTGCGAACTGCGAAGGGTATGTTCTATATTGAAATAAATGTTTCACTTAATACTACTTCTTGGGTATTGGATACCTGATGTGGATCTCACATTTGCAATGATTTGCAGGTGATGACAAGAAGTCGCAAGCTTAGAATGGGTGAGACCCAGCTGAGGCTCGGAAATGGTTCTAGAGTTGAAGCCAAAGCTGTGGGAGACGTTTATTTAATTTTGCAGAACGATTTTAAGTTACTTTTTAGAGATGTTTTATTTGTTCCAGATTTGATTAAAAACATTATTTCTGTTTCTATGCTTGATAGAGATGGTTTTTCTTGCAATTTTGTGAATGGGATTTGCAATATTTACAAGAATGAATGTTTGATTGGAAATGGACAACTTGAAAATGATCTATATAACTTAAAATTAAAAGACGTTCAAATAAATTATGTTGATAAACCGGTAACAACGAACAAAAGGAAAATCGATAGTCAAAACCCGGCAAACCTTTGGCATGCTAGGCTAGGTCATATTTCCTCAAGGAGGATGAACAAGCTAGTGGGAGAGGGCATGTTTGATATGTCTGATATTAACTCTCTACCTACTTGTGAATCCTGCCTGAAAGGAAAAATGACTAAATCTTCATTCAAGGGGAAACCTGAGCATAGTCAAAATCTGTTGGATTTGATCCATACAGATGTTTGTGGTCCATTTAGAATTGGTACTCAATTTGGCCACACCTACTTTATTACCTTTACTGATGATTATTCAAAATATGGGTATTTATATTTAATGAAATATAAGTATGAAGCATTTGAAAAGTTCAAAGAATTCAAGGCTGAAGTAGAAAACTGTAAGAGTGGGTGCCCAGTGAGCCAACTGTGTGGCTATGGGCTTTGATGACTCTTTGTATAAACAATCTTTTGTTTAATATTATTTACACTTTTATGGCAATGACTTTATATTACTTCATATTGTTATATTGTGATATACTATTGTTGTTTTGATAAAGACCTTGAATATACTATAGTGTATGTAAGATGTGGTAGAACATGGAGATGTCTATCATGAAATACATCTTATAGTCACTGTATATTCTAAAAACCGTTCCTAGTCGATTGAGCCGTCCGATAATAAGGATAAGGATCGCTCGAGTTTGAGACTAGCATTTGCGATGCGGAGTACCACGTTTCATTGGTAGGGAACATGGAGATGTTCGAAGCATGCAAATGGATATTCATAGGATGAATAATCGAACTACCCTATCCGGACTTTCCAAGTGGTTATCACTTATCGAGTGGATAAAGTCCGCGGTTTTGGTTGTACACCATTAGTCCTTACGACTTGAAACATCATGGAGACTCTATATGCTAGTGCTGTGCTTTGACTCGTTTACCGACTCTATGGGGGTCATCAGGTGTCGAGATTGGGTACAGTTACGACACATATAGGAGTCAATGCATTGTTGTCAAGGATTCACCACATACTTGCGAGTATGGATATCCTATGCGATCTGAGGAGATATTAGTGTGACAAATCTCTGGCCAGAGTACTTGATGTGATTTAAGAAATGGTTTCTTAGTAGCACATGCGATGTCACTAATTTGATCTTCAAGATGTATTGCATAGTTATCGAATCTTGAACGACTCTCGATATACCAATGGTTGTTGATTCGATCGGGATATATGGATGAAGGGACCGTACTGTACGCTAACCAAAATCTACTGGTTCTTGTAGGCACTATCAGTGATACCTAGGGAATCATGGGGCGATGTTGCTAGGCGCTTTACCATGATTCGTTGGGCAAGTCGGAAAGTGTTGTTCCGAGTCACAAGGAGTTGTGAGCCCACGGCTAGCTGTATCCCTGAACCATTGAGGGTCACACAGTGTAATGGAGTTTTAATCCCCGTTGAGATAGTTAAATTTAAAGAGTTAAATTTAATGAACTAAGGAGTTGGACTTCTTAAATAAGAGTAAGGGAGTAGGATTTCCTAAAATGACATAGGGATGGACATTTTTGGAAACCACTGAATTCGGATTCAGGAAAATTTATTTTGACTTTAAAATGTGCAGAAATGGTTTCTGTGCACATTGGTGAAATTGGTTCATCAATCGGAGTCACGATGAATTTTATATTAATTTCTGAACGTGCGGGTTTTGCTTGTCGGGCCCTAACTTATGATTAATGGGCCCTAAGGTGTTAGTGGCCTGCATTATAAATAAGTTATTGCAGTACAGAAATTAGACACAACAGGTCATTATTGAGAGACAGGATTTTCGAAAATAAACCCTAGCCTCCTCTCAAGTTTTCGGCCGCCCCCCTTTAACTCTGTCAGAGAAAATTCCGGTCTGTGATTTTTGAATTGCAGTCAGGAATAACGAATCAGATTCGTTTAATCTCTTCGCAGAAAAACTTCTGATAGATTTTCTAGTGCAATCTATCAGAGGGATTTAAAACCTCATTCTTGGACCTGATTGAAGGAGTTCATCAGTTCCTGGGAGATACAAGAAGCGCAGAGAAATCTGTGTGGTGTCCATTAATCTCGCTTCGAGATTGAAGGTAAAATTTAATTAATTGTTATTTGAATTTTACACACACAATAATTTAATCGTTGAATGGTTGATACCCACACCATGGAATTGTTCCATGATAAAAATTTTAAACTTCCGCTGCACCGGGTATCAATCGTGATTGATCTGACCGCCAGTTTTTCCAACAGTGGTATCAAAGCCAGGTTGCTCAGATCAAACGATTGAATTAATCGATTGTACAAAATTTTTGAATCTCGGTTTTTGGAAAACAAAATAAATATTTTTAAATAAATTTTTTTTTTTCGGGGCAAAACCCGGGCAGCGATTGGATCGCTGCCCGGTGGGGCAGCAATTGTTGCTGCCCCGGGCGGCGCACGGCGCCGCCCAAAGGGGGCGCATGGCGCCGCCCAGGACGGCGACCGTCGCCGCCCAGGGCGGCGCACGACGCCGCCCAGCGGCGGCACCAGGCGCCGCCAGGGCAGCGATAGTCGCTGCCCTAAGGGGGCAGCCGGGCTGCCCCCGGCCCGCGCCCCGGGTGCGGGCCGGCCCGGGAGTGTCCCGGGCGGCCCGCGGGAAAAATTATATTTTTATTAAAAATTAATTTTAATATGTTAAAATTTTATTTTTGGTCCGGTCAAAAAATTGTTTTTGATTGGTTCACGAGATTTCGGATCGAATTGTTCGAGTCCGTAAATTTTAAAATTGATTTTGGATAAATTTGAATTTTTGGAAAATTTTAATGTTTTATCCGTAAATTGAATTTTGAAATCAATTATTTTGGTACAATTGATGATAAGATATGATTTTATGATATATTGAGTAAAATATGATTTTATTTGTAAAATTGGATTTTATAGATAAAATATGATTTTATTTGATATAGAGATAAAATATGATTTTATATGTGAAATGAGATTTTATATATAAAATATGATTTTATCTTGTTTAAATTTGAATTGCCACTGCATGTTATCCAATAAATTAATTTTGAATTAAATGTTATTGGATAAGGATGATCGATTGCCATGACCAATTTTGTAGGTGTATGTTAGGAATTTACATTTTGTTTTTATTGTTGTTGGTTTTATTAATGGGCCTGGTTTATGGCCCGATATGAATGTCATATGTAATAAAAGTGGGCTTGGTTTATAGCCCGTTCCCACCCCTAAAAATGTATCCCCTACTTGTCATTGTTATTTATTGTAAATACATTAGATTTAGTGGGAGATCAAGATTTGAAGACGGTGGGCCCAGCAGACAATAAAGACTGAAGAAATGTAAATTGGAAGCACATGTAATAGGATTGCATTGCATACTGCATATTACCTAGGATTGGACTAAGACCCGTGATTGGCAACCACGGGTCAATTAGAAATGGAATCGATCATCCTATATAATATTTGATATTATGATTGTATGCATGTTTAGACATAATTGCGTGAATCCGGCAAGCATGCAATAAATTAAATATGATGAGACAAATATTTTTATAATTAAAAATCCCTCATTTTAAATATGATTTAAAATTGATATCAAGATAAATAAAGGAAATTTAAATTTGTTTAAATGTTCCTACCTTCCATCAACGGTCAATGTATGTGATGCTACCCGCGGATACGGTCCGGCTCATATTATTGGGGGGGCCCGTCCGTCGGAAAGCTGTACATTGGATCGACAAATGTTGTAAGTTGGGTGGAACTCCCATGGGATCGGCTCATATTATTGGGGGATCCACATGGCGACCGTCCATCACAACTTAATATTGATGGGTCATCTTGACATGTCACTTTAAACGGCGTCATATTATTGGGCCCTTATTGGACATGAGGTAAATACATGGGGGTTGCTTTGGAAGCAATTGGGCTCTACCTTTTGAGAATTATGGTTGGCTGATATTATCCGGGACCATAAGTTTGTCAATTGGACTCCATGTTCTCACTAAGGAAAAAGTTTCCCGTTTTCACTAGAGGGTAGTGAAATCGTTAAAATAGTGGGAGTGAGATTCATAAAATTAAATTTCGCCTATTTTATGTCTTAGTAAATTGCTTAAACAATCATTGATATTTGTCTGTTTCATCTCAGTAATCCACATATTTCTGTTCTCCAACAAAACAAACTTATTGGCGCAAACAAATACAGAATGATTCCATAAGTTAAGATTGTCCTAAGTTCGGAAAAGATTTTCTAAGTGTTAGAAAAGGCTTCTCCGAAAACAGCCCCGGCTGATGTAACTAGAGAAATGGTTGGACCATGATCTCAAGGCAAAATGTTACATACAAAATTGGACAAGTCTAAACAAGTTTGCCATCACTGCAAGAAACCCGGTTATTGGAAACGTAACTGCAAGGAATACCTCGAGCAGTTGCGAACTGCAAAGGGTATGTTATACATTGAAATAAATATTTTTAATACTACTTCTTGGGTATTGGATACCAGATGTAGATCTCATATTTGCAATGAGTTGCAAATGATGATAAGAAGTAATAGGCTAAGGATGGGTGAGACCCAGTCAAGGCTCGGGAATGGTTCCAGAGTTAAATCCATAGCTATGGGAAATATTTATTTAAATTTTGCAGAACGGTTTTAAGTTACTTTTAAGAGATGTTTTATTTGTTCCAGATTTAATTAAAAATATTATTTCTATTTCTATGCTTGATAGAGATGGTTATTCTTGCAATTTTGTGAATGGGATTTGCAATATTTACAAGAATGAATGTTTGATTGGAAATGGACAACTTGAAAACGATCTATACAACTTAAAACTAAAAGACGTTCCAATAAATTATGTTGATAAACCGGCGACAACAAACAAAAGGAAAATCGATAGTCAAAACCCGGCAAACCTTTGGCACGCTAGACTGGGTCATATTTCCTCAAGGAGAATGAACAAGCTAGTGGGAGAGGGCATGTTTGATATGTCTGATATTAACTCTCTACCTACTTGTGAATCCTGCCTAAAAGGAAAAATGACTAAATCTCCTTTTAAGGGGAAACCTGAGCGTAGTCAGAATCTGTTGGATTTGATCCATACAGATGTTTGTGGTCCATTTAGAGTAGGGACTCAACATGGCCACACCTACTTCATTACCTTTACTGATGATTATTCAAGGTATGGGTATTTATATTTAATGAAGTATAAGTCTGAAGCATTTGAAAAGTTCAAAGAATTCAGGGCTGAAGTAGAAAACAAGCTAGGTAAAAGTATTAAAGCACTTCGATCGGATCGAGGTGGAGAATACTTGAGTACCGAGTTTTTGGACTATCTGAAAGAGAATGGGATTCTCTCTCAGTGGACTCCTCCTATGACACCACAGCTTAATGGTGTATCGGAGCGTCGTAATCGAACTTTGTTGGACATGGTTCGATCTATGATGAGCTTCACTGAGCTTCCACCTTCGTTTTGGGGCTATGCGCTTGAAACGGCGGTATTGTTGTTGAACAACGTCCACACTAAAGCAGTGGACAAAACATCATACGAGTTATGGAATGGCAAAGCTCCTAAGTATTTGTACTTGAGGATTTGGGGATGTCCTGCTTACGTGAAGCGGACAGTGGGAGATAAGTTGGATAGTCGATCCAGCTTATGTTATTTTGTAGGGTATCCGAAGAATTCAATCGGATATTATTTCTATTATCCTGCTGAAACAAAGGTGTTTGTTTCTAGGAATGCCACCTTCTTGGAGAAGGAGTTCTTATTGGATAAGAAAGGCGAGATGATGGAACTCGAAGAAGTTCGAGAAGAACCCGAAATACAAAATAACGATCCTACACCTCAGGAACCATTGCTGGACACGCCTGCACCTAGAAGATCCGAAAGGACTTCTAGACCTCCAGTTCGATATGGTCTTCTTCTTGAAGGGGATCAAGATGAACCCGACATTGGATGTGATCCAAGAAACTTCAAGGAAGCAATTTCTGATGCGGATTCGAATTTATGGCTTGAAGCTATGCAGTCAGAATTGGATTCGATGCATACAAACCAAGTTTGGTCTTTAGTAGATCCTCACGATGGAATTGTTCCAATAGGGTGTAAATGGATCTACAAGAGAAAGCTTGGGCCTGATGGTAAGGTATTGACCTACAAGGCGCGATTGGTGGCGAAAGGTTATACTCAAAGGCAAGGAGTTGACTATGATGAAACCTTTTCACCAGTTGCAATGTTCAAGTCCATAAGAATCCTGATTGCCATAGCTGCATGGTATGACTATGAGATATGGCAAATGGATGTGAAGACTGCTTTTCTTAATGGAGACATTAAGGAAGAAATCTATATGAAGCAGCCTGAGGGGTACACATCCATGGGAAGCGAGCATAAGGTATGCAAGCTTCAGAGATCAATTTATGGTCTAAAACAAGCATCAAGAAGTTGGAACCAGAAATTTGATGAAACAATAAAAGATTTTGGTTTCATCAAGAACCCGGAGGAACCTTGCGTGTACAAGAAAGTAGTTAAGGATGCGGTGACATTCTTAGTATTTTATGTTGATGACATCCTACTCATTGGGAATGATGTAGGGATGTTGCAGTCAACAAAGATATGGTTATCAGGTAGATTTTCGATGAAGGATTTGGGAGAGGCATCCTACATTCTTGGGATACAGATCTATAGAGATAGGTCTAAGAGAATGATAGGACTCACTCAATCAACCTACATCGATACCATATTGAAACGGTTTTCAATGGATGGGTCCAAAAGAGGACATCTACCCATGTGTCATGGAGTTTCTCTATCCAAGTCTATGTGTCCCAAGACTGATGAAGAGATAGAGAATATGACACATGTACCATATGCGTCAGCTATAGGTAGTATCATGTATGGGATGATATCTACCAGACCGGATGTAGCATTTGCTCTGAGTGTCACGAGCAGATATCAGTCTAATCCTGGTCAAATGCATTGGAAAGCCGTGAAGGACATTCTTAAGTACTTGCGAAGGACTAAGAATATGTTCATGGTTTATGGAGGACGAGAACTCAAATTGGAAGGCTATACCGACTCTAGCTTCCAAAGTGATGTGGATGACTCGAAGTCAACCTCTGGATTTGTGTTCATGCTCAATGGCGGTGCTGTCTCTTGGAAGAGTTCCAAGCAGGACACCACAGCGGATTCCACCACTGAGGCTGAATACATTGCAGCATCAGCTGCTGCTAAAGAGGCCGTTTGGATGAGGAAGTTCGTCCAAGAGTTGGGCGTCATTCCTGAATTTTTTGGTCCAGTCCCGGTGTACTGTGACAACACGGGTGCCGTTGCTCAAGCAAAGGAACCAAGGTCTCATCAAAGATCCAAACACGTACTGAGGAAATACCACATAATCCGGGAGATTGTGGAAAGAGGAGACATCATTGTCGAACGAGTGGCCTCTGCAGACAATATCGCTGATCCGCTTACTAAGCCCTTGCCAGGACCATTGTTTGACAAACATCGCGAAGCAATGGGTCTACGTAGTATGACTAGTTGGCTATAGGGCAAGTGGGAGATTGTAAGAGTGGGTGCCCAGTGAGCCAACTGTGTGGCTATGGGCTTTGATGACTCTTTGTATAAACAATCTTTTGTTTAATATTATTTACACTTTTATGGCAATGACTTTATATTACTTCATATTGTTATATTGTGATATACTATTGTTGTTTTGATAAAGACCTTGAATATACTATAGTGTATGTAAGATGTGGTAGAACATGGAGATGTCTATCATGAAATACATCTTATAGTCACTGTATATTCTAAAAACCGTTCCTAGTCGATTGAGCCGTCCGATAATAAGGATAAGGATCGCTCGAGTTTGAGACTAGCATTTGCGATGCGGAGTACCACGTTTCATTGGTAGGGAACATGGAGATGTTCGAAGCATGCAAATGGATATTCATAGGATGAATAATCGAACTACCCTATCCGGACTTTCCAAGTGGTTATCACTTATCGAGTGGATAAAGTCCGCGGTTTTGGTTGTACACCATTAGTCCTTACGACTTGAAACATCATGGAGACTCTATATGCTAGTGCTGTGCTTTGACTCGTTTACCGACTCTATGGGGGTCATCAGGTGTCGAGATTGGGTACAGTTACGACACATATAGGAGTCAATGCATTGTTGTCAAGGATTCACCACATACTTGCGAGTATGGATATCCTATGCGATCTGAGGAGATATTAGTGTGACAAATCTCTGGCCAGAGTACTTGATGTGATTTAAGAAATGGTTTCTTAGTAGCACATGCGATGTCACTAATTTGATCTTCAAGATGTATTGCATAGTTATCGAATCTTGAGCGACTCTCGATATACCAATGGTTGTTGATTCGATCGGGATATATGGATGAAGGGACCGTACTGTACGCTAACCAAAATCTACTGGTTCTTGTAGGCACTATCAGTGATACCTAGGGAATCATGGGGCGATGTTGCTAGGCGCTTTACCATGATTCGTTGGGCAAGTCGGAAAGTGTTGTTCCGAGTCACAAGGAGTTGTGAGCCCACGGCTAGCTGTATCCCTGAACCATTGAGGGTCACACAGTGTAATGGAGTTTTAATCCCCGTTGATATAGTTAAATTTAAAGAGTTAAATTTAATGAACTAAGGAGTTGGACTTCTTAAATAAGAGTAAGGGAGTAGGATTTCCTAAAATGACATAGGGATGGACATTTTTGGAAACCACTGAATTCGGATTCAGGAAAATTTATTTTGACTTTAAAATGTGCAGAAATGGTTTCTGTGCACATTGGTGAAATTGGTTCATCAATCGGAGTCACGATGAATTTTATATTAATTTCTGAACGTGCGGGCTTTGCTTGTCGGGCCCTAACTTATGATTAATGGGCCCTAAGGTGTTAGTGGCCTGCATTATAAATAAGTTATTGCAGTACAGAAATTAGACACAACAGGTCATTATTGAGAGACAGGATTTTCGAAAATAAACCCTAGCCTCCTCTCAAGTTTTCGGCCGCCCCCCTTTAACTCTGTCAGAGAAAATTCCGGTCTGTGATTTTTGAATTGCAGTCAGGAATAACGAATCAGATTCGTTTAATCTCTTCGCAGAAAAACTTCTGATAGATTTTCTAGTGCAATCTATCAGAGGGATTTAAAACCTCATTCGTGGACCTGATTGAAGGAGTTCATCAGTTCCTGGGAGATACAAGAAGCGCAGAGAAATCTGTGTGGTGTCCATTAATCTCGCTTCGAGATTGAAGGTAAAATTTAATTAATTGTTATTTGAATTTTACACACACAATAATTTAATCGTTGAATGGTTGATACCCACACCATGGAATTGTTCCATGATAAAAATTTTAAACTTCCGCTGCACCGGGTATCAATCGTGATTGATCTGACCGCCAGTTTTTCCAACAAAAACAAGCTAGGTAAAAGTATTAAAGCACTTCGATCGGATCGAGGTGGAAAATACTTAAGTACCGAGTTTTTGGACTATCTGAAAGAGAATGGGATTCTCTCTCAGTGGAATCCTCCTATGACACCTCAGTTTAATGGTGTTTCGGAGCGTCGCAATCGAACTTTGTTGGACATGGTTCGATCTATGATGAGCTTCACTGAGCTTCCACCTTTGTTTTGGGGCTACGCGCTTGAAACAGCGGTGTTGTTGTTGAACAACGTCCATACTAAAGCAGTGAACAAAACACCATACGAGTTATGGAATGGAAAAGCTCCTAAGTATTCGTACTTAAGGATTTGGGGATGTCCTGCTTACGTGAAGCAGACAGTGGGAGATAAGTTGGATAGTCGATCCACCTTATGTTATTTTGTAGGGTATCCGAAGAATTCAATCGGATATTATTTCTATCATCCTACTGAAACAAAAGTGTTTGTTTCAAGGAATGCCACCTTCTTGGAGAAGGAGTTCTTATTGGATAAGAAAGGCGAGATGATGGAACTCGAAGAAATTCGAGAAGAACCCGAAATACAAAATAATGATCTCATACCTCAAGAATCTTCAGAGGACACGCCTATACCTAGAAGATCCGAGAGGACTTCTAGACCTCCTATTCGATATGGTCTTCTTCTTGAAGGGGATCAAGATGAACCCGACGTTGGATGTGATCCAAGAAACTTCAAGGAAGCAATTTTTGATGCAGATTCAAATTTATGGCTTGAAGCTATGCAGTCGAAAATAGATTCGATGCATACAAACCAAGTTTGGTCTTTAGTAGATCCTCCCGATGGAATTGTTCCAATAGGGTGTAAATGGATCTACAAGAGAAAGCTTGGGCCTGATGGTAAGGTATTGACCTACAAGGCACGATTGGTGGCGAAAGGTTATACTCAAAGACAAGGAGTTGACTATGATGAAACTTTTTCACCAGTTGCAATGTTCAAGTCCATAAGAATCCTTATTTCCATAGATGCTTGGAATGACTATGAGATATGGCAAATGGATGTGAAGACTGCATTTCTTAATGGAAACATTAAGGAAGAGATCTATATGACGCAGCCTGAGGGATACACATCCATGGGAAGCGAGCATAAGGTATGCAAGCTTCAGAGATCAATCTATGGTCTAAAACAAGCATCAAGAAGTTGGAACCAGAAATTTGATGAAACAATAAAGGATTTTGGTTTCATCAAGAACCCGGAGGAACCGTGCGTGTACAAGAAAGTAGTTAAGGATGCTGTGACATTCTTAGTACTTTATGTTGATGACATCCTACTCATTGGGAATGACGTAGGGATGTTGCAGTCAACAAAGATATGGTTATCAGGTAGATTCTCGATGAAGGATTTGGGTGAGGCATCCTATATTCTAGGGATACAGATCTATAGAGATAGATCTAAGAGAATGATAGGACTCACTCAATCAACCTACATCGACACCATATTGAAAAGGTTTTCAATGGATGGGTCAAAGAGAGGACATCTACCTATGTGTCATGGAGTTTCTCTATCCAAGTCCATGTGTCCCAAGAATAATGAAGAGATAGAGAAAATGACACATGTACCATATGCGTCAGCCATAGGTGGTATCATGTATGGGATGATATCTACCAGACCGGATATAGCATTTGCTCTGAGTGTCACGAGCAGATATCAAGCCAATCCCGGTCAAATGCATTGGAAAGCCGTGAAGGACATTCTTAAGTACTTACGAAGGACTAAGAATATGTTCATGGTATATGGAGGAAGAGAACTGAAATTGGAAGGCTATACCGACTCTAGCTTCCAAAGTGATGTGGATGACTCGAAGTCAACCTCTGGATTTGTGTTCATGCTCAATGGCGGTGCTGTCTCTTGGAAGAGTTCCAAGCAGGACACCACAGCGGATTCCACCATTGAGTCAGAATACATTGCGGCATCAGCTGCTGCTAAAGAGGCCGTTTGGATGAGGAATTTCGTCCAAGAGTTGGGCGTTATTCCTGAAGTTGTTGGTCAAGTCCCAGTGTACTGTGACAACACGGGTTCCGTTGCTCAGGCAAAGGAACCAAGGTCTCATCAAAGATCCAAACACGTACTGAGGAAATACCACATCATCCGGGAGATCGTGGAAATAGGAGACATCACTGTCGAGAGAGTGTCCTCTGCAGACAATATCGCTGATCCACTTACTAAGCCCTTGCCAGGACCATTATTTGACAAACATCGTGAAGCAATGGGACTGCGTAGTATGACTAGTTGGCTTTAGGGCAAGTGGGAGATTGAAAGAGTGGGTGCCCGGTGAGCCAACTTGTGGCTAAGGGCTTTTATGACTCTATGTATAAACAATCTTTTGTTTAATATAATTTACACTTTTATAAAGGCTTTTACTTTATCTTTTATCATATTATTATGTTGTGACATACTATAAGATGTTTAGATGAAGACCTTGAATATACTATAGTGTATGTAAGATGTGGTGGCACATGGGGATGGCTATCATGAAACACATCTTATAGTCACTGTATATTCTAAACAGTTCCTAGTCGATTGAGCCGTCCGTTAATAAAGATAAGGATCGCTCGAGATTGAGACTAGCATTTGCGATACAGAGTACCACGTTTCATTGGTATGGAACATAGAGATGTTCAAAGCATGCAAATGGATATTCATACAATGAATGATCGAACTACCCTATCCGGATTTTCCAAGTGGTTATCACTTATCGAGTGGATAAAGTCCGCGGTTTTGGTTGTACACCATTAGTCCTTACTACTTGAAACATCATTGAGACTCTATATGCTAGTACTGTAATTTGACTAGTTTACCGACTCTATTGGGGTCATCAGGTGTCGGGATTGGGTACAGTTACGACACATATAGGAGTCGATGCTTTGTTGTCAAGGATTCACCACATACTTGCTAGTGTGGATATCCTATGCAATCTGAGGAGATATTAGTGTGACGAATCTCTGGCCAGAGTACATGATGTGTTTTAAGAAATGGTTTCTTAGTAGCACATGCGATGTCACTATTTGATCTTCAAGATGCATTGCATAGTTATCGAATCTCGAACGACTCTCGATTTACCAATAGTTGTTGATTCGATCGGGATATATGGATGAAGGGACCGTACTGTACGCTAACCAAAATCTATTGGTTCTTGCAGGCACTATTAGTGATACCTAGGGAATCATGGGGCGATGTTGCTAGGCGCTCTTACCATGATTCGATGGGCAAGTCGGAAATTGTTGTTCCGAGTCACAAGGAGTTGTGAGCCCACGGCTAGCTGTATCCCTGAACCATTGAGGGTCACACAAGTAATGGATTTTTAATCCCCGTTGAGATAATTAAATTTAAAGAGTTAAATTTAGTGAATAAAGAAGTGAGACTTCTTATATCAGAGTAGAAGAGTAAGATTTCCTAAAATGACATAGGGATGGGCATTTTTGGAAATCACTGAATTCAGATTCAGAAAATTTATCTTGACTTTAAAAGATGCAGAAATAGTTTGTGTGCACATTGGTGAAATTGGTTTATCAATATGAGTCACGATGAATTTTATATTAATTTTTGAATATGCGGGCTTTGCTTGTCAGGCTTGAACTTATGACTAATGGGCCCTAAGCTGTTAACAGCCCACATTATAAATAAGTTATTGCAGTACAGAAATTAAACAACAGAGGCATAATTTTTGAAAAACACTAGGGTTTTTCTCTCTAGTGGCCGCCGCCCCTCTCCTCTCTCTGTCGAAAATTCCAGCCTGTGAATTTTGAATTTGCAGTCTGTTTTAACGGATCAAATTCGTTAATTCTCTTCGTAGAAACTTCTGATAGATTTTCTAGTGCAATCTATCAGAGGGATTAAAAATCTGTTCGTGGACCTGATTGAAGAATTGTTCGTCCATCAGTTAATGGGATATACAACAAGAGCAGAGTTATCTGTTGGTGTCCATAATCTCATTTCGAGATTCAAGGTAAAAATTTAATTGTTATTTAATTTTTACACGCACAATTTAATCGTAAAGTTTTGATAACCATGATATGAAATCGTTCCATATAAAATTTTAAAACTTCCGCTGCACCGGGTATCAATTCTGATTGATCTGATCACCGTTTTCCAACAGTTTCGAAACGGAATAGGAAGCGTTTCCATATGTCTGTGCACTGTGGAATGTCCCAGTCGAGCATATTGTGGGAGCTTGCCTTAGTCTTGATGCGTGTACAGTGATTGCAAGTATGTATAACTATCAGGAGGATATCTAACGATTGAGATTCATGGGTGAATAATCTATGGGTAAAGTGATGTAGATCATTAGAGGTGTAATAACTTCTATTGCAATGTATGCGTGACTTCGCAGGCCAATGGCTAGGAAATGACGTATCATCATAAATTGCAAGTGATGATAGTTATCATCAATACACAGTGTTGAGGTTATACTAAGAAATGTGGACATCATAATGTACTAGACATGATGGTTTAAGTTCCCAGTATTTCTTGGGAAGCCGGTTGTGCTTCAGGGAGAGTGAGGAGGATAACCAGTCTAGGGAACATTGTGAGCAAGTTACGTTGGAGTATAGACCTGAGTCAACTGGATTACCTTAAAGCGAGATTCATGTTAGAATGTGTCAGCACAATGTTGGGATTAGTGTTTTCCTGACTAGAGGTGTTGAGCACCGAGAACTTTTGGAACCATTAGATGGTTAGATTCGAGAAGTAATACTACGAATGCAGTAAAACCAGTCAGGTTATGACTTGGTCTTCGTCAGTATAAGATTTCCTTTGAAACGATAATCTTAATCAAGTGGGTGTTGGTATCTTTCGTGACCAGAGATATCGTAGTCCGAGGGAAAGAGGTATCAGTGTTACGATACGCTAGCGCAAGGGAAGTTCGATTGTCGACTAGTAGCGCAGTCATTTTCAGCTGGGAAAAATGTTAATGCGGTTCATCATTAATGAAGCTTGCAGAGAATTCGACGGGAGTCTGAGTCTGTCGGAAGCTATTTCGACCAGACACTCGAGCAAGGGTTTCTTGTACGTTCTCGAGGTTTACCCTAGATTTCGAGGACGAAATCTTTTAAGGGGGGAGAATGTAGTAACCCGTATCCAGAATTTGCGATTAATGAGTATATTAATCATGTAATCATGTTTAGATTAAGTAAAACATGATTAAGGAAATCCCAAAAGGGTTAACGGAGTCCAGAAATGAATTCAGGACACTCAAAATAGCCGGGAAGGTCCCAAAGGTCCGGAGGGTTCGAAAGCTCTGAACCAAGTCAGGAGGCTCCGAACTGGATCGGAGGATCCGAACTCAGGATCGGAGGCTCCGAAGTGGATCGAAAGCTCCATCGGTAAGATCAGATGCTCCGATCGGGACCAGGGCACGTGTCATCACTGACATCAGCAAGGTGATGTCATGGCTGACGTAATATTAGGCGATCAGACGCTCCAAAGATAGGATCGGAGGATCCGATCGTGTTCGGACGATTTGAACCGGGTTCGGAGGCTCCAAACTTCGTCTATAAATAGGGGGCTGAGATTTCATTTTCAAGTGTACCTTTTTCCTCTCTTCTCTCTGATTCCTAAGCCTTCTAACTCAAATCTAGGGAGTTCTACGCATCTTATTGGGAATCCGGAAGTTGCATAGCGATCCAGGCATCGAGGCGGAGCTGTGGCCTAGTTTTGAGGCAATTGTCATCAGCGGGCTGACGACGGACGCAGGTATAGCTATGTGTAGGAAAACTGGCGAGTTCCCAGACCAATTACGATTGATACCCGGTGCAGCGGAAGTTTAAAAATTTTCTCATGGAACGATTCCATGGTGTGGGTATCAACCATACAACGATTGAATTATTGTGTGTAAAATTTAAATAACAATTAAATAAATTTTACCTCAAATCTCGCAACGAGATTAATGGACACCAACAGAACAATTCTGCTCTTGTTGTCTCTCCCTGGAACCGATGAACGCCTTCAATCAGGTCCACGAACAGAGGTTTAATCCCTCTGATAGATTGCACTAGAAAATCTATCAGAAGTTTTCTGCGAAGAGAATACACGAATTTGATTCGTTATTCCTTACTGCGATTCAAAATCACAGACCGGAATTTTCTCGGGCAGAGCAGGAGGGGACGGCCGAAAATTCTTTGAGAGAGAAGGGTTTCGATTTTTTTTTCTGTCTCAAAAATTATGACCTGTTGTGTGTAATTTCTGTACTGAAATAACTTATTTATAATGCAGGCCACTAACACCTTAGGGCCCATTAGTCATAAGCTGGGGCCCGACAAGCAAAGCCCGCTCGTTCAGAAATTAATATAAAATTCATCGTGACTCCGATTGATGAAACGATTTCACCAATGTGCACAGAAACCATTTCTGCACGTTTTAAAGTCAAAATAAATTTTCCTGAATCCGAATTCAGTGGTTTCCAAAAATGTCCATCCCTATGTCATTTTAGGAAATCCTACTCCCTTACTCTTATTTAAGAAGTCCAACTCCTTAGTTCATTAAATTTAACTCTTTAAATTTAACTATCTCAACGGGGATTAAAACTCCATTACACTGTGTGACCCTCAATGGTTCAGGGATACAGCTAGCCGTGGGCTCACAACTCCTTGTGACTCGGAACAACACTTTCCGACTTGCCCAACGAATCATGGTAAAGCGCCTAGCAACATCGCCCCATGATTCCCTAGGTATCACTGATAGTGCCTACAAGAACCAGTAGATTTTGGTTAGCGTACAGTACGGTCCCTTCATCCATATATCCCGATCGAATCAACAACCATTGGTATATCGAGAGTCGCTCAAGATTCGATAACTATGCAATACATCTTGAAGATCAAATTAGTGACATCGCATGTGATACTAAGAAACCATTTCTTAAATCACATCAAGTACTCTGGCCAGAGATTTGTCACACTAATATCTCCTCAGATCGCATAGGATATCCACACTCGCAAGTATGTGGTGAATCCTTGACAACAATGCATTGACTCCTATATGTGTCGTAACTGTACCCAATCTCGACACCTGATGACCCCCTCAGAGTCGGTAAACGAGTCAAAGCACAGTACTAGCATATAGAGTCTCCATGATGTTTCAAGTCGTAAGGACTAATGGTGTACAACCAAAAACACGGACTTTATCCACTCGATAAGTGATAACCACTTGGAAAGTCCGGATAGGGTAGTTCGACTATTCATCCTATGAATATCCATTTGCATGCTTCGAACATCTCCATGTTCCCTACCAATGAAACGTGGTACTCCGCATCGCAAATGCTAGTCTCAAACTCGAGCGATCCTTATCCTTATTATCGGACGGCTCAATCGACTAGGAACGGTTTTAGAACATACAGTGACTATAAGATGTATTTCATGATAGACATCTCCATGTTCTACCACATCTTACATACACTATAGTATATTCAAGGTCTTTATCAAAACAACAATAGTATATCACAATATAACAATATGAAGTAATATAAAGTCATTGCCATAAAAGTGTAAATAATATTAAACAAAAGATTGTTTATACAAAGAGTCAACAAAGCCCATAGCCACACAGTTGGCTCACTGGGCACCCACTCTTACAATCTCCCACTTGCCCTATAGCCAACTAGTCATACTACGTAGACCCATTGCTTCGCGATGTTTGTCAAACAATGGTCCTGGCAAAGGCTTAGTAAGTGGATCAGCGATATTGTCTGCAGAGGCCACTCGTTCGACACTGATGTCTCCTCTTTCCACAATCTCCCGGATTATGTGGTATTTCCTCAGTACGTGTTTGGATCTTTGATGAGACCTTGGTTCCTTTGCTTGAGCAATGGCACCCGTGTTGTCGCAGTACACCGGGACTGGACCAACAAATTCAGGAATGACGCCCAACTCTTGGACGAAATTCCTCATCCAAACGGCCTCTTTAGCAGCAGCTGATGCTGCAATGTATTCAGCCTCAGTGGTGGAATCCGCTGTGGTGTCCTGCTTGGAACTCTTCCAAGAGACAGCACCACCATTGAGCATGAACACAAATCCAGAGGTTGACTTCGAGTCATCCACATCACTTTGGAAGCTAGAGTCGGTATAGCCTTCCAGTTTGAGTTCTCGTCCTCCATAAACCATGAACATATTCTTAGTCCTTCGCAAGTACTTAAGAATGTCCTTCACGGCTTTCCAATGCATCTGACCAGGATTAGACTGATATCTGCTCGTGACACTCAGAGCAAATGCTACATCCGGTCTGGTAGATATCATCCCATACATGATACTACCTATAGCTGACGCATATGGTACATGTGTCATATTCTCTATCTCTGCATCAGTCTTGGGACACATAGACTTGGATAGAGAAACTCCATGACACATGGGTAGATGTCCTCTCTTGGACCCATCCATTGAAAACCGTTTCAATATGGTATCGATGTAGGTTGATTGAGTGAGTCCTATCATTCTCTTAGATCTATCCCTATAGATCTGTATCCCAAGAATGTAGGATGCCTCACCCAAATCCTTCATCGAAAATCTACCTGATAACCATATCTTTGTTGACTGCAACATCCCTACATCATTCCCAATGAGTAGGATGTCATCAACATAAAGTACTAAGAATGTCACCGCATCCTTAACTACTTTCTTGTACACGCAAGGTTCCTCCGGGTTCTTGATGAAACCAAAATCTTTAATTGTTTCATCAAATTTCTGGTTCCAACTTCTTGATGCTTGTTTTAGACCATAAATTGATCTCTGAAGCTTGCATACCTTATGCTCGCTTCCCATGGATGTGTACCCCTCAGGCTGCTTCATATAGATTTCTTCCTTAATGTCTCCATTAAGAAAAGCAGTCTTCACATCCATCTGCCATATCTCATAGTCATACCATGCAGCTATGGCAATAAGGATTCTTATGGACTTGAACATAGCAAATGGTGAAAAGGTTTCATCATAGTCAACTCCTTGCCTTTGAGTATAACCTTTCGCCACCAATCGCGCCTTGTAGGTCAATACCTTACCATCAGGCCCAAGCTTTCTTTTGTAGATCCATTTACACCCTATTGGAACAATTCCATCGGGAGGATCTACCAAAGACCAGACTTGGTTAGTATGCATCGAATCCAATTCTGATTGCATAGCTTCAAGCCATAAATTCGAATCCGCATCAGAAATTGCTTCCTTGAAGCTTCTTGGATCACATCCAATGTCGGGTTCATCTTGACCCTCTTCAAGAAGAAGACCATATCGAACTGGAGGTCTAGAAGTCCTCTCGGATCTTCTAGGTGCAGGCGTGTCCAGCAATGGTTCCTGAGGTGTGGGATCGTTATTTTGTATTTCGGGTTCTTCTCGAACTTCTTCGAGTTCCATCATCTCGCCTTTCTTATCCAATAAGAACTCCTTCTCCAAGAAGGTGGCATTCCGTGAAACAAACACCTTTGTTTCAGCAGGATAATAGAAATAATATCCGATTGAATTCTTCGGATACCCTACAAAATAACACAAGCTGGATCGACTATCCAACTTATCTCCCACTGTCCGCTTCACGTAAGCAGGACATCCCCAAATCCTCAAGTACGAATACTTAGGAGCTTTGCCATTCCATAACTCGTATGGTGTTTTGTCCACTGCTTTAGTGTGGACGTTATTCAACAACAATACCGCCGTTTCAAGCGCATAGCCCCAAAACGAAGGTGGAAGCTCAGTGAAGCTCATCATGGATCGAACCATGTCCAACAAAGTTCGATTACGACGCTCCGATACACCATTAAGCTGTGGTGTCATAGGAGGAGTCCACTGAGAGAGAATCTCATTCTCTTTTAGATAGTCCAAAAACTCGGTACTCAAGTATTCTCCACCTCGATCCGATCGAAGTGCTTTAATACTTTTACCTAGCTTGTTTTCTACTTCAGCCTTGAATTCTTTGAACTTTTCAAATGCTTCAGACTTATATTTCATTAAATATAAATACCCATACCTAGAATAATCATCAGTAAAGGTAATGAAGTAGGTGTGGCCATGTTGAGTCCCTACTCTAAATGGACCACAAACATCTGTATGGATCAAATCCAACAGATTTTGACTACGTTCAGGCTTCCCCTTAAAAGGAGATTTAGTCATTTTCCCTTTTAGGCAGGATTCACAAGTAGGTAGAGAGTTAATATCAGACATATCAAACATGCCCTCTCCCACTAGCTTGTTCATCCTCCTTGAGGAAATATGACCTAGTCTAGCGTGCCAAAGGTTTGCCGGGTTTTGACTATCGATTTTCCTTTTGTTTGTTGTCGCCGGTTTGTCAATACAATTTACTGGAACGTCTTTTAGTTTTAAATTGTATAGATCGTTTTCAAGTTGTCCATTTCCAATTAAACATTCATTCTTGTAAATATTGCAAATCCCATTCACAAAATTACAAGAATAACCATCTCTATCAAGCATAGAAATAGAAATAATGTTTTTAATTAAATCTGGCACAAATAAAACATCTCTCAACAATAATTTAAAACCATTCTGCAAAATCAAACAAACATCTCCAATGGCCGTAGCTTCAACTCTGGAACCATTCCCGAGCCTCAGCTGGGTCTCACCCATTCTAAGCCTGCGACTTCTTGTCATCACCTGCAAATCATTGCAAATGTGAGATCCACATCCGGTATCCAATACCCAAGAAGTTGTATTAAGTGACATGTTTATTTCGATATAGAACATACCCTTTGCAGTTCCTAACTGCTCAAGATACTCCTTGCAGTTGCGCTTCCAATGACCCGGCTTCTTGCAGTAATGGCAAACATCCTTGGATTTTCCATTGTTTGAAGCCTTTGTCTTTTGCTTCTTCTCGGGTTCCACTTTCTTGGGTGGGGCAGAACGTTTCTTGCCCTTCATACTTGGCCCCTTCTTAGCAGAAGATGAGGAGCCCACCAAGAAAGCTGGCTTATCCTTCTTAAGTGTGGATTCATATGTAACGAGCATATTGACCATCTCTTCAAGGGTGGCCTCTATCTTGTTCATATTAAAATTTATCACGAATCCATCAAATGAAGAAGGAAGAGATAGAAGCAGCAAGTCCACATTGAGTTCATGCTCCAACACCAAATCAAGGGTCGCTAACTTCTGTATGAGCCAAATCACTCGTACCCCATGATCACGGACCGAAGTCCCTTCACGCATGCGGCACGTCATCAACTCCTTAACAGTAGAGAACCTTTCAGCCCTCGACTGAGCCCCAAAAAGTTCCTTGAGTTGCGTATGAATGTCAGCAGCATTCACCGTGTCCTCAAATCGCCTCTGGAGTTCATCAGACATCGAGGCTTGCATATAGCATTTGGTCTTGATGTCATGGTCACACCATGCATCAAGTTTGGCCAATTCCTCCGGACTTATGTCAGCTGGTGCTTCCTTCGGAGGTGCTTTCTCTAACACGTAGAGCATTTTCTCCGAAGTTAAGACAATCTTCAACTTCCGGAACCATTCCGTATAGTTGGCGCCAGTCAGCTTGTTTTGTTCGAGGATCGAGAATAAAGGATTTCGCGAATTCATTGTATGAAATACTGAAAAGGAAAAACAGACATATATCAATGATTGTTTAACAATTTACTAAGACATAAAATAGGCGAATTTAATTTTATGAATCTCACTCCCACTATTTTAACGATTTCACCACCCTCTAGTGAAAACGGGAAACTTTTTCCTTAGTGAGAACATGGAGTCCAATTGACAAACTTATGGTCCCGAATAATATCAGCCAACCATAATTCTCAAAAGGTAGAGCCCAATTGCTTCCAAAGCAACCCCCATGTATTTACCTCATGTCCAATAAGGGCCCAATAATATGACGCCGTTTAAAGTGACATGTCAAGATGACCCATCAATATTAAGTTGTGATGGACGGTCGCCATGTGGATCCCCCAATAATATGAGCCGATCCCATGGGAGTTCCACCCAACTTACAACATTTGTCGATCCAATGTACAGCTTTCCGACGGACGGGCCCCCCCAATAATATGAGCCGGACCGTATCCGCGGGTAGCATCACATACATTGACCGTTGATGGAAGGTAGGAACATTTAAACAATATTTAAATTTCCTTTATTTATCTTGATATAAATTTTAAATCATATTTAAAATGAGGGATTTTATTTATAAAAATATTTGTCTCATCATATTTAATTTATTGCATGCATTGCCGGATTCACGCAATTTATGTCTAAACATGCATACAATCATAATATCACATATTATATAGGATGATCGATTCCATTTCTAATTGACCCGTGGTTGCCAATCACGGGTCTTAGTCCAATCCTAGGTAATATGCAGTATGCAAATGCAATCCTATTACATATGCTTCCAATTTACATTTCTTCAGTCTTCATTGTCTGCTGGGCCCACCATCATCAAATCTTGATCTCCCACTAAATCTAATGTATTTACAATAAATAACAATGACAAGTAGGGGATACATTTTTAGGGGGTGGGAACGGGCTATAAACCAAGCCCACTTTTATTACATATGACATTCATATCGGGCCATAAACCAGGCCCATTAATAAAACCAACAACAATAAAGACAAAATGTAAATTCCTAACATACACCTACAAAATTGGTCATGGCAATCGATCATCCTTATCCAATAACATTTAATTCAAAATTAATTTATTGGATAACATGCTGTGGCAATTCAAATTTAAACAAGATAAAATCATATTTTATATATAAAATCACATTTCACATATAAAATCATATTTTATCTCCATATCAAATAAAATCATATTTTATCTATAAAATCCAATTTTACAAATAAAATCATATTTTACTTAATATTTCATAAGATCATATCTTATCATCAATTGTACCAAAATAATTGATTTCAAAATTCAATTTACGGATAAAATATTAAAATTTTCCAAAAATTCAAATTTATCCAAAATCAATTTTAAAATTTACGGACTCGAACAATTCGATCCGAAATCTCGTGAACCAATCAAAAACAATTTTTGACCGGACCAAAAATAAAATTTTAACATATTAAAATTAATTTTTAATAAAATATTAATTTTTCCCGCGGGCCACCCGGGACACTCCCGGGTTGGCCCGCACCCGGGGCGCGGGCCGGGGCAGCCCGGCTGCCCCCTTAGGGCAGCAACGTTTGCTGCCCTGGCGGCGCCTGGCGCCGCCGCTGGGCGGCGCCGTGCGTCGCCCAGGGGCGGCGCTGATACCACTGTTGGAAAACTGGCGAGTTCCCAGACCAATTACGATTGATACCCGGTGCAGCGGAAGTTTAAAATTTTTCTCATGGAACGATTCCATGGTGTGGGTATCAACCATACAACGATTGAATTATTGTGTGTGTAAAATTTAAATAACAATTAAATAAATTTTACCTCAAATCTCGCAACGAGATTAATGGACACCAACAGAACAATTCTGCTCTTGTTGTCTCTCCCTGGAACCGATGAACGCCTTCAATCAGGTCCACGAACAGAGGTTTAATCCCTCTGATAGATTGCACTAGAAAATCTATCAGAAGTTTTCTGCGAAGAGAATACACGAATTTGATTCGTTATTCCTTACTGCGATTCAAAATCACAGACCGGAATTTTCTCGGGCAGAGGGAGGGAGGGGCGGCCGAAAACGTTTTGAGAGGGGCTAGGGTTTCGAAAATCCTGTCTCAAAATTATGACCTATCGTGTGTAATTTCTGTACTGAAATAACTTATTTATAATGCAGGCCACTAACACCTTAGGGCCCATTAGTCATAAGCTGGGGCCCGACAAGCAAAGCCCACTCGTTCAGAAATTAATATAAAATTCATCGTGACTCCGATTGATGAAACGATTTCACCAATGTGCACAGAAACCATTTCTGCACGTTTTAAAGTCAAAATAAATTTTCCTGAATCCGAATTCAGTGGTTTCCAAAAATGTCCATCCCTATGTCATTTTAGGAAATCCTACTCCCTTACTCTTATTTAAGAAGTCCAACTCCTTAGTTCATTAAATTTAACTCTTTAAATTTAACTATCTCAACGGGGATTAAAACTCCATTACACTGTGTGACCCTCAATGGTTCAGGGATACAGCTAGCCGTGGGCTCACAACTCCTTGTGACTCGGAACAACACTTTCCGACTTGCCCAACGAATCATGGTAAAGCGCCTAGCAACATCGCCCCATGATTCCCTAGGTATCACTGATAGTGCCTACAAGAACCAGTAGATTTTGGTTAGCGTACAGTACGGTCCCTTCATCCATATATCCCGATCGAATCAACAACCATTGGTATATCGAGAGTCGCTCAAGATTCGATAACTATGCAATACATCTTGAAGATCAAATTAGTGACATCGCATGTGCTACTAAGAAACCATTTCTTAAATCACATCAAGTACTCTGGCCAGAGATTTGTCACACTAATATCTCCTCAGATCGCATAGGATATCCACACTCGCAAGTATGTGGTGAATCCTTGACAACAATGCATTGACTCCTATATGTGTCGTAACTGTACCCAATCTCGACACCTGATGACCCCCTCAGAGTCGGTAAACGAGTCAAAGCACAGTACTAGCATATAGAGTCTCCATGATGTTTCAAGTCGTAAGGACTAATGGTGTACAACCAAAACCGCGGACTTTATCCACTCGATAAGTGATAACCACTTGGAAAGTCCGGATAGGGTAGTTCGACTATTCATCCTATGAATATCCATTTGCATGCTTCGAACATCTCCATGTTCCCTACCAATGAAACGTGGTACTCCGCATCGCAAATGCTAGTCTCAAACTCGAGCGATCCTTATCCTTATTATCGGACGGCTCAATCGACTAGGAACGGTTTTAGAACATACAGTGACTATAAGATGTATTTCATGATAGACATCTCCATGTTCTACCACATCTTACATACACTATAGTATATTCAAGGTCTTTATCAAAACAACAATAGTATATCACAATATAACAATATGAAGTAATATAAAGTCATTGCCATAAAAGTGTAAATAATATTAAACAAAAGATTGTTTATACAAAGAGTCAACAAAGCCCATAGCCACACAGTTGGCTCACTGGGCACCCACTCTTACAATCTCCCACTTGCCCTATAGCCAACTAGTCATACTACGTAGACCCATTGCTTCGCGATGTTTGTCAAACAATGGTCCTGGCAAAGGCTTAGTAAGTGGATCAGCGATATTGTCTGCAGAGGCCACTCGTTCGACACTGATGTCTCCTCTTTCCACAATCTCCCGGATTATGTGGTATTTCCTCAGTACGTGTTTGGATCTTTGATGAGACCTTGGTTCCTTTGCTTGAGCAACGGCACCCGTGTTGTCGCAGTACACCGGGACTGGACCAACAAATTCAGGAATGACGCCCAACTCTTGGACGAAATTCCTCATCCAAACGGCCTCTTTAGCAGCAGCTGATGCTGCAATGTATTTAGCCTCAGTGGTGGAATCCGCTGTGGTGTCCTGCTTGGAACTCTTCCAAGAGACAGCACCACCATTGAGCATGAACACAAATCCAGAGGTTGACTTCGAGTCATCCACATCACTTTGGAAGCTAGAGTCGGTATAGCCTTCCAGTTTGAGTTCT
This sequence comes from Henckelia pumila, assembly GCF_033568475.1. Taxonomy (NCBI): domain Eukaryota; kingdom Viridiplantae; phylum Streptophyta; class Magnoliopsida; order Lamiales; family Gesneriaceae; genus Henckelia; species Henckelia pumila. The sequence goes on from NC_133122.1 coordinate 9,558,871, forward strand.
CGTCCTCCATAAACCATGAACATATTCTTAGTCCTTCGCAAGTACTTAAGAATGTCCTTCACGGCTTTCCAATGCATCTGACCAGGATTAGACTGATATCTGCTCGTGACACTCAGAGCAAATGCTACATCCGGTCTGGTAGATATCATCCCATACATGATACTACCTATAGCTGACGCATATGGTACATGTGTCATATTCTCTATCTCTGCATCAGTCTTGGGACACATAGACTTGGATAGAGAAACTCCATGACACATGGGTAGATGTCCTCTCTTGGACCCATCCATTGAAAACCGTTTCAATATGGTATCGATGTAGGTTGATTGAGTGAGTCCTATCATTCTCTTAGATCTATCCCTATAGATCTGTATCCCAAGAATGTAGGATGCCTCACCCAAATCCTTCATCGAAAATCTACCTGATAACCATATCTTTGTTGACTGCAACATCCCTACATCATTCCCAATGAGTAGGATGTCATCAACATAAAGTACTAAGAATGTCACCGCATCCTTAACTACTTTCTTGTACACGCAAGGTTCCTCCGGGTTCTTGATGAAACCAAAATCTTTTATTGTTTCATCAAATTTCTGGTTTCCAACTTCTTGATGCTTGTTTTAGACCATAAATTGATCTCTGAAGCTTGCATACCTTATGCTCGCTTCCCATGGATGTGAACCCCTCAGGCTGCTTCATATAGATTTCTTCCTTAATGTCTCCATTAAGAAAAGCAGTCTTCACATCCATTTGCCATATCTCATAGTCATACCATGCAGCTATGGCAATCAGGATTCTTATGGACTTGAACATTGCGACTGGTGAAAAGGTTTCATCATAGTCAACTCCTTGCCTTTGAGTATAACCTTTTGCCACCAATCGCGCCTTGTAAGTCAATATCTTACCATCAGGCCCAAGCTTTCTTTTGTAGATCCATTTACACCCTATCGGAACAATTCCATCGGGAGGATCCACTAAAGACCAGACTTGGTTAATATGCATCGAATCCAATTCAGACTGCATAGCTTCAAGCCATAAATTCGAATCCGCATCAGAAATTGCTTCCTTGAAGCTTCTTGGATCACATCCAATGTCGGGTTCATCTTGACCCTCTTCAAGAAGAAGACCATATCGAACTGGAGGTCTAGAAGTCCTCTCGGATCTTCTAGGTGCAGGCGTGTCCAGCAATGGTTCCTGAGGTGTAGGATCGTTATTTTGTATTTCGGGTTCTTCTCGAACTTCTTCGAGTTCCATCATCTCGCCTTTCTTATCCAATAAGAACTCCTTCTCCAAGAAGGTGGCATTCCGTGAAACAAACACCTTTGTTTCAGCAGGATAATAGAAATAATATCCGATTGAATTCTTCGGATACCCCACAAAATAACATAAGCTGGATCGACTATCCAACTTATCTCCCACTGTCCGCTTCACGTAAGCAGGACATCCCCAAATCCTCAAGTACGAATACTTAGGAGCTTTGCCATTCCATAACTCGTATGGTGTTTTGTCCACTGCTTTAGTGTGGACGTTGTTCAACAACAATACCGCCGTTTCAAGCGCATAGCCCCAAAACGAAGGTGGAAGCTCAGTGAAGCTCATCATGGATCGAACCATGTCCAACAAAGTTCGATTACGACGCTCCGATACACCATTAAGCTGTGGTGTCATAGGAGGAGTCCACTGAGAGAGAATCCCATTCTCTTTTAGATAGTCCAAAAACTCGGTACTCAAGTATTCTCCACCTCGATCCGATCGAAGTGCTTTAATACTTTTACCTAGCTTGTTTTCTACTTCAGCCTTGAATTCTTCGAACTTTTCAAATGCTTCAGACTTATATTTCATTAAATATAAATACCCATACCTAGAATAATCATCAGTAAAGGTAATGAAGTAGGTGTGGCCATGTTGAGTCCCTACTCTAAATGGACCACAAACATCTGTATGGATCAACCATACAACGATTGAATTATTGTGTGTGTAAAATTTAAATAACAATTAAATAAATTTTACCTCAAATCTCGCAACGAGATTAATGGACACCAACAGAACAATTCTGCTCTTGTTGTCTCTCCCTGGAACCGATGAACGCCTTCAATCAGGTCCACGAACAGAGGTTTAATCCCTCTGATAGATTGCACTAGAAAATCTATCAGAAGTTTTCTGCGAAGAGAATACACGAATTTGATTCGTTATTCCTTACTGCGATTCAAAATCACAGACCGGAATTTTCTCGGGCAGAGCAGGAGGGGACGGCCGAAAATTCTTTGAGAGAGAAGGGTTTCGATTTTTTTTTCTGTCTCAAAAATTATGACCTGTTGTGTGTAATTTCTGTACTGAAATAACTTATTTATAATGCAGGCCACTAACACCTTAGGGCCCATTAGTCATAAGCTGGGGCCCGACAAGCAAAGCCCGCTCGTTCAGAAATTAATATAAAATTCATCGTGACTCCGATTGATGAAACGATTTCACCAATGTGCACAGAAACCATTTCTGCACGTTTTAAAGTCAAAATAAATTTTCCTGAATCCGAATTCAGTGGTTTCCAAAAATGTCCATCCCTATGTCATTTTAGGAAATCCTACTCCCTTACTCTTATTTAAGAAGTCCAACTCCTTAGTTCATTAAATTTAACTCTTTAAATTTAACTATCTCAACGGGGATTAAAACTCCATTACACTGTGTGACCCTCAATGGTTCAGGGATACAGCTAGCCGTGGGCTCACAACTCCTTGTGACTCGGAACAACACTTTCCGACTTGCCCAACGAATCATGGTAAAGCGCCTAGCAACATCGCCCCATGATTTCCTAGGTATCACTGATAGTGCCTACAAGAACCAGTAGATTTTGGTTAGCGTACAGTACGGTCCCTTCATCCATATATCCCGATCGAATCAACAACCATTGGTATATCGAGAGTCGCTCAAGATTCGATAACTATGCAATACATCTTGAAGATCAAATTAGTGACATCGCATGTGATACTAAGAAACCATTTCTTAAATCACATCAAGTACTCTGGCCAGAGATTCGTCACACTAATATCTCCTCAGATCGCATAGGATATCCACACTCGCAAGTATGTGGTGAATCCTTGACAACAATGCATTGACTCCTATATGTGTCGTAACTGTACCCAATCTCGACACCTGATGACCCCCTCAGAGTCGGTAAACGAGTCAAAGCACAGTACTAGCATATAGAGTCTCCATGATGTTTCAAGTCGTAAGGACTAATGGTGTACAACCAAAACCACGGACTTTATCCACTCGATAAGTGATAACCACTTGGAAAGTCCGGATAGGGTAGTTCGACTATTCATCCTATGAATATCCATTTGCATGCTTCGAACATCTCCATGTTCCCTACCAATGAAACGTGGTACTCCGCATCGCAAATGCTAGTCTCAAACTCGAGCGATCCTTATCCTTATTATCGGACGGCTCAATCGACTAGGAACGGTTTTAGAACATACAGTGACTATAAGATGTATTTCATGATAGACATCTCCATGTTCTACCACATCTTACATACACTATAGTATATTCAAGGTCTTTATCAAAACAACAATAGTATATCACAATATAACAATATGAAGTAATATAAAGTCATTGCCATAAAAGTGTAAATAATATTAAACAAAAGATTGTTTATACAAAGAGTCAACAAAGCCCATAGCCACACAGTTGGCTCACTGGGCACCCACTCTTACACTATGGTCTCCTTAAATTATTTAGGAGTGTGAAATAGCTTAGTTAAGGCTTTTAGAGCTTAATTATTGATGCATGGGTATTTGCATTGTAGAGCTGATATAGGCTTGGAACCTAGAGTGGGACTGCTAGGAACTGCCTGTAGTAAGGTACGCAAGAGTTATAAGAGGAGCCAACCAAGAGTACCGGTTTATCCTTCTTTAGTGTGGCTTCATATGTGACAAGCATATTGACCATCTCTTCAAGGGTGGCCTCTATCTTGTTCATATTGAAGTTCATCACAAAACCGCCAAACGATGAAGGAAGTGATAGAAGCAACAAGTCCGCGCTAAGTTCATGCTCCAAAGTCAAGTCGAGTGTTACCAACTTTTCAATGAGCCCAATCATGCGCACCCCATGCTCACGGACCAAAGTCCCATCTCGCATGCGGCTCGTCATGAGCTCTCTGACGGTGGCATACCTCTCCGACCTTGACTGAGCTCCAAAGAGTTCCTTGAGGTTCTTGTGAATGTCAGCAGCATTCACGGTATCCTCGAATCTCCTTTGAAGCTCATCAGACATCGAAGCCTACATGTAGCATTTGGCCTTGATATCATGGTCCCACTATAAATCAAGTTTGGCTAACTCTTCCGGACTTGTATTAGCCGGGGCTTCCTTCGGAGGCGGCTTCTCTAACACGTAGAAAGCTTTTTCCGAAGTAAGAATAATTTTCAACTTACGGAACCATTTCGTATAGTTTGCGCCAGTCAATTTGTTTTGTTCGATAATTGAAAACAGTGGATTGCGAGAAGTCATTGTAATAGTATACTGAAAAGGAAACAGACAATAATCAATGATTGTTTAATTAATTTACTAAGACATAAAATATGGTGAATTTAAATTTTATGAATTACACTCCCACTATTTTAACGATTTCACTACCCTCTAGTGAAAACGAGAAACTATTTTCCTTAGTGAGAACATGGAGTCCAGTTGACAAATCATGATCCCGAATAATATCAGCCAACCATAATTTTCAAAAGGTAGAGCCCAATTACATCCAAAGTAACCCCCATGTTTTTACCTCATGTCCAATAAGGGCCCAATAATATGACGCCGTTTATTGTGACATGTCAAGATAACCCATCCATATTAAATTGTGATGGACGGTCGCCATGTGGATCCCCAATAATATGAGCCAATCCCATGGGAGTTCCACCCAACTTACAACATGTGTCGATCCAATGTACAGCTTTCCGACGAACGGGCCCCCCCAATAATATGAGCCGGACCGTATCCACGGGTAGCATCTCATACATTGATCGTTGATGGAAGGTAGGAATATTTAAACAATATTTAAATTCCCTTTTTATTAATCTTGATATCAATTTTAAATCATATTTAAAATGAGGGATTTTTAATTTTGAAAATTTGTCTCATCATGCAATTTATGTATGTTTGCGGGATTCATACAATTTAGTCTAAACATGCAAACATCAATAATATCATATATTATTTAAGGCTGATCGATCCCATTAACTATTCGACCCGTGGTTGCCAATCACGAGTCTAAGTCCAATCCTAGGTGATATGCAAGTATGCAATGCAATCCTATTACATTGTGCTTTCAATTTACATTTCTTCGGTCTTCATTGTCTGCTGGGCCCACCATTTCTTCAAATCTTTGTCTCCCACGAAGTCTAATAAATTTACAATAAATTTCGATGACAAATATGGGATACATTTTTAGGGGTGGGAACGGGCCATAAACCAGGCCCACTTTTATTACATATGACAATCATATTGGGCTATAAACCAAGCCCATTAATAAACACCAACAACAATAAGACAAATGTAACACCTAACATACACCTAAAACATTGGTCATGGCAATCGATCATCCTTTATCCATTAATTAATTTAATAATTAAATAATTTGATAAAATGCAAAGGCATCATAATTTAAAAGATAAAATCATATTTTATCTTATCCATCCATAAGATCATATCTTATCATCAATTGTACCAAAATAATTAATTTTATAAAATTTAATTTAACGGATAAAATTTATAAATTTTCCAAAAATTCAAATTTAAAATTTTCGGACTCGAACAATTCGATCCGATGCCTCGTGAACCAATCAAAAATAATTTTCGATCGAATCAAAAACTAGAATTTCAAAAATTAAAATTTTAATTAAAAATTAAAAATAATTTTTTCCGGGCTGCCCGGGACAATCTTGGGCAGCCCGCGCCCCAAAAAGGGGCCCGGGCTGGGCAGCCCGTCGCTGCCGCTTGGGAAGCGCCGTGCGCTGCCCTGGGCAGCGATGGACTCGCTGCCCCGGGCAGCGACGATCGCTGCCCAATTTGCCCATTAAAATTTAATTTTAAATTTTTGTTTTGTTTCAAAAACCGAGGCTTAAAATTTTTTACAATCGATTAATTTAATCGTTTGATCTGAGTAACCTGTCTCTGATACCACTGTTGGAAAATTGTGTTCAGATCAATTAGAATTGATACCCGGTGCAGCGGAAGTTTAAAAATTTATTTTATTAATATGGAACGATTCCATATCTGGGTATCAAAACTTTACGATTAAATTTGTGTAAGTAAAACAAATAATCACTATTAAATATTTTACCTTGAAATCTCGAAGCGAGATTATGGACACCAACAGAATTTAATCTGCTCTTGTTGTATATCCTTGGAACTGATGAACAAACATTTCTTCAATCAGGTCCACGAATAGAAAACAAAACCCTCTGATTGACTGCACTATAAATCAATCAGAAGTTTGCGTAGAGAATAAACAGATATGATCTGTTAATTCAGATTGTAATTTTTCACAAAAAACACAACCCGAATTTTTTCCAAAAGGGACAGAGGATTTCGAAAATCCCCTTGAATAATATAGGCTGAAATTCGAAAATTGCAAGACTGAAATCTACTTTAATTTTCGAACACAGTACATATATTTATAGATAATTTCTATACTAGATTAAGTTATAATTGCATTAGGACTCTAACTCCTTAGGGCCCACAATCTATAACTTAAGCCCAACAAGCCAAGCCCGTTGTTCTAGAAATTAATATAAAATTCATCGTGACTCCGATTGATAAACTGATTTTACCAATGTGCATAAAAACCATTTCTGCATCTTTTAGAGTCAAGATAATTTTTTTGAATCCGAATTCTGTGATTTCCAAAAATGCCCATCCGTATGTCATTTTAGGAAATCCCACTTTCTTTAGTTAAGAAGTCCAACTTCTCTTTCATTAAATTTAACTCTTTAAATTTAACTATCTCTACGGGATTTTAGTAATCCATTACTTGTGTAACCCTCAATGGTTCAGGAATACAACTAGCCGTGGGCTCACAACTCCTTGTAACTCGGAACAACAATTTCCGACTTACCCATCAAATCATGGTAAGAGCGCCTAGCAACATCGCCCCATGATTCCCTAGGTATTACTGATAGTGCCTGCAAGAACCAGTAGATTTTGGTTAGCATACAGTACGGTCCCTTCATCCATATATCCCGATCTAATCAACAACCATTGGTATATCGAGAGTCGTTCGAGATTCAATAACTATGCATTACATCTTGGAGATCAAATAGTGACATCGCATGTGTTACTAGGAAAACTCATTAAACTAAAACACATCATGTACTCTGGCCAGAGATTCGTCACACTAATATCTCCTCAGATCGCATAGGATATCCACACTCGCAAGTATGTGGTGAATCCTTGACAACAAAGCATCGACTCCTATATGTGTCGTAACTGTACCCAACCCCGACACCTGATGACCCCAATAGAGTCGGTAAACGAGTCAAAATACAGTACTAGCATATAGAGTCTCAATGATATTTCAAGTAATAAGGACTAATGGTGTACAACCAAAACCACGGACTTTATCCACTCGATAAGTAATAACCACTTGGACAGTCCGAATAGGGTAGTTCGATCATTCATCATATGAATATCCATTTGCATGCTTTGAACATCTCTATGTTCCATACCAATGAAACGTGGTACTCGGCATCGCAAATGCTAGTCCCAATCTCGAGCGATCCTTATCCTTATTTGCGGACGGCTCAATTGACTAGGAACAGTTTAGAATATACAGTGACTATAAGATGTGTTTCATGATAGCCATCTCCATGTGCTACCACATCTTACATACACTATAGTATATTCAAGGTCTTTATCAAAACAACAATAGTATATCATAATATAACAATATGAAGAAAGATAAAGTCAATGCCATTATAAAAGTGTAAATTATATTAAACAAAAGATTGTTTTACATAGAGTCATAAAAGCCCTTAGCCACAAGTTGGCTAACCGGGCACCCACTCTTTCAATCTCCCACTTGCCCTAAAGCCAACTAGTCATACTACGTAATTCCATTGCTTCGCGATGTTTGTCAAACAATGGTCCTGGCAAGGGCTTAGTAAGCGGATCAGCGATATTGTCTGTAGAGGCCACTCTCTCGACACTGATGTCTCCTCTTTCCACGATCTCCCGGATGATGTGGTATTTCCTCAGTACGTGTTTGGACTTCTGATGAGACCTTGGTTCCTTTGCCTGAGCAATGGCACCCGTGTTGTCACAGTACACCAGGACTGGACCAACAGCTTCAGGAATTACACCCAAATCTTGGATGAATTTCCTTATCCAAACCGCCTCTTTAGCAGCAGCTGATGCTGCAATGTATTCTGCCTCAGTGGTGAAATCCGATGTGGTGTCCTGCTTGGAACGCTTCCAAGAGACAGCACCGCCATTGAGCACGAATACAAATCCAGAGGTTGATTTCGAGTCATCCACGTCACATTGTAAGCTAGAGTCGGTATAGCCTTCCAACTTCAATTCTCTCCCTCCATAAACCATGAATAAATTCTTAGTCCTTCGCAAGTACTTAAGAATATCCTTTACGGCTTTCAAATGCATGGGATTGGCTTGGTATCTTCTCGTGACGCTCAGAGCATAGGCCACATCCGGTCTGGTAGATATCATCCCATACATGATACTACCTATGGCTGACGCATATGGCACGTGTGTCATCTTCTCTATCTCTTCGTCAGTCTTGGGACACATTGACTTGGATAGAGAAACTCCATGACACATAGGTAGATGTCCTCTCTTGGACTCATCCATAGAAAACCTTTTCAATATGGTGTTGATGTAGGTTGATTGAGTGAGTCCTATCATTCTTTTAGATCTATCTCTATAGATCTGAATTCCTAGAATATAGGATGCCTCACCTAAATCCTTCATCGAGAATCTACCTTGTGAGACCTCGATTCTAAACCACTAATCTCAGATTAAACAACATGTAAGCGAACAAGAATCCAAGAGTAAAATCAATCAAAAGTTGCCCGCGCGAGGAACCAAGCTCGCGCGCGCGCGGGCAAACGATCCCGAGACCAACCAAAGGCTCGCGCCCGCGCGAGGTACCAAGCTCGCGCGCGCGCGGGCAAACCATTCAGAGGCCCAACGGAGGCCTCGCGCGCGCACGAGGAACGCCTCGCCCGCGCGCGGAAGGCCTGGGCGGAAATGCTCAGGCTGCAGAAAAGGAAAGGGATTTCCGCGCTTGGTCCGACATGCCTTCAAATACAATTACAATAACAGGGTGTAGGGAAACATGCCATAACAAGTCATGCTTTCAGACGGCCTAAAAACAACCCGAAGTCTAAATCGATACAACAACAACATACTTCGATTTCAGATTACAATCCGAATACAAACTAATTCGAATAACAAAACATATCAAGTTCGAGTTCTAACATGCTTCAATCTTAAACTAGATAAACATGCTAATTCGACTTCTAAACCGAGTCTCACTTCTACTACTTGCCCTCGAAGCTAACCATGCCTCTTCTGACTTGCTCCTGCCCCAGCTGTTGCCAAGTACACATACAAAACAAAGCAACAGCCGGATAACCGGTGAGAATGATAATCCCAGTAAAAGCAACATATCAAGTAATGAATATACAACATGCTATCAAACCACATATTCAAGTCGAAGTTAATGATATGCATGTCTTTAAAACCAGGATATCGATTCTGATAAACACGGGAGTATTGCTCTGCTTTTGGGATCCCGAGGATGAGATCACGTAACGACTCACCGACTCTCCCAATCGAGGTGGTGCCACGTATCCCACTCCTCTAGACTTTGAGCAACCATAATGAGTATGCTAGCACTAGGCGAAATACTACAACCTAGGCCACTCAATCATAGTTCCCAAACGTCTAACAAAAAGGGCGGTTCTGCCCGCTGAAATCAAAGTAGGCTCAAGATGAATGCATAACAGAAACATAAACATAAGCCACATAACAAAACTCAATCAATCAACAATTACAGGTTCCACGTGCTAGAACAAGTATCAATGCAATATGTGATTTAAAAAGGGAAACTCGAGAACCAACAGTCCCGAGTATGCTATCCCGCTACGATGACTGCTTTTACCTTTCAATGCAGTAGTTCCAACTCCAGGAAAGCTACAACAAAAGATTGTATCAACAACTATACAATCTAAACAACAACTACGGATCAAGGTAAATCTCATTACCGATCTTCGTCCAACTCTGAAACGATCAATCAGCTGCTAACTCAGGGCTTGACAACTCCAAACAAATCTGTTCAGATACAAGAGATTGATCAACAACAAAGACCAACTTACAAGCCAAGTTCAACAACTCAAAAACGGTTCGAAACCCTCAAAACTCAAACCGACGGCATAACGGCTATAAACTGAACAAACCGGCAACGCAGACAGCAGTTCAATACTGATATCAACTCAATTCAATGCTAAAACCACAACAACAAGACAAACCCAACAAATCTCAAAACCCACATTTTCGAATAATACTTCCAAAAATCATAACAATTCCGAACGTCGCTCTAATTCAAAACCGACAGATAATAAACGATCAGAACTCTGTAGAGAACAACATACTCGAATCTAGAACGATTCTAACAACATCCAAAAACTAGAATGTATCCGATCGTAGAAGAACTTACAATATAACAGAGCTCTCACTGCAGTGATCGATAATCTGCCTTCAGAATTAATTTCTAACGGACGGATCGAGCTCGGACTGGACTTTGAAAGCTCAAAAGCTCCAAGAGGCGTCTTCAATGGAGGCTCACGGTTGGGAGGAGGAAGGAGGTGACTTGTGAAATAAATATCAAGAGTAGATAATATATAAAATCAACTATTTGCGTTTTAGTCCCTGAAATTTCCAAAATTTGCAAAAAGGACCCTGATCAAAATCAAACCGGCTCGAGAACTCTGTAATCTCTGATTAACTCAAATAAACTCATTTAAGATAAAAACGGGGCGTTACAATTCTCCCCCACTAAGAAGAGATTTCGTCCTCGAATCCACAAGAACCAAAACTCATAAGATAGAATAAAGAACTAAAGACAGTAAGAAGAACTCACGTCATCCGAATAGCTCTGGAAAACGCTGTCTCATGTCAGATTCTGTCTCCCAAGTCACTTCCTCAACGCCGTGACGGCTCCACTGCACTTTCACCAATGGAATCAACTTGGTTCTGAGTTGCTTTTCTTTCCGATCAAGGATCTGAATCGGTCGCTCAAAATAGCTCAGGGTCTCGTCTAACTCGGCTTCGTCAGGCTGAAGGATATGAGAAATATCTGGTTGGTACTTTCGGAGCATAGAGACGTGAAAAACGTCGTGAATACCAGATAAAGACGGAGGAAGTGCAAGTCTGTAGGCAAGATCGCCTATCTTCTCGAGAATCTCGTACGGACCGATGAATCTCGGAGATAACTTTCCTCTCTTACCGAATCTGACGGTGCCTCTGAACGGAGAAATCTTAAGGAATACACGGTCTCCCTGCTCAAAACTCAGAGGTCGACGTCTGACATTCGCATACTTCGCCTGTCTATCTTGAGCTGACTTCATTCTGGTCTGAATGATCTTAACCTGCTCTGCCATATCTCTAAGCATCTCCGGTCCCAAATCTGGTGACTCGGACAATTCATCCCAAAACAACGGAGATCGGCACTTTCTACCATACAAAGCCTCAAAAGGCGCCATACCGATACTCGCTTCGAAGCTGTTGTTGTAAGAAAACTCGACAAGAGGCAAAGAATCCTGCCAACTAGTGCCAAAGTCTAGCACTACCGCTCGCAGCATATCCTCCAACGTCTGGATAGTCCGCTCTGACTGTCCATCTGTCTGAGGATGATAAGCTGTACTCAGATGCAATCGAGTACCAAGTGCCCCCTGAAGACTGTGCCAGAATTGAGAAGTGAATCTAGGATCTCTGTCTGAAACGATCGACTTCGGCACACCATGCAATCTCACAACATTGCTAACATACAACTCAGCCATCTGATCATGGCGATACGTCATCCTGTACGGAATAAAACACACGGACTTCGTCAATCGGTCGATCACTACCCAAATAGCATCGCATCCTCGAACGGATCGTGGTAGCTTCGTGACAAAATCCATAGAAACGTGATCCCATTTCCATTCAGGAACAGATAGGTTGTGCAATAGACCACCTGGTCGCTTCCGCTCTGCTTTCACTTGCTGACAGTTCAAACACCGAGATACAAATCTCGCAACATCGTCCTTCATTCTCTTCCACCAGAACTGACTCTTCAGATCGTTGTACATCTTACGACCTCCAGGATGAACACTAAACCGACTGCAATGAGCCTCTCGGAGAATACGCTGTCTCAACTCCAAAATATCAGGCACAACAATACGGTTATTCACAAACAAAACGTCATCTCTAACCTGGAATTCTGACTGATGCCCAGTTCTGACTTTCTCTACCGAAACCTGAATGCTCGGCTCAGACTTCTGTGCTTCTCTGATTGCAACAAACAATTCCGGCTTGGCTTGAATAGCAAACACTCTGATAGTCTCCCTATCTGTCTCAAACTCTAAACCAGCAGTGCAACAATCATCGACCAACTGAGAAACACCGATAGTTGAAAGAGATAAAGAACAAAGCTTTCGGCTCAAGGCATCTGCAACTGCATTCGACTTCCCTGGATAATACTTGATCTCACAGTCAAAATCCTTCAACAGATCTAACCATCTTCTCTGTCTCATATTCAGCTCTGCCTGTGAAAACAAGTACTTAAGACTCTTATGATCAGAAAAGATCTCGAAAGACTCACCATAAAGATAGTGACGTCAGATCTTCAAAGCAAATACAATCGCTGCAAGTTCAAGATCATGAACAGGATAACGAGTCTCGTGCGGTTTCAGCTGCCTCGATGCGTACGCTATCACATGCTTATGCTGCATAAGAACACAACCCAAACCTCGGTTAGAAGCATCACAATACACTGCGAAACCTCCAGTACCCTTCGGAATAGAAAGAATTGGAGCACTGGTCAGTCTCCTCTTCAGATCAACAAAGCTAGCCTCACAATCTGAAGTCCAGACAAAAGGCGCATTCTTCTGAGTCAGCTGGGTAATAGGCTTGGCAATAGACGAGAAACCCTTGATGAAACGACGGTAATAACCAGCTAAACCCATGAAGCTTCGGATCTCGGGTACTGATGTCGGTCTAGGCCAATTCATAACCGCTTCGATTTTGCTGGGATCGACTGAAATCCCAGCTTCAGAAATAATATGACCGAGAAAGACAACTCGATCTAACCAGAATTCGCATTTCGATAGCTTGGCAAACAACTGCTCAACTCGTAAAATCTGCAAGACGATTCTCAAGTGCGCTGCATGGTCAGTACGGTTCTTCGAGTAGATAAGAATATCGTCGATGAAAATAATGAAGAACTCATCTAAATAACGCTGAAAGATACGGTTCATCAAACCCATAAAAACAGCTGGAGCGTTAGTCAAACCGAATGGCATGACTATAAACTCAAAGTGACCATACCTCGTTCTGAATGCGGTCTTAGGAACATCTTCCTCTCGCACTCTCAGCTGATGGTAGCCTGACCTCAGATCAATCTTAGAGTAGACAGAAGAACCCTGCAGTTGATCGAACAAGTCATCTATTCGGGGTAAAGGATACTTGTTCTTAACTGTAGCCTGATTCAATTGACGGTAGTCGATACAGAGCCGCATAGAACCATCCTTCTTCCGAACGAATAGAACAGGAGCACCCCAAGGCGATACACTAGGTCTGATGTATCCCTTGGAAATCAAATCCTCAAGCTGCTCCTTCAACTCTCTCAATTCAACAAGTGCCATACGATAAGGAGCTTTTGAAATAGGTTGAGTACCTGGCACTAAGTCAATGCTGAATTCAACCTCTCGAATGGGTGGCAATCCAGGAACATCTTCCGGAAACACATCAACAAAATCTCTAACCACTGGTAAGTCAACCAAAGCTGGGCTAGATTTCAGTACATCAACCGCATAAACCAAAAATCCTTCTGCACCTCTCTGTAACAAACGAGTCATAGATAACACTGAAATCAAAGGAATTCTAGATCGAGAACCCTTACCAAAGAATTTCCACTCGTCTGCCATTTCAGGTCTGAACCTGACAACCTTCAGAAAACAATCAACTGTCGCCCTGTATTTGGTTAAAGCATCTATCCCGACAATACAATCAAAATCTGACAACCCAAGCACAATACAGTCGAATTCCAACAAATTCCCCTCGAAACAAAATTCACAGTTCCGGACTAGTCGGACAGAAACAATTCCTCCACCCAAAGATGAAGTAACAGCTACTACTGTAGGAAACAATTCAGTTGGCAAAGCATGCAATAACACATATTTCTCAGAGATAAAGGAATGGGAAGCACTGGTATCTATCAAGACATGAGCAGAATGACCGAAAATCGAACAGTTACCTGCTATGACATCGTCAGGTGCTGCCTGAGCCTGATCCTCTGTCAATGCAAAGACTCGTGCTTGCTGTCTCGGAGGCTGATTTGCACTAGAGCTACCTCCCTGTCTGTTCTGCTGTTGCTGGGGTTGGAAAGAGTGCACTGCAGACGACTGCCTCTCCGGCTGAGCTGCAGGTCTAGACGAACTCCCACTCTGAGCTCTATCTCTATTACGTTGAGGGCACACTTTAGAGAAGTGTCCCGGTTGCTGACATGTGTTGCAATTGCCGAAGACTCCCACACACTGATCCGGTGAGTGTCTTCCTCCACACTTGCTGCAGTACAAGGATGATGACCCAGAACTCGGTCCTGAACCGAATTGCTTCGAGCCACTGGAACTGGACGAACTGTTCCCCTGTCTCTTGAACTGTTTACCTCTTGCCTTGTACTGATCCTTTCTGTTTCCCCCACTGTTTCCACCTTCATACCTCTGCTGCTGGTTCTGATGTTGAGGTGGCTGATTCTGGTACTGAGATGGTTGGTTCTGATACTGCCTCTGCTGCTGAGGTGCCCCCTGATTACCTCTTTGCCTCCACAAGCCTGCTTCTGCTCCCTTTGCGTAATTCATGGCATCCGCAAAGTTGCTAGGCCTGTTGGTGTTAACCAACGTGAAGACATCGGGGTTCAACCCGTTGATGAACTGATCTGCCTTAGCTTCTTCATCTCCGGCAATTAGCGGTGCAAAACGCAACAGACTATCGAACTTAGCCACGTACTCTTCAATGTTCAGATTCCCTTGCCTCAGATTTGCAAACTCTGCTCCCTTATCCTTACGATACGAGATAGGGAAAAACCGCTTATAAAACTCAGATTTAAAAAGAGTCCAAGTAACCTCTGTACCTCTACTCTCAAATGCTTTCTTTGTCATGATCCACCAGCTCTTAGCACCACCACGCAGCTGATGAATTACTAACCTGATTCGGCGGTCATCTGTGTAGTCAATGGAATCAAACAACTGATCCATATCATCCAACCAACTCTCACAGTCAACTGGATTTTCTGAACCCATCAACAATGGCGGATTGAACGACTGAAATCTCTTCAGCAAGGTTTCCATAGGAGTTGCTGAAGCATCCAACTGATCAACCTCAGTGCTAGCTTGTTCAGTCGCAGGGATAACTGGTGGTGTGTTTCTGTTTATCACTCGACGAGGACCCATCTGATAATCAAAGGTTAGCACACGAGATATCTCAATCGCTACCATCAGTGCCCTTACAACCGCTTGGAATACCGAATACCAGTCGAGAACAGAAACAGTTATATCTCAAGTAGATCATGCTTTATTAATTTAAATCACACAACCATGTAATTCAAATAATGCTCAAACAATAAAGCATGCTCGCATGGAATTAAGTACACAATTAAATAATTCAAACACATGCGAGGAGTCATTACACACAGACTCGATCTACCCCGCTCACTCTAGTTCGACTAAGAATCTTAACGCTCTGATACCACTTAATGTGAGACCTCGATTCTAAACCACTAATCTCGGATTAAACAACAAGTAAGCGAACAAGAATCCAAGAGTAAAATCAATCAAAAGTTTTTTTTTTTTTTTTTTTTTTTTTAAAACGCCCGCGCCCGCGCGAGGAACCAAGCTCGCGCGCGCGCGGGCAAACGATCCCGAGACCAACCAAAGGCTCGCTCGCGCGCGCGCGTGCAAACCATTCAGAGGCCCAACGGAGGCCTCGCGCGCGCGCGAGGAACGCCTCGCCCGCGCGCGGAAGGCCTGGGCAGAAATGCTCAGGCTGCAGAAAAGGAAAGGGATTTCCGCGCTTGGTCCGACATGCCTTCAAATACAATTACAATAACAGGGTGTAGGGAAACATGCCATAACAAGTCATGCTTTCAGACGGCCTAAAAACAACCCGAAGTCTAAATCGATACAACAACAACATACTTCGATTTCAGATTACAATCCGAATACAAACTAATTCGAATAACAAAACATATCAAGTTCGAGTTCTAACATGCTTCAATCTTAAACTAGATAAACATGCTAATTCGACTTCTAAACCGAGTCTCACTTCTACTACTTGCCCTCGAAGCTAACCATGCCTCTTCTGACTTGCTCCTGCCCCACCTGTTGCCAAGTACACATACAAAACAAAGCAACAGCCGGATAACCGGTGAGAATGATAATCCCAGTAAAAGCAACATATCAAGTAATGAATATACAACATGCTATCAAACCACATATTCAAGTCGAAGTTAATGATATGCATGTCTTTAAAACCAGGATATCGATTCTGATAAACACGGGAGTATTGCTCTGCTTTTGGGATCCGAGGATGAGATCACGTAACGACTCACCGACTCTCCCAATCGAGGTGGTGCCACGTATCCCACTCCTCTAGACTTTGAGCAACCATAATGAGTATGCTAGCACTAGGCGAAATACTACAACCTAGGCCACTCAATCATAGTTCCCAAACGTCTAACAAAAAGGGCGGTTCTGCCCGCTGAAATCAAAGTAGGCTCAAGATGAATGCATAACAGAAACATAAACATAAGCCACATAACAAAACTCAATCAATCAACAATTACAAGTTCCACGTGCTAGAACAAGTATCAATGCAATATGTGATTTAAAAAGGGAAACTCGAGAACCAACAGTCCCGAGTATGCTATCCCGCTACGATGACTGCTTTTACCTTTCAATGCAGTAGTTCCAACTCCAGGAAAGCTACAACAAAAGATTGTATCAACAACTATACAATCTAAACAACAACTACGGATCAAGGTAAATCTCATTACCGATCTTCGTCCAACTCTGAAACGATCAATCAGCTGCTAACTCAGGGCTTGACAACTCCAAACGAATCTGTTCAGATACAAGAGATTGATCAACAACAAAGACCAACTTACAAGCCAAGTTCAACAACTCAAAAATGGTTCGAAACCCTCAAAACTCAAACCGACGGCATAACGGCTATAAACTGAACAAACCGGCAACGCAGACAGCAGTTCAATACTGATATCAACTCAATTCAATGCTAAAACCACAACAACAAGACAAACCCAACAAATCTCAAAACCCACATTTTCGAATAATACTTCCAAAAATCATAACAATTCCGAACGTCGCTCTAATTCAAAACCGACAGATAATAAACGATCAGAACTCTGTAGAGAACAACATACTCGAATCTAGAACGATTCTAACAACATCCAAAAACTAGAATGTATCCGATCGTAGAAGAACTTACAATATAACAGAGCTCTCACTGTAGTGATCGATAATCTGCCTTCAGAATTAATTTCTAACGGACGGATCGAGCTCAGACTGGACTTTGAAAGCTCAAAAGCTCCAAGAGGCGTCTTCAATGGAGGCTCACGGTTGGGAGGAGGAAGGAGGTGACTTGTGAAATAAATATCAAGAGTAGATAATATATAAAATCAACTATTTGCGTTTTAGTCCCTGAAATTTCCAAAATTTGCAAAAAGGACCCTGATCAAAATCAAACCGGCTCGAGAACTCTGTAATCTCTGATTAACTCAAATAAACTCATTTAAGATAAAAACGGGGCGTTACATACCTGATAACCATATCTTTGTTGAATGCAACATCCCTACATCATTCCCAATGAGTAGGATGTCATCAACATAAAGTACTAAGAATGTTACCGCATTCTTAACTACTTTCTTGTACACGCATGGTTCCTCCGGGTTCTTGATAAAACCAAAATCTTTTATCGTTTCATCAAATTTCTGGTTCCAACTTCTTGATGCTTGTTTGAGACCATAGATTGATCTCTGAAGCTTGCATACCTTATGCTCGCTTCCCATGGATGTGTATCCCTCAGGCTGCATCGTATAGATCTCTTCCTTAATGTTTCCATTAAGAAATGCAGTCTTTACATCCATTTGACATATCTCATAGTCATACCATGCTGCTATGAAAATAAGGATTCTTATGGACTTGGACATTGCGACTAGTGAAAAGGTTTCATCATAGTCAACTCCTTGTCTTTGAGTATAAACTTTTGCCACCAATCGTGCCTTGTAGGTCAATACCTTTCCATCAGGCCCAAGCTTTCTCTTGTAGATCCATTTGCACCTAATTGGAACAATTCCATCGGGAGGATCTACTAAAGACCAAACTTGGTTAGAATGCATCGAGTCTATTTCCGATTGCATAGCTTCAAGCCATAAATTCGAATCCGCATCAGAAATTGCTTCCTTGAAGTTTCTTGGATCACATCCAATGTCGGGTTCACTTTGATCCCCTTCAAGAAGAAGACCATATCTAATAGGAGGCCTAGAAGTCCTCTCAGATCTCCTAGTAATAGGCGTGTCTTGGGATGAATCTTGAGGTGTAGGATCTCTATTTTGTATCTCGGGTTCTTCTCGAATTTCTTCGAGTTCCATCATCTTGCCTTTCTTATCCAATAAGAACTCCTTCTCCAAGAAGGTGGCATTCCTTGAAACAAACACTTTTGTTTCAGCATGATGATAGAAATAATATCTGATTGAATTCTTCGGATACCCTACAAAATAACATAAGGTGGATCGACTATCCAACTTATCTCCCACTGTCTGCTTCACGTAAGCAGGACATCCCCAAATCCTCAAGTACGAATACTTAGGAGCTTTGCCATTCCATAACTCGTATGGTGTTTTATTTACTGCTTTAGTGTGGACGTTTTTTAATAACAATTTTGCTGTTTCAAGCGCGTAGCCCCAAAACAAAGGTGGGAGCTCAGTGAAGCTCATCATGGATCGAACCATGTCTAACAACGTTCGATTGCGACGCTCCGAAACACCATTAAGCTGAGGTGTCATAGGAGGAGTCCACTGAGAGAGAATCTCATTCTCTTTTAAATAGTCCAAAAACTCGGTACTTAAGTATTCTCCACCTCGATCCGATCGAAGTGCCTTAATACTTTTACCTAGTTTGTTTTCTACTTCAGCCTTGAATTCTTTGAACCTTTCAAATGCTTCAGACTTATATTTCATTAAATATAAATACCCATACCTAGAATGATCATCAGTAAAGGTAATGAAGTAGGTGTTGCCACATTTAGTACCAATCCTAAATGGACCGCGAACATCTGTATGGATCAAATCCAACAGATTTTGACTACGCTCAGGTTTCCCTTTGAAAGGGGATTTAGTCATTTTTCCATTTAGGCAGGACTCACAAGTAAGTAGAGAGTTAATATCAGACATATCAAACATGCCCTCTCCCACTAGTTTGTTCATCCTTCTTGAGGAAATATGACCTAGCCCAGCATGCCAAAGGTTTGCCGGGTTTTGACTATCCTCCTTCCTTTTAATTGTTGTTACCGGTTTATCAACATAATTAATTGGAACGTCTTTTAATTTTAATCTATATAGATCATTTTCAAGTTGTCCATTTCCAATCAAACATTCATTCTTGTAAATATTGCAAATCTCATTCACAAAATTGCAAGAAAAGCCATCTCTATCAAGCATAGAAATAGATATAATGTTTTTGACCAAATCCGGAACATATAAAACATCTCTCAAAAATAACTTAAAATTGTTCTGCAAAAATAATAAATGTCTCCTATAGCTTTGGCTTCGACTCTAGAACCATTTTCGAGCCTTAGCTGGGTCTCACCCATCCTTAGCTTACGACTTCTTGTCATCACCTGCAAATCATTGCAAATGTGAGATCCACATCCGGTATCCAATACCCAAGAAGAAGTATTAAGCGAAACATTTATTTCAATGTAAAACATACCCTTTGCAGTTCGCAACTGTTCGAGGTATTCCTTGCAGTTACGTTTCCAATGACCGGGTTTCTTGCAGTAATGGCAAACGTTTTCATCTTTTATCCCATTTGAAACCTTGGCCTTTCCTTTCTTATTTGGTAAAATATTCTTGGGCGGGACAGAATGTTTCTTACCCTTTCCACTTGGTCCTTTCTTAGAGTTATAAGAGGAGCCAACCAAGAGTACCGGTTTATCCTTCTTTAGTGTGGCTTCATATGTGACAAGCATATTGACCATCTCTTCAAGGGTGGCCTCTATCTTGTTCATATTGAAGTTCATCACAAAACCGCCAAACGATGAAGGAAGTGATAGAAGCAACAAGTCCGCGCTAAGTTCATGCTCCAAAGTCAAGTCGAGTGTTACCAACTTTTCAATGAGCCCAATCATGCGCACCCCATGCTCACGGACCAAAGTCCCATCTCGCATGCGGCTCGTCATGAGCTCTCTGACGGTGGCATACCTCTCCGACCTTGACTGAGCTCCAAAGAGTTCCTTGAGGTTCTTGTGAATGTCAGCAGCATTCACGGTATCCTCGAATCTCCTTTGAAGCTCATCAGACATCGAAGCCTGCATGTAGCATTTGGCCTTGATATCATGGTCCCACCATAAATCATGTTTGGCTAACTCTTCCGGACTTGTATTAGCCGGGGCTTCCTTCGGAGGCGGCTTCTCTAACACGTAGAAAGCTTTTTCCGAAGTAAGAATAATTTTCAACTTACGGAACCATTCCGTATAGTTTGCGCCAGTCAATTTGTTTTGTTCGAGAATTGAAAACAGTGGATTGCGAGAAGTCATTGTAATAGTATACTGAAAAGGAAACAGACAATAATCAATGATTGTTTAATTAATTTACTAAGACATAAAATATGGTGAATTTAAATTTTATGAATTACACTCCCACTATTTTAACTATTTCACTACCCTCTAGTGAAAACGAGAAACTATTTTCCTTAGTGAGAACATGGAGTCCAGTTGACAAATCATGATCCCGAATAATATCAGCCAACCATAATTTTCAAAAGGTAGAGCCCAATTACATCCAAAGTAACCCCCATGTTTTTACCTCATGTCCAATAAGGGCCCAATAATATGACGCCGTTTATTGTGACATGTCAAGATAACTCATCCATATTAAATTGTGATGGACGGTCGCCATGTGGATCCCCAATAATATGAGCCAATCCCATGGGAGTTCCACCCAACTTACAACATGTGTCGATCCAATGTACAGCTTTCCGACGAACGGGCCCCCCCAATAATATGAGCCGGACCGTATCCACGGGTAGCATCTCATACATTGATCGTTGATGGAAGGTAGGAATATTTAAACAATATTTAAATTCCCTTTTTATTAATCTTGATATCAATTTTAAATCATATTTAAAATGAGGGATTTTTAATTTTGAAAATTTGTCTCATCATGCAATTTATGTATGTTTGCGGGATTCATACAATTTAGTCTAAACATGCAAACATTAATAATATCATATATTATTTAAGGATGATCGATCCCATTAACTATTCGACCCGTGGTTGCCAATCACGAGTCTAAGTCCAATCCTAGGTGATATGCAAGTATGCAATGCAATCCTATTACATTGTGCTTCCAATTTACATTTCTTCGGTCTTCATTGTCTGCTGGGCCCACCATTTCTTCAAATCTTTGTCTCCCACGAAGTCTAATAAATTTACAATAAATTTTGATGACAAATATGGGATACATTTTTAGGGGTGGGAACGGGCCATAAACCAGGCCCACTTTTATTACATATGACAATCATATTGGGCTATAAACCAAGCCCATTAATAAACACCAACAACAATAAGACAAATGTAAATCACCTAACATACACCTAAAACATTGGTCATGGCAATCGATCATCCTTTATCCATTAATTAATTTAATAATTAAATAATTTGATAAAATGCAAAGGCATCATAATTTAAAAGATAAAATCATATTTTATCTTATCCATCCATAAGATCATATCTTATCATCAATTGTACCAAAATAATTAATTTTATAAAATTTAATTTAACGGATAAAATTTATAAATTTTCCAAAAATTCAAATTTAAAATTTTCGGACTCGAACAATTCGATCCGATGCCTCGTGAACCAATCAAAAATAATTTTCGATCGAATCAAAAACTAGAATTTCAAAAATTAAAATTTTAATTAAAAATTAAAAATAATTTTTTTCGGGCTGCCCGGGACAATCTTGGGCAGCCCGTCGCTGCCGCTTGGGAAGCGCCGTGCGCTGCCCTGGGCAGCGATGGACTCGCTGCCCCGGGCAGCGACGATCGCTGCCCAATTTGCCCATTAAAATTTAATTTTAAATTTTCGTTTTGTTTCAAAAACCGAGGCTTAAAATTTTGTACAATCGATTAATTTAATCGTTTGATCTGAGTAACCTGTCTCTGATACCACTGTTGGAAAACTGTGTTCAGATCAATTAGAATTGATACCTGGTGCAGCGGAAGTTTAAAAATTTATTTTATTAATATGGAACGATTCCATATCTGGGTATCAAAACTTTACGATTAAATTTGTGTAAGTAAAACAAATAATCACTATTAAATATTTTACCTTGAAATCTCGAAGCGAGATTATGGACACCAACAGAATTTAATCTGCTCTTGTTGTATATCCCCGAAACTGATGAACGAACGTTTCTTCAATCAGGTCCACGAATAGAAAACAAAACCCTCTGATTGACTGCACTAGAAATCAATCAGAAGTTTGCGTAGAGAATAAACAGATATGATCTGTTAATTCAGATTGTAATTTTTCACAAAAAACACAACCCGAATTTTCTCCAAAAGGGACAGAGGATTTCGAAAATCCCCTTGAATAATATAGGCTGAAATTCGAAAATTGCAAGACTGAAATCTACTTTAATTTTCGAACACAGTACATATATTTATAGATAATTTCTAAACTAGATTATGTAGTAGCCCGAACCCTAATTGAGTAATTAAAGGATTAATGCTAATTAAATAAATTGGGGATTGGACGGATCGGAAGCTCCGAAGGGACGATCGGAAGCTCCGATCGGGATCAGAAGCTCCGATGAGGATCGGAGGCACCGATGATATTACGTCATCCATGACGTGTGGCTGGATCGGAAGCTCCGATCAGGACCGGAGGCTCCGATCACCCCTATCTGGAGTCAACAAGTGATATTTTGACACGTGGCAGATCAGGATCTTCGGAAGCTCCGATGGCAGGATCGGACGTTCCGATCCAGGTTCGGACGTTCCGATCGAGGATCGGAGGCTCCGATCGTTGTCTATAAATAGAAGGCCGAGACTTCATTTCTCTTTGCCAATTCCGGATTTCCTCTCTATTTCTAGTCATATTCGAGCTGTTCTAGTCTTCTTAGGCTTGGTCCGGAGGTCGGAGAGGCGTTCGATAGTCGTAGCGGAGTTGTGCCCAAGTTCTGGAGGCATCGACATCAAAGGGCTAACGACGGACGAAGGTATAGCTTTTGCTTCCTATAAATATTTAGGAGTATGCAATAGCTTAGTTAAGGCTTTTAGAGCACTTTAATGATAGTAGTATCATTTGGCAGTGTAGAGCAGACTATAGGCGTGGACCTAGAGTTGGTAGAGCTTGCACTGTATTGAGGTACGAAAGTACTGTTCGAGATATCCTGACTGAGTATGCATGTATTATGTGACTGCATGATTT
This sequence comes from Henckelia pumila, assembly GCF_033568475.1. NCBI lineage: Eukaryota > Viridiplantae > Streptophyta > Magnoliopsida > Lamiales > Gesneriaceae > Henckelia > Henckelia pumila. The sequence goes on from NC_133122.1 coordinate 9,582,865, forward strand.
ATATGCCATGATATTATGCTGCATTCATTTGCATCTTGCTGTATCTCCTTCGAGATGTCTGTTAGTAGGGTTGTACCCTATCCTGTTAGTGGATGGACTTCCATCGATTTGGGTCCGGCGTATCCACAGTTATCTCGGTATGGGAGCCACCTCCTGAAGCGACGGCACAGCGTGCTACATACCAGGGCCCGGTCTGTCTCTGTTATCTGATCCTTGACCTCGAGTCTATAGGAGTTCACTTTGCATGCATGTATACTCATACTCTCGCACTGAGCGTTTTATGCTCACGTCTCGTACTCTGTATCTTCTGGACACCCTATTCCATGGGGCAGGTTTGCGATTGGACGAGGAGGGTGGATCCAGGAGGGGCTAGTCAGTGGTTGGCCAGCTGGAGCTTCGCTTAGGTTTTATTACTGTTGTTTTGGGTTTATACACCTATTCGATTTGGTTGTATATTATTGGATAATTACAGATTCCTTTACTTGGGATTGTATAATGTTATTGTTTTCCGCAGTTTTATTCTGATATCTGTTTAATTAAGTTAATTGCATGCATAAGTTCTGTTTAGTAGGTGATCCGGGTAAGGGTCACTACATTTATGGTATCAGAGCATGCAAAAGATTTCTTGGGATTTAGTCTCATCTTGAGGTATTTTTGTAGATGTCAAATCGTGACGACCAGAGTTCTCATGGCAGTGTTGGTGGGCGTTGGGGTGATGCCGACCGGGAGCCTCGTCGAGAACGGCGTCATCGTCACCATGACGACGAGCGTTTCACTGTGCGTCGATTCTTAGCTATGGGTCCTAAGCCCTTAGTTGGAGGAGAGTCTCCGGAGGATGCGGAGAACTGGTTAGACCGCATGGAGACGACTTTTCAGACCTTCCAATGCACTGATGAGCAGAAGGTGGAGACCCTTGGCTATCTTCTGGATGGGCGTGCGCGCAGGTGGTGGAGGTTTACTTCTGTACCTTTTGTTGCGGCGAGAGGAGTGGCCACCTGGGCCGAATTTCGCACAGCTTTCCAAAAGCGGTATTTTCCTCCTGCACTCCGACAGTCGAAGGCAGGCGAGCTACTGAGTCCGCGACAGGGAGCCATGTCTATCGATGAGTATCAGCAGAGGTTCTTTGATTTGCTATCCTATTGCCCCGAGATTGCTGATAGCTCAAAGATGAAGTATAATCTGTTTCTTCAGGGCCTTAACCCTGAGATCCATGATCGTGTGGCGGTTGGTGACGACATGTCCTACGAGGGTTTGGTGAGCCGTTGTCACCAGGCGGAGGACAGCATTCGGCGGAACAGGTCTTTCTCTCAGTCGAGACCTGCTAGTTCTTTGGGTCCCCGTGCCCAAACTTTCAAGAAGTCTGGATCTTCTTCTTCCTCTGGTTCTGGAGGTGTTGTCCGTTTCGGTAAGAAGGACAAGTGTGATCACTGTGGGAAGAACCATCCATCCGACAAGTGCCGCAGAGCTTCTGGAGCTTGTTTCCGTTGTGGAGAGACTGGTCATATCCGGAGGGATTGTCCACAGTCTGGGGGAGGCGGTTCTGGATCTGGTTCAGGATCTGGTTCTCAGGCTACCATACAGCAGAGGTCGCAGGGATAGTCTGCTGGGAGTTCTCATTTGAGGCCACGAGCTTCTGGCCAGGTGTTTGCCCTGAGACATGATCAGGCTGTGGAGGAGAATGAGAAAGTCATCGCAGGTACATTTATGCTTTATGGTATACCTGCTCTTGTACTTATTGACACTGGTGCATCTCATTCCTTCATTTCTGCACGTTTTGTTAAGAGGCATAAGTTACCATGCATTGCACTAGACGTAGTGATGTCTGTTTCTACTCCGACGGGCCAATCTGCTTTGGCTAAGCGTCTAGTGATGGGTTGCCCTTTAGAGTTCGAAGGGAACATTCTGTTAACGAATCTCATGGTCCTGGCGATGGACGACTTTGATTGCATTCTGGGAATAGATGTGCTGACTACCTATCGAGCTTCAGTGGACTGCTATCAGAGATTAGTACGCTTTCATCCGGAAGGGAGTGAGAGTTGGTTTTTCTATGGTGAGGGAGCGCGACCCCCGATGCCTTTGGTATCAGCTTTGAGAGCCTGTCGAGCTCTGGAGTCTGGCGGGGAAGGCTACCTTATATATGCAGTTGATTTGTCCGCTGAGAGTATTGGGATAGAGAGCATTCCTATTGTGGATGAATTTCCAGATGTGTTTCCTGATGAGATTCCGGGTTTTCCTCCTGCTAGGGAAGTCGAGTTTGGCATAGAGTTGATGCCGGGTACTTCGCCTATTTCTAGAGCACCGTATCGTCTGGCTCCGTCAGAGATGCGTGAGTTAAAGAATCAGCTACAGGATCTTTTGGACAAGGGGTACATTCGTCCTAGTGTATCTCCTTGGGGAGCTCCTGTTCTCTTCGTAAAGAAGAAGGATGGGTCGATGCGGCTATGCATTGACTATCGGCAGCTGAATCGAGTCACTGTGAAGAACAAGTATCCGTTGCCTCGCATTGATGACTTGTTTGATCAGCTGCAGGGCACGTCAGTTTACTCCAAGATTGACTTGAGATCTGGGTATCATCAGTTGAGAGTCCGTGATCAGGACGTAGCCAAGACGGCATTCCGTACTCGCTATGGGCATTACGAGTTCCTAGTGATGCCATTTGGTTTGACCAATGCGCCGGCTATATTCATGGATCTGATGAACCGTGTCTTCAGGGAGTATTTGGACAAGTTTGTCGTGGTCTTCATTGACGACATCTTGGTGTATTTGCGTAATACGGAAGAGCATGTTTCTCACTTGCGGTTAGTACTACAGACTCTTCGAGATGAGCAATTGTATGCCAAGCTGAGCAAGTGTGAGTTCTGGATGGATAGAGTGGTTTTTCTTGGCCATATCATATCTAGGGAGGGGATTTCTGTTGATCCAAGCAAGATTGAAGCGGTACTTAATTGGTCGCGTCCGACGACGGTTGCTGAGATCCGTAGTTTTCTGGGTCTAGCAGGGTATTATCGTCGCTTCATTCTGAATTTTTCTCAGTTAGCTCGACCGTTGACGCAGCTTACCCGCAAGGGTGTGGATTTTGAGTGGTCCTCCGAGTGTGAGGAGAATTTCCGTGAGCTTCGACGGCGGTTGACTTCTGCGCTGGTGTTAGCATTACCGTCAGGATCTGGAGGGTATGTAGTTTACACGGATGCTTCTCTTCAGGGGGTTAGGTTGTGTCCTGACTCAGAATGGGCATGTGATCGCATATGCTTCTAGACAGCTGAAGCTTCACGAGGACAACTACCCAGTCCATGATTTGGAGTTAGCAGCCATTGTGTTCGCTTTGAAGATCTGGCGTCATTATCTTTATGGCGAGAAATTTGAGATCTTCACCGACCATAAGAGTCTCAAGTATTTGTTCACTCAGGCGGAGTTGAACATGAGGCAGAGACGTTGGATGGACTTGCTTAAGGACTATGATTGCGAGATTAAGTACCATCCGGGAGCTGCTAATCTCACCGCTGATGCTTTGAGTCGCAAGGTGCGACTATCCGCACTTCAGACTTGTTCGATGTCTAGTGCGATCAGTGACTGTTGTACTTCAGGTTTTACCTTCAAGCATAAGAAAGGTATGCAGAGTATCCAGATGTTTGCGATATTATCTGAGCCAGCCTTGTATTCGCGGATCCGAGATGCTCAGATGTCTGATTCAAAGACCCAGCGTTTAGCTCGTCTAGCTAACGAGGGTAGCTCGTCTGGATTTCATTATCAGTCAGACGGCTTTCTGTGTTTGTCTGGTAGGCTTGTGATTCCACAGGATGAAGAGTTGCGAGAGGAGATTTTGTCTCAAGCACATCGCACTAAGTTGAGTATTCATCCTAGGAGCAACAAGATGTACAAGAATCTACGTACTCGTTTCTGGTGGAAGGGAATGAAAAGCAGTGTTTATCAGTTTGTTTCGAGATGTTTGGTGTGTCAACAGGTCAAGGCAGAGCACCGACGACCTGGAGGATTGCTTCACAGTCTGCCTATTCCTGAATGGAAATGGGAGTTTATCACTATGGACTTTGTGACCCATTTGCCGGTATCCCCGAGGAACTGTGATGCTATCTGGGTTGTGGTGGACCGACTCACCAAGTCAGCGCATTTCATTGCCTATAGCCGAGAGTACTCTGTGGATCGCATGGCTCGGTTGTACATTCAGGAGATCGTTCGACTTCATGGAGTGCCTATGAGCATTGTTAGCGATCGGGACCCCAGGTTTACTTCTAGATTCTGGGGGAGTGTTCAGCGTGCGATGGGTACTACTCTCAGTTTGAGTACAGCCTATCATCCAGAGACTGATGGTCAGTCAGAGCGCACTATCCGTACGTTAGAGGATATGCTTAGAGCGTGCGTCTTGGATTTTGGTTCAGCCTGGCAGGATCATTTGCCGTTGATCGAGTTCGCTTACAACAACAGCTATCACACTAGTATTGGGATGGCACCTTTTGAGGCGTTGTATGGGCGACGTTGTCGTACTCCACTCTTCTGGGAAGAAGTGGGGGAGAGACAGGCTGAGGGACCGGAGTTTATCCAGCAGGCGATAGACATTGTTGATCAGATCAAGAAACGGATTAAGACTGCACAGGATCGTCAGGCCAGCTATGCTAATATCAAGCGTAGGCCTTTGCAGTTCGAGGTCGGGGAGAAAGTGTTTCTGAGAGTGTCACCTTTCCGCAAGATTCTCAGATTTGGCCTTAAGGGCAAGTTGTCTCCCAGATTTATCGGTCCGTTTGAGATCTTGGAGAGCATTGGCGATTTGGCTTATCGACTAGCTTTGCCACCGCATCTATCCAGTATTCACGACGTGTTCCACGTATCTCTGTTGCGACGGTATGTGGCGGATGAATCTCATATTCTGCAGCGGTCTGAGGTTCAGGTAGACAAGGATTTGACTTATGTTGAAAAACCTCTTCGTATCCTTGATTTTAAGGATAAGGTTTTACGGAACAAAGTCATTCCTTTGGTTTTAGTTCAGTGGCAGCGCCGAGGCACTGAGGAAGCTACTTGGGAGCTTGAGGACAGGATGCGTAAAGACCATCCTGAGTTGTTTTGATTTCATTCTTTAAGTTGTATTCAGTTGCAAACTCTGTAAACGTTTGATTGAATAAAGAATGTTTCTGATTTCTGTATTTGCATTCTGTACTTAAGATCTGATTTCGAGGACGAAATATCTTAAGTGGGGGAGAATGTAGTAGCCCGAACCCTAATTGAGTAATTAAAGGATTAATGCTAATTAAATAAATTGGGGATTGGACGGATCGGAAGCTCCGAAGGGACGATCGTAAGCTCCGATCGGGATCGGAAGCTCCGATGAGGATCGGAGGCACCGATGATATTATGTCATCCATGACGTGTGGCTGGATCGGAAGCTCCGATCAGGACCGGAGGCTCCGATCACCCCTATCTGGAGTCAACAAGTGATATTTTGACACGTGGCAGATCAGGATCTTCGGAAGCTCCGATGGCAGGATCGGACGTTCCAATCCAGGTTCGGACGTTCCGATCGAGGATCGGAGGCTCCGATCGTTGTCTATAAATAGAAGGCCGAGACTTCATTTCTCTTTGCCAATTCCGGATTTCCTCTCTATTTCTAGTCATATTCGAGCTGTTCTAGTCTTCTTAGGCTTGGTCCGGAGGTCGGAGAGGCGTTCGATAGTCGTAGCGGAGTTGTGCCCAAGTTCTGGAGGCATCGACATCAAAGGGCTAACGACGGACGAAGGTATAGCTTTTGCTTCCTATAAATATTTAGGAGTATGCAATAGCTTAGTTAAGGCATTTAGAGCACTTTAATGATAGTAGTATCATTTGGCAGTATAGAGCAGACTATAGGCGTGGACCTAGAGTTGGTAGAGCTTGCACTGTATTGAGGTACGAAAGTACTGTTCGAGATATCCTGACTGAGTATGCATGTATTATGTGACTGCATGATTTATATGCCATGATATTATGCTGCATTCATTTGCATCTTGCTGTATCTCCTTCGAGATGTCTGTTAGTAGGGTTGTACCCTATCCTGTTAGTGGATGGACTTCCATCGATTTGGGTCCGGCGTATCCACAGTTATCTCGGTATGGGAGCCACCTCCTGAAGCGACGGCACAGCGTGCTACATACCAGGGCCCGGTCTGTCTCTGTTATCTGATCCTTGACCTCGAGTCTATAGGAGTTCACTTTGCATGCATGTATACTCATACTCTCGCACTGAGCGTTTTATGCTCACGTCTCGTACTCTGTATCTTCTGGACACCCTATTCCATGGGGCAGGTTTGCGATTGGACGAGGAGGGTGGATCCAGGAGGGGCTAGTCAGTGGTTGGCCAGCTGGAGCTTCGCTTAGGTTTTATTACTGTTGTTTTGGGTTTATACAGCTATTCGATTTGGTTGTATATTATTGGATAATTACAGATTCCTTTACTTGGGATTGTATAATGTTATTGTTTTCCGCAGTTTTATTCTGATACCTGTTTAATTAAGTTAATTGCATGCATAAGTTCTGTTTAGTAGGTGATCCGGGTAAGGGTCACTACAGATTAAGTTATAATTGCATTAGGACTCTAACTTCATAGGGCCCACAATCCATAACTTAAGCCCAACAAGCAAAGCCCGTTGTTCTAGAAATTAATATAAAATTCATCGTGACTCCGATTGATATACTGATTTTACCAATGTGCACAAAAACCATTTCTGCATCTTTTAGAGTCAAGATAATTTTTCTAAATCCGAATTCAGTGATTTCCAAAAACGCCCATCCCTATGTCATTTTAGGAAATCCCACTCCCTTTAATTAAGAAGTCCAACTTCTCTTTCATTAAATTTAACTCTTTAAATTTAACTATCTCTACGGGGTTTTAGTAATCCATTACTTGTGTAACCCTCAATGGTTCAGGAATACAGCTAGCCGTGGGCTCACTACTCCTTGTGACTCGGAACCAATAGATTTTGGTTAGCGTACAGTATGGTCCCTTCATCCATATATCCCGATCGAATCAACAACCATTGGTATATCGAGAGTCGTTCAAGATTCGATAACTATGCATTACATCTTGGAGATCAAATAGTGACATCGCATGTGTTACTAGGAAAACTCATTAACCTAAAACACATCATGTACTCTGGCCAGAGATTCGTGACACTAATATCTCCTCAGATCGCATAGGATATCCACACTTGCAAGTATGTGGTGAATCCTTGACAACAAAGCATCGACTCCTATATGTGTCATAACTGTACCCAACCCCGACACCTGATGACCCCAATAGAGTCGGTAAACGAGTCAAAATACAGTACTAACATATAGAGTCTCAATGATGTTTTAAGTAATAAGGACTAATGGTGTACAACCAAAACCGCGGACTTTATCCACTCGATAAGTGATAACCACTTGGAAAGTCCGAATAGGATAGTTCGATCATTCATCATATGAATATCCATTTGCATGCTTTGAACATCTCTATGTTCCATACCAATGAAACGTGGTACTCGGCATCGCAAATGCCAGTCTCAATCTCGAGCGATCCTTATCCTTATTTGCGGACGGCTCAATTGACTAGGAACAGTTTAGAATATACAGTGACTATAAGATGTGTTTCATGATGGTAATCCCCATGTGCTACCACATCTTACATACACTATAGTATATTCAAGGTCTTTATCAAAACAACAATAGTATATCATAATATAACAATATGAAGAAAGATAAAGTCAATGCCATTATAAAAGTGTAAATTATATTAAACAAAAGATTGTTTTACATAGAATCATAAAAGCCCTTAGCCACAAGTTGGCTAACCGGGCACCCACTCTTTCATCATCTGCATTGCATCATATCTGTATGTTTTACCCAGTGCTTTCGTATTGAGCTTAGAGCTCACGTCCAGTCTTTTTTGTGTATCTGGACACCCCATTCGACGGGGCAGTTGTAGGTGCAGGATTGAGCACCCGGATCTTGGAGTAGCCAGTGACCAGTGAAGACAGTAGGATTAGCTGTAGGTTTTGCCTTTAGGCTATTTATTCGATTTGGTTGTATAAATCTAATTTATTTAACCGGTTGTATTCTGCCAGTCTGTTTTTATTTAAGTCTTCCGCATCGATTTATTTAATGCATGTTTAATTATGCTCTTAACTCTGATTAGGTGGTGGATCCGTGTAGGGTCACTACACCTACTGGACGTGGACCGTGTCCCCCGATGCCAGCCACCCATGACCCGTCAGTCACTGAGCCCTAGACATCAACCGTCCTAACAGGGCTGAGCGGACCTACATGGCTCATCTCAAAAGATGGACATGCACAATATGATATGCACATGCTGCATAATAATATGACACACAAATGCAACATATAAGCATGAAAAACCCGCTGGCTATCTCAGTCAGTACTTACGTACCTTACTACAGGCAGTCCTAGCAGTCCCAATCTAGGTTCCAAGCCTATATCAGCTCTACAATGCAAACTTCCATGCATCAATAATTAAGCTCTAAAAGCCTTAATTAAGCTATTGCATACTCCTAAATAATTTAAGGAGACCATAGCTATACCTACGTCCGTAGTCAGCCCGCTGATGACAATTGCCTCAAAACTTAGGCACATCTTCGCCTCAACGTCGGGATCGCTATGCCACTTCCGGATTCCCAATAGGATGCCTAGAACTCCCTAGATCTGAGTTAGAAGGCCTAGGAATTGAGAGAGGAAAAGGAGAAGTGCGAGTTGAAAATGAAATTTCGGACCTCTATTTATAGGCGAAGTTCGGGCCGTCCGAACTCGGCTTCGGATCCTTCGAACTGGTTCGGATCCCCCGTTCCTGACTTCGGAGCCTCTGTTCCTGTTCGGAGCCTCCGATCCTGACTTTGGATCCTCCGAAGTCCCATCAATGATGTCACCCATGACGCATTATCTTCGGAGCCTCCGATCCGAGTTTGGATCCTTCGAACCCATTCGGATCCTCCGATCCAGTTCCTGTTCGGAGCCTCCTAACCCGGTTCGGAGCCTTCGAACCATCCGAACCCTCGGAACCTTCTTGACCATTTTCGAGTGTCCTGAATCCATTTATGGACTCCGTTAACCCATTTGGAACTTCCTTAATCATGTTTTTATTAATCTAAACATGATTACCCGATTAATTATTCATTAATCGTTAATTCTGGATACGGGTCACTACAGAATAGTGACAAAATTAGGGACAATTTGAGAATGTTTTTTCCTTTTTTTTTCTTGAGAGCTTTTTTTTTTGGGGTTTCAGGGTTTTTTTTTATTTTCCAAAACACAGCAAGAAGCGGGGGGGTTAGGCAGACCCCTACCAATATATATAAGCAAAAGAGTACAACCACCAAAGAGAGAGGGGGACTAGACCAAGACCTCCCCAAAAGCGAGTATATATACATCATAACATCAAAACATAAAATACATCAACGACCACATAGGTCCAAAATAAGAACATCAGTAATGGTGAGCAAGAAGAAGCCTTCAGTAAGCACCCACCGAAAATAACCATCATCAAACAACAACTCAACGAGGCCTCCCAAAAGGAGCACGCTGTCTGCGCTGCTGAGTCAAAGAGATATAGCGCTTCTGAGAGCGCGTGCGAACAGAAAGGTAAGGAGAATGAGTCGCAGAGGCATGAGAAGCCGCCAAAATCTTCACCTTATTTCCTTTATCAGAGGCAACATCAATCTCTGGTAATCGAGCAGGGGCTGGACATATCAGAAAGCGACGGCTCGAGCGAGAACATTGCGAGGTGTCAACCAATTCATCGTCGGAGTCACTTTAAAAATCGTTTGAAGAATCGAGCAAAAATCGAAGCCATAAATCGAGGTGGGATTTTGAATTGAAAGAGAGAAAAAGGAGCTAAGGGATATGTCGGAAGAAGAAATCGCGATCGAGAGAAGGGGTCTGAGATTAAGAAATCGCGATCGAAAGAGAAGGGGTCTGAGATTTGGGGATCTAATTGGCTAAGGAAATATTATTTATTTTATGTTTTATTTTAAATAAAAATAATCTTTTTTTTACAACACTTTTTAAAAAGTGTTGTGATACATGGGGAAAAAAACGCTCATAGACAACAATTTTAAAAGCATTCTCTTTGACCCCAAAAAAATGCTTATTCACAATGCTTTTTAAAATAAGCGTTGTCTTTGATGAACAAAAAACATATAACGACAACGCTTTTCACTAAAAGCGTTGTCTTTTAAAAAAAGACAACCCTTTTCGTTAAAAGCGTTGTCTTTTAAGTGTTGTGTTTGTGCATTTTTCTTGTATTGCTCTCGTCGCCGCCGGAGCTCCTGTGCATGAAAGCAACATACTGCTGGAATCTCCTTCTCAAGTCGATTCTACTGTCAAAATTTCATCCACATTGGAGATCGTTTGCCCAGTCAATTTCCCGATCAAAGTCTCGCCGGTACTGTACATTGCATCGCCACCGCGAGTTTCCCTGATCTCTAGCATGTCCGGAGTTCCCTAGTTGATTGGAGCACCGATATAGAATCCTCAGTTCAAGGCGCTTCCAGTGCCTTTGACCATGTGTTCATCGGAGTCCCCTACCGCCGGCAATTTGGATTCTAAGGTGAGCATTTCACTATTCACGCCACCGTTGGATTCATTTTGCAATTCAGCCGCCGTCCGCAGTCCGATGGAGCTGATTTTTGGTCAGCCAACTCCTGTGTCCATGGGATTTCCAACGCCACTTTCCAATCATCAATCGGAGACCCATGGAAAAAACGCCCAAATTCAATTTTCCGGTGGGTTTTCGTCTACTGTAGCGCCTGATTTCACCATCTTTTCGGCCGGTTCTTTAGGTTTGGCCACCGGTTCCGTACTCCCCTCGCCGTCGTCGGTGGTGGCCCAATTGTTGACTCATGGGTTGACTCGGCCGAGTCACCGAGTCAGCCCATCTATGTTGACTCGGCAGTCAACCCTTTGAGTTCTGTGATTTTAACTGATCCAGTGGCTGTTTCGGCTCCTCCTGTGGCTCCTAAGGTCTCTTTTAGGAATATTGTGGCGCCACCGTCTGCTTGTCCGCGCAATTTGAGCTTTGATGGTGTTGCGGACCCGACGACTTAGGTAGTTGCTCCGACTTTACGTGATGGGATCCCCGGGATTCTTTTCTTGGATCAGGTTATTTCCTCCTTATCTGAGCCTTTTAAATTTTCTTTGGTTGGGAGGATTTCTGGGAACAGGGGTGTGACACCGAACTGTGACATACTTGCTGCTTTTTCCCGTTTTGGTTTGAAGGGTTCATATACGGTGAAGTTTCTTCCTCGTGGTTTCATGGTTAAGAATTTATCTGTGGAGGGGGATTATTTGTTGTTTTGGAGTAGGCCAGAGGTGTCTATTCGGTCGGTCCCGATTCGGTTTTCTAAATGGACATCGGAATTTCAATTCGAGGAGGAGTCTTCGGTGGTCCCAGTTTGGATCAGGTTTCCGAATTTGCCCCTTCATCTTTATGATAAAAAAGTCTTTACCCGATAGCGAAGATCCTAGGTAAACCAATTAAGATTGATGATATCACTGCTGAGGGTTCCCGGGGTTTCTTTTGCTAGGGTTTGTGTTGAGATGGATGTTCTATTGGCTCGGCCGGAGAAGATTTGGGTTGGCTGGGGAGAGTATTCTCAGATAGTTGAGGTTGTTTATGAGAATGTTCCCCATTTCTGTTCTCACTGCAAGTTGTTGGGTCATTCCCTTGAGTTTTGCTCTCAGAATGGACCCTCTGGGCGTAGGAGACGTCCCAGACGTCAGAGTCAGATTTCTCATGTTCCGCAGGTTTCTGTCCCGCCTCCTGTTGGCCGATCTCAGGGTAGCCAGCAGGTTTTAGTTCCTCCCTCCAGTGTTGCTCCTTGGATTGCGGTGGATGGGTGGACTCAAAAGTTGGGTAGACGGAGTCGTCATCAGGTTTAGGGTAGTGTTTTACCCCAGTCTTCGTTGAACCCATTCGAGGCCCTTCGAGATTTGAATGAGGATTTGGGTCAGAGTTCTTCTGCTACTGGTACCGGTTCTGGTTCAGACTCACAGTTGATTATTGAGGATGAGTCTGGACAGATAGAGGCGGTGGTCTTTGCTTCACCACAGCCTGATGTTTCTACTGATGGTCAGTATCAGGACAAGTATGTTGTGAGTCTATGTAAATTATTGAATCTTTTTTGTTGGGGTTAGTCTCTGTGTAGCTGCTAGCGTTGCTCATGCTGTTTTGTTTTACTGAAACTTAGGTGAAAACAGGCATGCTTCCTTCTCCCGGGATAATCAAAATCCTAAGACAAAGCCTTGAGGAATTTCAAGTCAGAGGTATTTAGCAGTATTTTGGTATTCTGATTTTATATTTTGCTAGGAATGCAGTGGGTTGTTGACTATACTAATTTTGTGAAGAAATCTTTGGTAGTTGATCTTGTCATGGTGTCTACTAGTGGTCATGTACTGGCAGGTTCCTCGGTTCTAGCGAGCTTCAGGTACTTTTTTAAAACTTACAGCTGGTAAAACCCTTCTGTTGTTGGCAACTGAATTCTCTGTGCCTCCATTTGTTCAAGATAAGTTACTGCCTTATTTTCTAGGGTTGAATGTTGCATACATGTTTCCCACTTGGTAGTGGGTTCATATATGATATTTTTCATTGCATTGATTTATGCAACTGCTAACATTTTTTAAATCCTGAAAATGGTTATAGTTAATCTTCATTCACCATTTGCTAACCTAGAACTTAATCAGAATTTAATCGGACTGTTGGAGGCCACGATTGCATTTTCTGGTGGTTTCTTGTGGATTCTGGATTTCATTTGAATATAGAAAAACCTAATTAATAAGTCGTTATTTTTTGAAAAAAAAATAAATATCTTACAGGCTAATTACATATCTCTGCTAGTTTCTCACTTCTGTTTGTGTTTGATGCTTCTTCTAATAATATATGTGTATAATTTTTCATTAGTTGATTGGGAGTTGGGGCCCAGTTAGTTCACGAGATGCTCAAAGCTCTCACAAAGTTCATGTGTCTTTGTCTAGGTTCACATCCAAAAATATTGAACGAGATAGTCTTGAGTATTTCCGTTTTCCACTGTTTGCAGAGTTTCAATGCGAAGTACGGATGTAACGTTCCTTTGATTTTAGTTAATGAAACTAGTTCACATGATGGTATAACGAAGGTAACTTCATTTTTGCTTGGTTTTGAAGTTAGAACAGGATTTTGGAGTTAGAATAGGAAACTGCAGAAGATCTACCTGAAGCTGTTGTTACACTAATAGAAACTCTTTTGTCTGTGGAAACGCACAAGCGGTGAACGACTGCTTAATCCCTGACGTCGGAGGTATTCTTGTTGGACCCTTGATAGCCACATACAAATTTCTGGATTTCAGCACACTATTGTTTTTAATACTTTGCAATTTTTTGGGGCTTGTTTATGTGAAAAGGTTTAGTCCTTGTTTATGTGCTTGTTCTTATATATACATTTTAGTTTTTTTGGTTTCGATGTTTCATATTCTTATATTGTGTTATCATTTAGGCCAATGGAGATTAGCAGCAAGAATCCTGTTGGTAGATTCAGAGAAGTAGTTCAAGTTCGAAAAGGGTCAGTTTTACTTGTCTTTATACGCATTCTGTTGTATTTCAATTGAGAAATACTCTAACCACAAAGAATTTTTATTCCGGATTTTGTGGATATAAAGTTTCTGAAATGTTGTTTTATTGCAGACCCAGAAGCTACTATCTTGTAAAGTTTTAATATTGTTGCCTATCATTAGCAACAAATTTGAAAATCCATCTGGTGTGGCTATTGAGCATTGGCATGCTATACAACCTTATGCTTACCTTATACATGGATACTTGAGCCATTTATGTTAATTTTGATTGGATTGAACTTCAATCTTCTTGCATATTTTCTTGATAAATATTACTCTCTCGTGTTCTAAGAGTTTTGGCATGAACATTGGGGAGTGAGTTTGAGTCTGTTGACTCTTTTGGTACATCAGAAATTTTGAATTTGTGATCGATTTATGGGCAATCATGAATATTTACATTCAGGGATGTCAATTTTCTAAGCTTTAACTTGAGAATGCTTCCATTCTGTCTGAAACTGCAATCATCTTTCTGAGGGTTCTAGAATGAGTAGATGTAAAAGGGGGTCCAAGGCTTTATGCATTTCTGTGAAGCTTGGAGGATAGCTTAATCTTTTTTCATGCAGGGTGGGGGTAGCTTTGTATGGACTCTTGCTTGGGTAAATAACTAAATATTATCTAGGCTTTTTGGGTGAGGCTTGTCTTTTGCTTTTTAAGTTTTGATTGTGCGAAGTTTTTCTTTCAACATGAACCGTTCGTCCGTAAACAGCAGCATATTGCCAACCCTTACTTGGATAAATATTCTCTAGGCAACATATGCTTTGTTTTTTGTTCATATGTTGGTTTCAATATTCATTTCATGCTTAGCCCAAGCAATCAGACATAGGACTTTCTCTCCAATTTGTTTATGGTTAAATTACTGCCTGATTATATGCAGGTGGTGTGTGACCCTTGTTTTGAATCACTATGTGGAAACCCGGATGTGGAAGGGTAAGCTTTTTTCTTCAGCCAGCCTCCTATTTCTTTTGTTTTCAATATGATGATTTCTCCTGTAACAATTTTTAATTTGGTCATCGATGACCGAACCTGGGAACGCTCGGGCCTATTATTTCCACATCCTTTAGAATTTTAAAATTAAAACTCTCTTTTGTGTTTATTGTTTTTTCATGGACAGTAGCCTTGCATCTCTGAGTAGTGTGTGTTTAAGTTGAGAGGGAAACGGGTTTCTAAAAAAGATGGTACTTGCTGTTATCTGTGGTCTGCAAACTTAGGGAAAGTAACACAACATGGTGTATCCTTTTTTGACAGTCTTTCATGGACACTCTCCTGTGGTTGATTTCAAACATTTATTCTTGATGTAATGTGTAGGTTCAAGAAGAGATATAACTTTCTCTATGAGAATGAACTTCCGGATCACATTGCTCGGATTGTAAGTTCCTATTAAAGTAAACTGTGTTTTGTTTGGCTGTGCAAGTTCATTTGTCAATTATGTATCTCAAGTTCAAGATGACATGGGTTTTCTAGGTTAGTTATATTTATTCTGTCCATGCTAGGATAAAGAATTGAAGTTTGCTACAAAAAAGCATACCGAGAACGAAATTTTGGCCAAGCACAAGTAGAAAGAGAGGGAAGCTGCAAAGCAAGGGAAACAACCTTACTATCTGAAAAAGTGCAAGTTTTTTTATGTGCTCTTTGTACCTCAGTCACTCCCTATGTTTCTCCATTAATGATGCATATGTGTCAGCGTGCCCTAGAACACTTCTTGTCCTTCTTCTCATAGCAATAAATAGTTCTCTCTTTTCTTGGTTGAGAGAGGAGAACAATCAACATGCTGTGTTAGTTCTCCATTATAGAAATTGGTGAGAAAAAATTTGTGCATTGATTATGTCTCTTCAATAAAAGATGCATGCGCTTACTGTGGTGATTGCTGATAAGACATGGATAATGTTTCCTTCTGTTTCATGAACTTCATTTCACCTTCTGCCTATTCTCAAGTTTATTCTTCCTGTGTTGCACTTTGTAGAAGGAAATAAAGTTAGAATGATTGCTCAGTGTTTTTTAATTAATTCTGCAGGCACTCGTGCTTTGTATTCACTTCCATTTCTCAGAATTGGAATTGAACTTGGGCAATTGAAGCAGGCTGTCAGCTCTTTGTTCTTAAAGTTAGATCCTTCAAAGACAACAGGAATTGGCGAGACTTTTCGATATGGGTGCATGTCCGAAATTTTGCCAGTATTTAGTTTAATAATTTTGGCATTTTTTCTATACAAGAGCGTTGGTTACTTCTCGATCTCAGGGGATCTTGCATGAAGTATGTTACTATAGGAACTTTATTTAACTTTATAGTTCAATCTAGTATGATTGAATTAGAATTTTGAGTGACTTGTAATACTAAAAAATTGTATATTAAATTTTATTTATGAAATTTCAAATTTTGGTTTATTTATAATATTGAAAGTTATATATTAATTTTTAATTTTTTTTTGTTTTTTATTTGAGAAAAGACAACGCTTTTCAAACGTTGTCGTAGGTGGAAAAAGCGTTGTCGTTACTAAAAAAGACAACGTTTAAAAAGCGTTGTCTTTTTCAAATATCACAACGCTTTTTATGCAATGTTTTTGCTCAAAACGACAACGCTTTTTAAGCGTTGTCTTTGACCGCGGCCTTTTACAATATTGGCTACAACAACGCTTTTTTGTGACAAAGACAACGTGGAAAAAGCGTTGTCGTTTTTAGATACGACAACGCTTAAAAAAGCGTTGTCTTTTCCAAAAACGACAACGCTTTTTCCGCGTTGTCTTTGTGCATGGTCTTTTACAACACTGTCTATGACAACGCTTTTTCGGGGACATTAACAACGCGGAAAAAGCGTTGTCTTTGGCCGTTTTCCTTGTAGTGGGGAGAAGAAAAAACCAAAACTTTGGACAAGCTTTTGGACGGGTAAATGGACATCTATTGCCCTGAAATTTTAGTATGTTGGTCGTCACGAGGAGGAGAACATGGAACCGGTGGTGGCCGGCCAGAAACCTGTAAGAGTGGGTGCCCAGTGAGCCAACTTGTGGCTATGGGCTTTGATGACTCTTTGTATAAACAATCTTTTGTTTAATATTATTTACACTTTTATGGCAATGACTTTATATTACTTCATATTATTATATTGTGATATACTATTGTTGTTTTGATAAAGACCTTGAATATACTATAGTGTATGTAAGATGTGGTAGAACATGGAGATGTCTATCATGAAATACATCTTATAGTCACTGTATATTCTAAACTGTTCCTAGTCGATTGAGCCGTCCGATAATAAGGATAAGGATCGCTCGAGTTTGAGACTAGCATTTGCGATGCGGAGTACCACGTTTCATTGGTAGGGAACATGGAGATGTTCGAAGCATGCAAATGGATATTCATAGGATGAATAATCGAACTACCCTATCCGGACTTTCCAAGTGGTTATCACTTATCGAGTGGATAAAGTCCGCGGTTTTGGTTGTACACCATTAGTCCTTACGACTTGAAACATCATGGAGACTCTATATGCTAGTGCTGTGCTTTGACTCGTTTACCGACTCTATGGGGGTCATCAGGTGTCGGGATTGGGTACAGTTACGACACATATAGGAGTCGATGCATTGTTGTCAAGGATTCACCACATACTTGCGAGTGTGGATATCCTATGCGATCTGAGGAGATATTAGTGTGACAAATCTCTGGCCAGATTACTTGATGTGATTTAAGAAATGGTTTCTTAGTAGCACATGCGATGTCACTAATTTGATCTTTAAGATGTATTGCATAGTTATCGAATCTTGAGCGACTCTCGATATACCAATGGTTGTTGATTCGATCGGGATATATGGATGAAGGGACCGTACTGTACGCTAACCAAAATCTACTGGTTCTTGTAGGCACTATCAGTGATACCTAGGGAATCATGGGGCGATGTTGCTAGGCGCTTTACCATGATTCGTTGGGCAAGTCGGAAATCGTTGTTCCGAGTCACAAGGAGTTGTGAGCCCACGGCTAGCTGTATCCCTGAACCATTGAGGGTCACACAGTGTAATGGAGTTTTGATCCCCGTTGAGATAGTTAAATTTAAAGAGTTAAATTTAATGAATAAAGAAGTTGGACTTCTTAAATAAGAGTAAGGGAGTAGGATTTCCTAAAATGATATAGGGATGGACATTTTTGGAAACCACTGAATTCGGATTCAGGAAAATTTATTTTGACTTTAAAATGTGCAGAAATGGTTTCTGTGCACATTGGTGAAATCGTTTTATCAATTGTAGTCACGATGAATTTTATATAAATTTCTGAACGAGCGGGCTTTGCTTGTCGGGCCTCAACTTATGACTAATGGGCCCTAAGGTGTTAGTGGCCTGCATTATAAATAAGTTATTTCAGTACAGAAATTAGAGACAACAGGTCATAATTTTTGAGACAGGATTTTCGAAACCCTACCCTCCTCTCAAAAGATTTCGGCCGAACCCCCTCCCTCTCTGTCCGAGAAATTCCGGTCTGTGATTTTGAATTGCAGTCAGGAATAACGAATCAGATTCGTTTAATCTCTTCGCAAAAAAACTTCTGATAGATTTTCTAGTGCAATCTATCAGAGGGATTTAAACCCCATTCGTGGACCTGATTGAAGGAGTTCATCAGTTCCTGGGAGATACAAGAAGCGCAGAGAAATCTGTGTGGTGTCCGTTAATCTCGCTTCGAGATTGAAGGTAAAATTTAATTAATTGTTATTTGAATTTTACACACACAATAATTTAATCGTTGAACGGTTGATACCCACACCATGGAATTGTTCCATGATAAAATTTTTAAACTTCCGCTGCACCGGGTATCAATCGTGATTGATCAGAGAGCCGCGTTTTCCAACAGTGGTATCAGAGCCAGGTTGCTCAGATCAAACGATTGAATTAATCAATTGTCCAAAATTTTTGATTCTCGGTTTTTGAAACAAAATAAATATTTTTAAATAAAATTTTTTTTTTTTCGGGGGCAAAACCCGGGCAGCGATTGGATCGCTGCCCGGAGGGGGCGGCGATGGTCGCTGCCCCCGGGGGAGGCGCACGGCGCCGCCCAAAGGGGGCGCACGTCGCCGCCCAGGGCGGCGCACGACGCCGCCCAGGGCAGCGCTGTGCGCTGCCCAGCGCAGTGCTGGGCGCTGCGCAGGGCAGCGCTCGGCGCCGCCCAGGGCGACGCATGGCGCCGCCAGGGCAGCAATTGTTGCTGCCCTAAGGGGGCAGCCGGGCTGCCCCCGGCCCGCGCCCCGGGTGCGGACCGGCCCGGGAGTGTCCTGGGCGGCCCGCGGGAAAAATTAAATTTTTATTAATTTTAATGTGATAAAATTTTATTTTTGGTCCGGTCAAAAATTGTTTTGATTGGTTCACGAGATTTCGGATCGAATTGTTCGAGTCCGTAAATTTTAAAATTGATTTTGGATAAATTTGAATTTTTGGAAAATTTTAATATTTTATCCGTAAATTGAATTTTGAAATCAATTATTTTGGTACAATTGATGATAAGATATGATCTTATGATATATTGGGTAAAATATGATTTTATTTGTAAAATTGGATTTTATAGATAAAATATGATTTTATTTGATATAGAGAGAAAATATGATTTTATATGTGAAATGAGATTTTATATATAAAATATGATTTTATCTTGTTTAAATTTGAATTGCCACTGCATGTTATCCAATAAATTAATTTTGAATTAAATGTTATTGGATAAGGATGATCGATTGCCATGACCAATTTTGTAGGTGTATGTTAGGAATTTACATTTTGTTTTTATTGTTGTTGGTTTTATTAATGGGCCTGGTTTATGGCCCGATATGAATGTCATATGTAATAAAAGTGGGCTTGGTTTATAGCCCGTTCCCACCCCTAAAAATGTATCCCCTACTTGTCATTGTTATTTATTGTAAATGCATTAGATTTAGTGGGAGATCAAGATTTGAAGATGGTGGGCCCAGCAGACAATAAAGACTGAAGAAATGTAAATTGGAAGCACATGTAATAGGATTGCATTGCATACTGCATATTACCTAGGATTGGACTAAGACCCGTGATTGGCAACCACGGGTCAATTAGAAATGGAATCGATCATCCTATATAATATTTGATATTATGATTGTATGCATGTTTAGACATAAATTGCGTGAATCCGGCAAGCATGCAATAAAATGAATATGATGAGACAAATATTTTTATAATTAAAAATCCCTCATTTTAAATATGATTTAAAATTTATATCAAGATAAATAAAGGAAATTTAAATTTGTTTAAATGTTCCCACCTTCCATCAACGGTCAATGTATGTGATGCTACCCACGGATACGGTCCAGCTCATATTATTGGGGGGGCCCGTCCGTCGGAAAGCTGTACATTGGATCGACAAATGTTGTAAGTTGGGTGGAACTCCCATGGGATCGGCTCATATTATTGGGGGATCCACATGGCGACCGTCCATCACAACTTAATATTGATGGGTCATCTTGACATGTCACTTTAAACGGCGTCATATTATTGGGCCCTTATTGGACATGAGGTAAACACATGGGGGTTGCTTTGGAAGCAATTGGGCTCTACCTTTTGAGAATTATGGTTGGCTGATATTATTCGGGACCATAAGTTTGTCAATTGGACTCCATGTTCTCACTAAGGAAAAAGTTTCCCGTTTTCACTAGAGGGTGGTGAAATCGTTAAAATAGTGGGAGTGAGATTCATAAAATTAAATTCGCCTATTTTATGTCTTAGTAAATTGTTAAACAATCATTGATATATGTCTGTTTTTCTTTTCAGTATTTCATACAATGAATTCGCGAAATCCATTATTCTCGATCCTCGAACAAAACAAGTTAACTGGCGCAAACTATACGGAATGGTTCCGGAAGTTGAAGATTGTCTTGACTTCGGAGAAGATGCTCTACGTGTTAGAGAAATCACCTCCGAAGGAAGCACCAGCTGATATAAGTCCGGAGGAATTGGCCAAGCTTGATGCATGGTGTGACCATGACATCAAGACCAAATGCTATATGCAAGCCTCGATGTCTGATGAACTCCAGAGGCGATTTGAGGACACGGTGAATGCTGCTGACATTCACGCGCAACTCAAGGAACTTTTTGGGGCTCAGTCGAGGGCTGAAAGGTTTGCAACTGTTAAGGAGTTGATGACGTGCCGCATGCGTGAAGGGACTTCGGTCCGTGATCATGGGGTACGAATGATTTGGCTCATACAAAAGTTGGCGACCCTTGATTTGGTGTTGGAGCATGAACTCAATGTGGATTTACTGCTTCTGTCTCTTCCTTCTTCATTTGATGGATTTGTGATAAATTTTAATATGAACAAGATAGAGGCCACCCTTGAAGAGATGGTCAATATGCTCGTTACATATGAATCCACACTTAAGAAGGATAAGCCCGTTTTCTTGGTGGGCTCCTCATCTTCTGCTAAGAAGGGGCCAAGTATAAAGGGAAAGAAACGTTCTGCCCCACCCAAGAAAGTCGAGCCCGAGAAGAAGCAAAAGACAAAGGCTTCAAACAATGGAAAATCCAAGGATGTTTGCCATTACTGCAAGAAGCCGGGACATTGGAAGCGTAACTGCAAGGAATATCTAGAGCAGTTGCGAACTGCAAAGGGTATGTTCTATATTGAAATTAACGTTTCGCTTAACACTACTTCTTGGGTATTGGATACCGGATGTGGATCTCACATTTGCAATGATTTGCAGGTGATGACAAGAAGTCGGAGGCTTAGAATGGGTGAGACCCAGCTGAGGCTCGGGAATGGTTCCAGAGTTGAAGCTACAGCCGTAGGAGACGTTTGTTTAATTTTGCAGAACGGTTTTAAGTTATTATTAAGAGATGTTTTATTTGTTCCAGATTTAATTAAAAACATTATTTCTATTTCTATGCTTGATAGAGATGGTTATTCTTGCAATTTTGTGAATGGGATTTGCAATATTTACAAGAATGAATGTTTGATTGGAAATGGACAACTAGAAAACGATCTATACAACTTAAAACTAAAAGACATTCCAATAAATTATATTGATAAACTGGCGACAACAAACAAAAGGAAAATCGATAGTCAAAACCCGGCAAACCTTTGGCACGCTAGACTAGGTCATATTTCCTCAAAGAGGATGAACAAGCTAGTGGGAGAGGGCATGTTTGATATGTCTGATATTAACTCTCTACCTACCTGTGAATCCTGCCTAAAAGGGAAAATGACTAAATCTCCTTTTAAGGGGAAACCTGAGCGTAGTCAAAATCTGTTGGATTTGATCCATACAGATGTTTGTGGTCCATTTAGAGTTGGGACTCAACATGGCCACACCTACTTCATTACCTTTACTGATGATTATTCAAGGTATGGGTATTTATATTTAATGAAATATAAGTCTGAAACATTTGAAAAGTTCAAAGAATTCAAGGCTGAAGTAGAAAACAAGCTAGGTAAAAGTATTAAAGCACTTCGATCGGATCGAGGTGGAGAATACTTGAGTACCGAGTTTTTGGACTATCTAAAAGAGAATGGGATTCTCTCACAGTGGACTCCTCCTATGACACCACAACTGAATGGTGTATCGGAGCGTCGTAATCGAACTTTGTTGGACATGGTTCGATCCATGATGAGCTTCACTGAGCTTCCACCTTCGTTTTGGGGCTATGCGCTTGAAATGGCGGTATTGTTGTTGAACAACGTCCACACTAAAGCAGTGGACAAAACACCATACGAGTTATGGAATGGCAAAGCTCCTAAGTATTCGTACTTGAGGATTTGGGGATGTCCTGCTTACGTGAAGCGGACAGTGGGAGATAAGTTGGATAGTCGATCCAGCTTATGTTATTTTGTAGGGTATCCGAAGAATTCAATCGGATATTATTTCTATTATCCTGCTGAAACAAAGGTGTTTGTTTCTAGGAATGCCACCTTCTTGGAGAAGGAGTTCTTATTGGATAAGAAAGGCGAGATGATGGAACTCGAAGAAGTTCGAGAAGAACCCGAAATACAAAATAACGATCCTATGCCTCAGGAACCATTACCGGACACGCCTGAACCTAGAAGATCCGAGAGGACTTCTAGACCTCCTGTTCGATATGGTCTTCTTCTTGAAGGGGATCAAGATGAACCCGACATTGGATGTGATCCAAGAAACTTCAAGGAAGCAATTTCTGATGCGGATTCAAATTTATGGCTTGAAGCTATGCAGTCTGAATTGGATTCGATGCATACAAACCAAGTTTGGTCTTTAGTAGATCCTCCTGATGGAATTGTTCCAATAGGGTGTAAATGGATCTACAAGAGAAAGCTTGGGCCTGATGGTAAAGTATTGACCTACAAGGCACGATTGGTGGCAAAAGGTTATACTCAAAGACAAGGAGTTGACTATGATGAAACCTTTTCACCAGTTGCAATGTTCAAGTCCATAAGAATCCTTATTGCCATAGCTGCATGGTATGACTATGAGATATGGCAAATGGATGTGAAGACTGCCTTTCTTAATGGAGACATTAAGGAAGAAATCTATATGAAGCAGCCTGAGGGGTTCACATCCATGGGAAGCGAGCATAAGGTATGCAAGCTTCAGAGATCAATTTATGGTCTAAAACAAGCATCAAGAAGTTGGAACCAGAAATTTGATGAAACAATAAAAGATTTTGGTTTCATCAAGAACCCGGAGGAACCGTGCGTGTACAAGAAAGTAGTTAAGGATGCTGTGACATTCTTAGTACTTTATGTTGATGACATCCTACTCATTGGGAATGATGTAGGGATGTTGCAGTCAACAAAGATATGGTTATCAGGTAGATTCTCGATGAAGGATTTGGGTGAGGCATCCTACATTCTTGGGATACAGATCTATAGAGATAGATCTAAAAGAATGATAGGACTCACTCAATCAACCTACATCGACACCATATTGAAACGGTTTTCAATGGATGGGTCCAAGAGAGGACATCTACCCATGTGTCATGGAGTTTCTCTATCCAAGTCTATGTGTCCCAAGACTGATGCAGAGATAGAGAATATGACACATGTACCATATGCGTCAGCTATAGGTAGTATCATGTATGGGATGATATCTACCAGACCGGATGTAGCATTTGCTCTGAGTGTCACGAGCAGATATCAGTCTAATCCTGGTCAAATGCATTGGAAAGCCGTGAAGGACATTCTTAAGTACTTACGAAGGACTAAGAATATGTTCATGGTATATGGAGGACGAGATCTGAAATTGGAAGGCTATACCGACTCTAGCTTCCAAAGTGACGTGGATGACTCGAAGTCAACCTCTGGATTTGTGTTCATGCT
The DNA here is from genome assembly GCF_033568475.1 of Henckelia pumila. Classification (NCBI taxonomy): domain Eukaryota; kingdom Viridiplantae; phylum Streptophyta; class Magnoliopsida; order Lamiales; family Gesneriaceae; genus Henckelia; species Henckelia pumila. Next base: position 9,606,755 of record NC_133122.1, read on the forward strand.
CAATGGCGGTGCTGTCTCTTGGAAGAGTTCCAAGCAGTTGGAAGAGTTCCAAGCAGGACACCACAGCGGATTCCACCACTGAGGCTGAATACATTGCAGCATCAGCTGCTGCTAAAGAGGCCGTTTGGATAAGGAAGTTCGTCCAAGAGTTGGGCGTCATTCCTGAATTTGTTGGTCCAGTCCCGGTGTACTGTGACAACACGGGTGCCGTTGCTCAAGCAAAGGAACCAAGGTCTCATCAAAGATCCAAACACGTACTGAGGAAATACCACATCATCCGGGAGATTGTGGAAAGAGGAGACATCACTGTCGAACGAGTGGCCTCTGCAGACAATATCGCTGATCCGCTTACTAAGCCCTTGCCAGGACCATTGTTTGACAAACATCGCGAAGCAATGGGTCTACGTAGTATGACTAGTTGGCTATAGGGCAAGTGGGAGATTGTAAGAGTGGGTGCCCAGTGAGCCAACTTGTGGCTATGAGCTTTGATGACTCTTTGTATAAACAATCTTTTGTTTAATATTATTTACACTTTTATGGCAATGACTTTATATTACTTCATATTATTATATTGTGATATACTATTGTTGTTTTGATAAAGACCTTGAATATACTATAGTGTATGTAAGATGTGGTAGAACATGGAGATGTCTATCATGAAATACATCTTATAGTCACTGTATATTCTAAACTGTTCCTAGTCGATTGAGCCGTCCGATAATAAGGATAAGGATCGCTCGAGTTTGAGACTAGCATTTGCGATGCGGAGTACCACGTTTCATTGGTAGGGAACATGGAGATGTTCGAAGCATGCAAATGGATATTCATAGGATGAATAATCGAACTACCCTATCCGGACTTTCCAAGTGGTTATCACTTATCGATTGGATAAAGTCCGCGGTTTTTGTTGTACACCATTAGTCCTTACGACTTGAAACATCATGGAGACTCTATATGCTAGTGCTGTGCTTTGACTCGTTTACCGACTCTATGGGGGTCATCAGGTGTCGGGATTGGGTACAGTTACGACACATATAGGAGTCGATGCATTGTTGTCAAGGATTCACCACATACTTGCGAGTGTGGATATCCTATGCGATCTGAGGAGATATTAGTGTGACAAATCTCTGGCCAGAGTACTTGATGTGATTTAAGAAATGGTTTCTTAGTAGCACATGCGATGTCACTAATTTGATCTTTAAGATGTATTGCATAGTTATCGAATCTTGAGCGACTCTCGATATACCAATGGTTGTTGATTCGATCGGGATATATGGATGAAGGGACCGTACTGTACGCTAACCAAAATCTACTGGTTCTTGTAGGCACTATCAGTGATACCTAGGGAATCATGGGGCGATGTTGCTAGGCGCTTTACCATGATTCGTTGGGCAAGTCGGAAATCGTTGTTCCGAGTCACAAGGAGTTGTGAGCCCACGGCTAGCTGTATCCCTGAACCATTGAGGGTCACACAGTGTAATGGAGTTTTGATCCCCGTTGAGATAGTTAAATTTAAAGAGTTAAATTTAATGAATAAAGAAGTTGGACTTCTTAAATAAGAGTAAGGGAGTAGGATTTCCTAAAATGACATAGGGATGGACATTTTTGGAAACCACTGAATTCGGATTCAGGAAAATTTATTTTGACTTTAAAATGTGCAGAAATGGTTTCTGTGCACATTGGTGAAATCGTTTTATCAATTGGAGTCACGATGAATTTTATATAAATTTCTGAACGAGCGGGCTTTGCTTGTCGGGCCTCAACTTATGACTAATGGGCCCTAAGGTGTTAGTGGCCTGCATTATAAATAAGTTATTTCAGTACAGAAATTAGAGACAACAGGTCATAATTTTTGAGACAGGATTTTCGAAACCCTACCCTCCTCTCAAAAGATTTCGGCCGAACCCCCTCCCTCTCTGTCCGAGAAATTCCGGTCTGTGATTTTGAATTGCAGTCAGGAATAACGAATCAGATTCGTTTAATCTCTTCGCAGAAAAACTTCTGATAGATTTTCTAGTGCAATCTATCAGAGGGATTTAAACCCCATTCGTGGACCTGATTGAAGGAGTTCATCAGTTCCTGGGAGATACAAGAAGCGCAGAGAAATCTGTGTGGTGTCCGTTAATCTCGCTTCGAGATTGAAGGTAAAATTTAATTAATTGTTATTTGAATTTTACACACACAATAATTTAATCGTTGAACGGTTGATACCCACACCATGGAATTGTTCCATGATAAAATTTTTAAACTTCCGCTGCACCGGGTATCAATCGTGATTGATCAGAGAGCCGCGTTTTCCAACAAAACCGGCGCCGGCGAGTCTGACATGTAGGGGCGTGAATAGTGTTCAAAATCACCTATAATTTCTTTTTTTTCTTTGAGAGCATTTCAACTTTTTGTTAGGGGTTTCAGGTTTTAGGGTTCGGGGTTCAAGGGTTCAAGGTTCAGGGTTTCGGGTTTAGGGTTTAGGGTTTAGGGTTCAGGGTTCAGGGTTCAAGGTTCAGGGTTCATTTAAGGGTTCAGGGTTTAGGGTTCAGGTTTTTTTTTTTTTTTATTAAAACACCGCCGGTAGCGGGGGGTTAGGCAGACCCCTACCAGTATATACCACAAAATTTATTACAAGCATAAGTAAAGAGAGGGGGACTAGACCAAGACCTTCTCGAAATAGAAACATTACTACATCAAAACATAAAGTATATCATAACGTAAAAACATAACTGGCATCATATGCCCAAAATAAACATCGAACTAGTGGGCAGGGAGAAACCTGCAGTAATTGCCCACATAAAACTGCCAAACGCATATCATAACTCACAGCATTTGAGTCAAGGAGGCTGCTCCATAAGCCCACTCCACTTGCTCAGCTGAGATCTCTGACTCTGTCTCTTATGAGAGCGCGTGCAAACAAAAAGAGCAGAGGAAATACCACTCTGAGCTCCACTCGTAGCAACCTCAAAAGAAGGCAAGCGAATGGGATCCAAGGGAACATACACCGGATCCAACACATCAGTAGGTACAACAGACTGGGTCTGAGCAACCACCAAATCCAAAACAGTCTCCTGAGCAGGGGGAACAGAATCAGACAAAGGCTGCGCCTCCAAAAGCGACTGCCCAGCACCATCACCAGTAATCACTGAAGGAGCACTGGAAGAAAGGACATCAGCAGAAGAAATAGCTAGGGTCAGCTCCTGAGAAAAAAGGGTGGCAGCAACATCAAAAACCCCATCCTGAGCCAAATCCTCACCAATATCCCGGAGAGCATCAAACGGGTTCACCAAAGACTGAGGCAAAACCCATCCTTGAATCGAAGGAGACCGCCTTCTACCTTTCTTAATCATCCAACCAGCATCAGAGCGCACAAGCACCCCACCAGAAGGTGGCACCAAACTCGGAGAAACAACCAAAGACTGACCCCTGGGCACCTGGCCCTCAGTCGACTGACTCTGTGAAGCCAAACCCTGAGACTTGTGGTGGCGCTGACGACGAGGTCTGGAGGGAGTGCCAGCACGAGAGCAAAACTCGAGAGAGTGGCCCATAAACATGCAGTACGAACAGAAAAAAGGAACTTTCTCATAAACCACCTGAAGAACCTGGCTATGATCACCCCAACCAACCCATATCTGCTCCTGAAGAGCCGCGAGAACATCCATTTCCACGCAAACTCGGGCAGAAGAGCCCCTGGAACCCTCTGCAGTAAAGCCATCAATCTTGATAGGATTACCAAGAATCTTAGTAATCGGATAAAGACTCTTTTTGGCAAATAAATGCAGAGGTGATTGCCGAAAAACCACAACTCACCGGAATTTGGGCGTTTTTGACTGGGGATGCCGATTGCAAAATTGGAAGCATCAATGGATTGCCCATAACAAGGGGAGAATTTTGACAAAAGTAATTAGAAAAATTCCCATAGGAGCCGGAGCAAATCGCCTAAGAAATAGACAGCAGAGGCGAGTTGATTGGCGCAGGCGTAGATCTGAAATTTTCGGCGATCGGACCGATATGAATCTTAGAAACCAGAGGCATATGAAGCGTCTGGACATGAGGATTCCGGATCAGGGTCCTGATCGATGATCGGATGTCAGACGGCACCGGGATCGGAGAAAGAAACGCCGGCGTCGCGGTGAACAGTGCAGGCGTGACTTCCGGCTTCAATTTGGACGGGCAAACCACCTTCAAATTTGATGAAATTTGGACAGTAGGAGCGCCTTGAAGAGACGAATCCATTGATATAATTTTTTTGGCCAATGGAGCACAGGTGGTCGGAGGCGCAGCTGTTTTGGACGGGTAAATGAACTTCGATTGAGCTAAAATTTGAGTATGCTGATCGCCTTGACGAGACGATTCCAATGGACTAATGGGCTTGCCGGAATCCGGCGCTGGCTGGCCGGCCATTGAGGAGCGATTTTTGGGCGAATTTTAGGGATAATTTAGGCAATTTTAACTTGAGAGAATTTTCGCACGTAGCGCGGGACTAGGGTTCAGGGTTCAGGGTTTAGGGTTCAAAGTTTTTTTTAAAAAAAGAAAAACACCGCCGGATGCGGGGAGGGGGGGGGGTGGTTAGGCAGACCCCTACCTGTATATAAATGATGAAAAGAAACTTGTGAAGGAAGGGCAAACGGGTCCCTCGCACATCAATAAGTTCAAAATATCAATACAACAAAATCTAAAAGAGAAAAAAGGAAAAGCAACAAGACCACAAAGGTTGAAAGAAATAAAGCAGGCAACCTAATTAAGCTAACTGGCGGAACAAAGTCTGCAAGCCAATCTCAATCAAGGCACCCATCCAGCTCTGAAGGGATCACCAGGATAGTGGGAAATCAAGGGATAAAAGTACCATCTCAGCCACGGCAGCAGAAAAAACCCAGTGGGGTAGTCCAAAGTACTAGAAAACCAACACAAGGCCTATCTCAAACAGGGTCCAAATACTCTCAACAGCAACACTGAGCTAAGCCAAAGAACCAAGTGAGGCCAGTAAACCAAGGGCTAACAGAAATAATACCCATATGAGAACGGTCAGAAGTGGGGACATCAGATCAGGACAGCAACAATTACCTAGTGGAATATTCCGTAAGACTCGGAACATCCACACCAGGAAACACTGGCAAAACAAAATGAGACCTGCAGCCAAGGTGGAAAGAAAAACAGAAAAAGGCCACCGACACAGCAGCAAAATCTGCAGTTACCCAGTGGAGTACACCCAAGCACTCTGTAAACCAACACCAGGCAGACCAAAAGAAGCAAGTGAGGCCGGAGAACGGGCCTATCTCGAGAAAGACCCAAGCAAGAGCGAGTCACCAAGAGCAGAAGTAGAAACACTCACCGACACACACACATGCACCCTACATACCCACGCACCCTACAACACATGCACAACACACCCGAAAACACACACACACATACCAAAAAACCCAAAGACACATGCACCAACACACACCAAGAAAAGGACACAACTACTCTCGATGAAATACAAGCGGTCACAACCCAAAACGCACACACCCCCACACACACGAAAAAGACCGCGATTCAAACAGAAAGAAAAGAGAGGAAAAGGAAGTAAAACATAAAAGGAAAGCACAATGAAGCAAAAATTAACAAAACAATGAAGCCCCTGTTTTTTTTTTTTTTTTGCCGGCAGATATTAAACTACAAAGCGTGGGCACGCCCTGTAAGACAAAAACTTTTGAAAAGGGGTGTTTTTATTGTTTCTTTTGGGGGGGGGGGGGGAAGAACGAAAATCAGAGGAGGATCACCAACAAGACGTGGGCATGCCTTATTAAGACCCTAAGAAAATCTGCTTCTCAGGTAAGGAGTGCCTGAGTTATCCGAACGAACCAACTGGGAGATCTGAGGAGGGAGAACAGGACCAACCGTCATCAAGAGGCTCCTATGGGTATAATCATGAGAGGCCAAAGCATCCGCCACCGCATTTCCATCGCGGTAAATATGTGAGATATAAAAGGGGCGGCCAGTAATGAGGTTAAGGATACGGCTCACAATATGGTCTAAGTCCCACCGACAGCGCCGAGATCAGAGAATATGAATGACAGTCTGAGAATTAGTCTCAATCCATAGAGGAAACATAATAAGATCAACGCAATTACGGACACCACTCCAGATAGCCCAGAGTTCATCTCTTGTGATGGACCCCTCGCCAATGAACTCGCTGAAAGAGAATCTGGTTTGACCCGAGGTATCCCTAACAATCCCACCAGCAGAGGATTCCCCAGGATTACCACGAGAGCTCCCATCAACATTAAGTTTGAAACAATTGAGAGGAGGGCGCAACCAGTGGATGATAGCAGTTTTGTGGGTACGACGATAATCAAGATCAATACCAATAATCCCACTAGCATGACGAAAACCCGCCCAAAATTTGACTTGAATGATTCCGGCAAGAGTCCCCAAGTGGAGGTATGAGAGGATGTGAAACTTAACAACCGGGCTAGTAAGCATCATATTCCGGTGTTTGGCATCATTCCGAGAAGTCCAAAGAAACCAAAGAATGAGGAAAGGGATGAACTCCCGGATATGGCCGAAAGAGGACCAGTCAGTGTTCCTCTTCCAAGAACTAAGGAAGATGTTCAGATCAACGGATGTCGGAAGTTGGACCCGAAAAATGGAAGCAAAGAAAGTCCAAACCTCACGAGCAATAGGGCCCGAGATGAAAACATGCTCGATGGATTCCTCCGACCTACAATAGAGGCAGCGAGAAGGGAAGGAGAAGCCTTTGGCATGCAGGGCATCATCTAACGGGAGCCAGCGAAGCCACAATCGCCAAAATAAGAATGACATGTGGGGCGCATCCAGCGCCCCCAATAAGGCCGGAAGATGCTCCTAGAAGGGGCCCTTGGGCGGAGCATCTCCCAAGTAGAACGAGTAGAGAAACGCCCATCATCGCTGCAACTGTTCTGATCAGGTCATCAAAATGAGAAATGGGAACCTGAGAAATTTCAGCAGAAAGCTCAGAGCTTACAACTGTTTGAAGATGAACGATATCCCAAGAGCCATCTTTAAGGAAATGGGCAATAGGAAGGGACCGGTCCCCCTGAACCGGTGAACGGTCAACCAAAGGAGAGTGACCAAGCCAGATATCATCCCAAAAGGACACTACACCATGGCCTATGCGCCAGCGAATCTCAGGTTCCGCCCGAGGACGAGCACGCAGGAGACGGCGTCAAGTTGGAGAGATGGATCCCCCTTCTTGAGTCCGAGAAGGGTGATAGGAGGAGCAATATTTGCTCTTCAAGAAATGAGCCCAAATATTGTCCCCTTGCTAGAAACGAAACCAGAGCTTGATGGAGAAAGAGTCAACAAGGTCTTTCAGGCGGCGAAATCCAAGGCCACCTTCAAGGACAGGAAAACAAGTTTTGGTCCATTTAGCCCAGTGCCAACATTTGACACCTGGACCCAATCCCTAGAGAAAGCTGTTGAATGTGAGCTCCAGAGATTCAAGAACCGCAAGAGGAGGCTGAATGAATTGGAAGAGATAAACAGGAAGGGAGAGAAGAACGCTACGGATCAGGGTGATATGACTACCAGGGGAAAGGGTACGAGTTTCCCATCCTTCCTGACATTTCCTAACAGCCAAAAGTAATGGATCAAAAAGACTCTTTTGCGATTACCCCTGAAAAGGGGAGCACTCAGGTAACGGATAGGAATATCAGCATAATCGAACCCCGTGTCCCTATGGATTCAGGCTCGTCGAGTGGGGGAAAAAGATGGAGGGAAAATGATAGAGCTCTTAGAACAATTAATGAGCTGACCAGAGCAATTCTCATAATGCCTAAGAAGATCCATGAGTCTCCTAATCCTCGGCTTGCTTCCATTAGTGAATATGATGAGGTCATCAGCATATGCTAAGTGGGAGATCGGGACGGAGCATCCCGAGCGAAACTGGAGGGAAGGGAACTACTGGAAGGTATGAGAGAGGGAGCGAGAAAGGTACTCAGCACCCAAGATGAAAAGCAGAGGTGATAGAGTATCACCTTGCCGAAGACCACGAGTAGATGAAAAGAATTCCAAATTGGAACCATTGATGTTGATCAAGAATTTGCAATTAGAAATGCAGTCTCGAACCATCCTGATCAAGTGAGGAGAAAAGCCAAAGTGGCGGAGGATGTAAAGGAGAAATCCCCACTGAACTCGATCATAAGCCTTAGAAATGTCCAACTTCAAGATGACATTATGTTCTCGAGAAGGGAGAGCCAAACTGTGGGTGAGTTCTTGGGCCAATAGGATATTGTCTGAGGTGACACGGCCCGAAACAAAGCCGCTCTGATTAGGAGAGATGAGGCGGTCCGCAATATAGTGGAGGCGGCTGAACAAGAGTTTGGAAATGATTTTGTTGGAGATGTTACAAAGGCTGATGGGGCGGAAGTCCTTCCAAGCCTGAGCACCAACGATTTTCGGGATGAGAACAATCGTGGTGGCCAAAAAACTGTGGGGCAGAGGGGTGCCCTAAAAGAAATCGAGCACCTCATCGAAGACATCCTGCTTAATGAAGTCCCAACAGTGCTGGTAGAAACAAGAGGAAAAGCCATCAGGACCGGCAACACTATCCAACGGGATGGAGAAAACAATGGACCGAACCTCCTCCATGGAGGGAAGGGCGGAGATGTCCCGGTTATCCACTTCCAAGATAACAGGGGTGAAGTGAGCAAAGTATGGCTGGGAATGAACAAAAGGATCCCCGGTGAGGAGATTTTAAAAGAAAGAGCACCCAGAGCGGCAGATGTCCTCGGGATTAGATAGACAGACGTCATCCTCCCAGATGCAGAAAATCTTGTTAGTCACCCTTTTCTTTTTGACCGCATTGTGGAAGAGTTTGGTATTCCTTTACCCGTCAGCAAGCCAAGAACAGGCTGCTTTCTGCTTCCAGAAATCCAACTCCATTTCAGAGATTTTTTCAAGGGAGGGGTTACAAGCTGAAAAGTGGGCCCAAGAGGTGTTCGAAGGATTGATCAGAACGGCGGCTTCATCATCATGAACAACCTTTTCTGTCGCAGCAAGTTTCTCAAAAAGATTCCCAAACACCTCCTTGTTCCACCATTTTAGGTGTAGTTTGAGACGTTTGAGCTTAGCGAAGAGTTTGTGCATGCCTCTTAAATCGCATGGAAGGTTCCAGTTAATACGGACTGTCTGGAGGAAGCCAGGGTGGCGAGTCCACATATGATGAAATCTGAAAGAGCTCGGGCCACGAATCCCAGTAGGGGCAGAGACCATGAGAAGGCAGTGATCAGAGATGAAAAGAACTAAGTGCTCCACCGTAACCTAAGAGAAGTGGGTAGACCAACTAGGAGAGACCAACACTCTTTCGAGACGCTTCCAGATAGTGTTATTGGTCCAAGTGAAATGAGAGCCAACAAAACCCGGGTCAAGAAGAGAAGAGTCAATACGACCACCTGATGACCCAAGACACTCATTAACGGAACGAACGACATTGAAGTCACCACCCACCAGCCATGGGGCGGCTGGGGGTCGAACTTGGAGAAGGGACTCCCACAAATCCTTACGTTCAGAGCTATCGCACGAAGCGTAAACGAACGAGCTAAAAACATCAGTAGGAAGGAAAGGGGCTGTGAAATTGAGGTGAAGGAATTGAGAGTGATCAACAAGAACCTCAAAACTAATCTCCTCTGACAGAAAAACCCAAATCTTACCAGTACAGTTCGATAACACTTGGCAGAAATTAAATTTTCGTGTCATGTACCGTACATCTAGCTGAATCATGGGTTCAATAATGGAAACGATTTTGGACTTATGAACCTGCCGCAAGTCTTCAAGGAAACTCTGGTTTTCCGGTTTTCCCAGACCCCGAATATTCCAAATGAGACAATTCATGATGACCGAGGGGGAGGGTCAGAAGATCTATGACGAGAGGATCTACGTAGGGGGGCCGACCATGAAGGGAGACCATCCTTGCATTTGGGAATGGATTCAGACATCACAGCATCCTCAGTTTAAGATCCAAATTCAACCTCATCATTTGAGGAGGCGCTGCGGCAATCCAGGTATGGATCTGGGATGGAGGGATCAGCCATCGTAGTGACGAGTTCAGACACCGGTTGTCCCAAATTCTCGAAGAGATGTCCGAGACTGGTGGCAATATCCTGATCCAGGGTAGAAGGATTAAACGGGATAGAAGAAGCCGATTTATTGGTAGGGCAGGGCTTCAGTGTGGACGACACTGAAGAAGAAGGCCGACAACTGTGATCAAGGGAAGAAGAAGGAACCAAAGCACGAGAATGATCCTAAGTAGCGAAAGTTATGATCCTTCGGAACACGTTCCTTTCCATCATCAGATGAAGTAGAATGGGGTATCAGAGACTCACCCTGGTTTGAGAAATCAGGTAACTCAGAATCAGCTAGTGTTAAAAGGGGGTCAAACTGATTAGAGATGACAGGAGGTTTGACCGGGGCTTTACGCTTAGCAGGGCATTGACGTTTCTTCTTGGTGGTCCATTCTAGGTCCTCGTGGTTCGGAACAGACACTAGTAGAATTTTGGCCTTTTACTTCGGATATTAACTGAAGTAATAAGCAGATAATTACCGAAGTAGATGCACGTGAAGTAAAATGATATTTTTTACTTCGCATTAAAACCGAAGTAATAGGCCGATAATTACCGAAGTCTTTGTTAGATACAAGAAATTCAAAATTGGACCACTACCGAAGTAAAAGCACATGTATTACTTCATCAATTTCGTAAAATAGCGAAGTAATTGATCCTCTATTACTTCACACATTATACAATTATCGAAGTAAAATAGATTTACGACTTCACAATTTTTGAACTATGGTGAAGTAAAAGATGTCATTTTACTTTGGCGAAATCGCAATTACCGAAGTAATTGCTACGAATGACTTCACTAATTTTAAAGATGACGAAGTAAATGTTTTCTTTTACTTCGCCACAAATTATATTTTCCGAAGTATTTTTGTTATATTACTTCATCATTTTATCTATATTATACAAGTAATAGTCAACAACAATACCACAATATCTAAAACTGAAAATAATTAATTAGAATCATATTCATAAAATTATTCATACAAAAAACGAATAATATCCACAAATCCATGAGTAGAACCCAAAAATGTACAAAACCAAAAATGTGTACATAAATATATCCTATAAAGAAGTCGTCCTATATCTCACTGTTCTCACTTCATAATCTCTCCTTCCTTTGCAGTATCAGGAGCATGCTTCAACTCTGGGATATTAGGTAGTGGTCTTGGATATTACCCTAGATTGTCACTGGATCAAAATCCATAAAAAAAAAATAAAAATATAAGCAATAAAGTAGATAAATTAGCTTGAGACAGAAACAACCAACCTTGTCCATGGTGTGGTTCATTACCAAAACGAGCAAATAGATATCGAAAAACCTTAAATCTGATTTGGATTTCATATGCACACATTTCATATAATAATCATATTGTCATAACATGGAACAGCCATATAAAATAAGGTAAACAAGTTAAACATAGGAGCCTGACCTTCTAAGTAGTATAGAGTAGCATGCCACCAGTTGTATGGTCAAGCTAATAAAAATGCATCGTCATAATCTGAATGGAAAAGGTAAGTATAAAATAAATAATATGTTTTTGGGAATATCTACAAACATAAAAGACGGTAAAGAACTCCATAATCTTGCGCAATTTTCCCTAATTCCACTGCTCTCTTGAAACAACAATCAAACTGTAAACATGGCAAAGATGCATAAAGAAAATATCATGATCCTGTATGAGTCATTGAGAATGATTACTGGAAACCTAAGATTTGTACCATTGAGTTGTCAATTTCTTCATCCTCGAATGAGAAAATAGTCCCATGAAGCTTAGTGTTTGAAGTGCAAAATTGGATGTAATTTGTCAAATTACACTATTTATTAATATGAAATTATAATATTGTCCCTCATATTTTTTTTATATTTATTAATCATAATATTAAAATTGAAATTTATCATTTTATCTTAAATTTAATCATTAAAACCAAAAATATTATTATGTATCAATTAGTATTCCAACTCAAACATATTAATAATCATACCATTTTATAATATCCAATCTTATTTATCAACCAAACTAAATGATAATTACTAGCATGACAAAGAAAGAGATTTTGATTCCACTCGTGTTTCCATCCTCTTTCACATTGAAAAGAAAAGCGAACGTGCACCATAAATTCAGGTTAAATTCATGGACTAATAATTGAGAAAAATTGCTCTGTTATCAATTTATCACATAAATTTGTCAGAAATTTTATATACTATTGGTCGCTACAATAAGAGTAAATTGTAGTAGGAAACATTTTTTTTTGACACTAAAATTTATAGGATGTTAATTTCTTAAGTCAAAATGGGGTTCTGTTCGAGCATCAATGGGACACCCCAAAACCTTCGATCTGAGATATGTTGCAGTGGGGAATGAGGATTGTGAGAGGAAAGATTACAAAGGTAGGAATTATTTTGTAGATAATGCTTGTGTTATTTAGTAAAGCAAACTTTTACATAATTTTTCTTATTTTCTGATGATATATATAGGTAGCTACTTCAAGTTCTATGACACTAGCTATTAGTCGTTCATATCCGAACATCAAAATAATCTCCAACTGTGATTACTCTTCTGAACTATTGGATCTCTTGCAGCTCATTATTATGACATCACGTGAGATTTAATAACATAAACTCTCTTTTCAAGCACTTGAGATATACTTCGGTTTTCAGCAAAACAATAATCAATTATTTGTTCTTTATCATGTATTTTATGCTACCAGCTTTACGGACATGCAAATTTTGTGTTTGGACGACAAGCTATAAAATTTAATAAGCGCCAGGAGGAGGTCCAAAGGTTGGAAACACATTCCTATAAAACTTATCGATAGACTCTAAACACATTCCTATAAAATTAACAAAAACTCAATATTATCATCGTGTATATAATTAATGATTTCATAAAAGTTCAAACATTAAGTGAAGTTTTGAATAATAACACTGGAAATCAATAAAACATGAAAATGAAAATAAATATAAAAGCAAAAACTTACGAGCAACCACTTTCAATGAGCCAATGTGAAAAGTGTGGTGTGCTGTCTCAACTTCCATCAAAGTGGAAAATTATCACCAATCAATATCAGAGCACCTGTACCGAATCAATAACAAAGACAGATGAACTAGTTTTAAGAGAGTCCAGTGGAGCAAATTCACAAGTTCATAGTGTAATTAGTAAGAGACTGGGGTTGAACCTGGAGTTGGGGAGGATTTGTGGATGAATGATGGTGGTCTGTTTTCAGAGAAGAAAGGAGAATTACAGCTTTAGCACTAATAATAACATTATATCACAGAACCAAAATCACGATTTTGAATTTCTTTTACTTGTATAAAAAATAATAACACTATAACACTAATAAACTAAAGATAAACCAAGCCCCAAAACCACCCAACTGCCCCTGCTCCGCCTGCACATCGCCGCCACCACCAGACATCCACAACTTTCCCCGCCAACCCCAACGCTCAAAACTTGTATCACAAAAACCCACCTCCAAACCGAACCAGGTCAAAGACCAACCCCACCGCTACATCGCAACCCCAACAACCCAACACCACCGCCGTGGCTTTCTGCCCGTAAAAGCAATAGAGCCGCCGCCAGCTACACACACTATTATCACTGCCGCCTACTCGACAAGAAATGGCCAATGAGTGGGGAAAAATAAAGTTTTACCTGACATGTTTCTATCTCCACAAACCTTTCTTGATTTCTTCTATCTCCACAAATCGTTCTTCGATCGAGATGGTGGACAGCCTCTAGGGTTGAAGAAAGGGGACCGAAGAAAAATAAAAAGGTGAATGGGAGATTGTCAAAGAAACCGATTCAATCTTTTTACATCACAAAAATCATTATAAATTTTATTTTTTTACCTTTTTACTTCGGCAAATATAACATGCCGAAGTAAAATATGATATAAAATTATTAGTGAAGCCCGGGTTTTTTAAGATTCGAAGTAAAAGGTGCATTTTAACTTCGGCAGTCTAATTACTGAAGTGTATTGTTACATATTACTTCGTAATTAACAATTGACGAAGTAAATTATGACGAAGTAAAAGATGAATATTCTACTAGTGAGAGGAAGAAGGATCCGAAGTCGGGAACCTGGCAGAGGGTGGAATGGGCACCCCTTGGGGCCGAGTTTTAGCAGGCATGGATTCTTCCCATGGCAATAATATATATCAGAGGAATGCCCAAGAACTTTGTAGTCCAAGCAGAAAAAAGGAACTCTCTCATATACCACCTCAATTGAATGACGATGATCACCCCACCCAACCCAGAGATGAGACGGACGTTCCTTAGTAACATCAAGTTGCACACAAAGACGGGCAAAGGAGACACGAGATCCTTCTGCTGTGACAGCATCAATTTTGATGGGATTACCAAGGTAATGAGCAATACCATAAAAGGATTTCTTGTTATAAAGGTGGAGAGGGAGGTCTGGGAGACGAATCCAGATCGGAGCAATAGAGGATTCAGCTTCAAATTTGAACTTCGGGGTCCATTTTGAAAACCGAATGGCCACAGTGCCAATCATGAGGATATCATTGTTCCAGAATTTAGTATAGTCATCCTCCACAGTTAAAGTAAGATCCATATATCCACGGGGAAGAAATTTGATATTGAAAGGGGCAAATAATCCCAAAGAGGAGAGAGCATCAGTGATAAGGTTATTGGGAGTTAATCCCCTATTGTCAGTGATTTTTCCAATAAGCGAAAATTTAAACGGTTGAGCCCAAGTAGAAATTACCTCTTCCGGGAATAGAATACCCGGTGCTCAGTCCTCAACAGAGGGTAAAGGGATCTGCTCCAACGAATCAGAAATATCATCAAAGGAAACTTTACGAGCCCCGGGAGAGTTAGGATCCAAAATGGCATGAAAGGAGACCGGGTGAATCGTTTGAATCGGAGTGGGTTGGGCAGAATTACGGCCTGGGTTGACTGGCATCGGTGACTCGGCCAAGTTGACTCGGTCCGGTGGGACCTGGGTGGGGCCGAAGGTGCCTGGGTGGGTGGAGGCCTTGGAACCGGTCTGAGTTTGGGAAGAACCGGTCGGGAGAGGCGGTGAATGGGCCTGACTCGGTTTTAAACTCGGTGAATTGGGGGAAAATTGGCTTGAATGTTTGGTCGTATTTTTCAAAATTGATTGAGGCAAACGACGACCATGGACTTAGGATAAGAACCGTGGTTCCAATTTTCCGATTGGCACGGCGGTGGAGGCGAATTAAAGGAAAAGGTGGCCGGTGCTAGGGTTTGTTCATGCGCGGGGATTGAACAAAAATTAAATCCGATTGGCTGTGAATTAGAGGGTAAGGATTGGTGCATTAGCTTTGTCTAAGGGAGGGGAATCGATTTAAGTAATGGGTCATCGCCGTAAACTACCGTAGGAACCGGCGATTTGACGGCAGGCTCTTGGGGTGGTGGCGGCGCGACTTTGGAAGCAAAATTGAGGGGGCAAATAGGCTCTATTTTTTCTGAAATTTGGGCCAAAGGATCGACTGAAGATGGCGAGTGGACGACAGGCAGAGGCCGGCGAAGAGGCGGCGTCGGAAGTATGGCGGCAGTAGAGGCCGATTTCTGGGCTGTTTTGGGAGGCAATTTGGAGGGGCAAATGATATCCGATTGATTTGAAATTTTGGGGGGAGAACCACCTCGAAGAGACGAATATGATGGTATAGGATGCCGGACTGGGTCCAGAGGATGCATGGCAGCGGCGGTGGCAGCAAGGTGGCGGCGGCGTGTAGGGTTAGGAAGGAAGAAAAAATTTGAAAAGATTTGGCCTCAAAAGATTTGGCGTTCTAGGGTTCAGGGTTCAGGGTTCTAGGCTTAAACGACCCTAACTACTCGCTACTAGACTATAATTAAAATAAAGGAAAATTACGGATTTTTAAAAATTTTGCCATGACCTATTTGTAAAACAAATAAGCCATCAAGACTCAAACAGCAATTTAAATAAGGAAAGAAAATTGACTTCAAAACTTAAGTGCGTTAAACATAAACATGCAATCCTAGTAAACACCTCCCGGTTACAGCATAAAGTAAACTAAAGAATTTAAAATTAATTCCAACGATAATCATAAACTTGCAAAAGCGGAAAACGTACTTCAAAACATAAGCTGTAGCACAGGGAATGCACATCCTGGCTATAAATACTACAAGATCTCAAATAATACTTCATTATTACAAATTCGATAACTGTGCGGAAAAACATAAACTAAAAGGAAGCAACGGTCACTGGGCCTCGCACTACCGATGGCCTCATCCCAGTAGATCACGCCCCTCCGTCTCCTCCACAAAATCCTCACCTGCAAACATTCAAGCATAGTGAGTCTAAAGACTCAACAAGCATAACTAGGATAATAACAAGGGTTTAAAATACGTGATGCAAAAACTCAACTTAAACTGTAATATGCATGAAACTAGAAAGATATAGAAATCATGCATTAATGAACTCACACTATGATAAAATTTAACTTTCATAACATTCAACTTAGACTCATGCATAACTGAAAGACTGACATCAATGCAAAACGAGTCAACTAAAATTGTGAAACTTTAACTTTTAAACTTTTCTTTACTTTTTCCTCTTAGAAATCTGATCCCTGATTTGTGACCCTCTGTTTCGATCATGATCATGGCTGCAGTGCACTATGCCGGCAAGACGACGAGATTTCTCCCGACGAGCTTAACCCCTCTATGGCAAGGAGACCGAGATGCCACCCGATCCCACATTGCCCCTCTGTGGCAAGGGTAAACAAGATGTCTCTTGCTCCTTGCCTAACCTCTATAACCTCTTGGTGAGTAGACCGAGGCATCCCCAGGCCTAGAAACACCCCTCTTGTCACAAACAGATCACTTCATTCAAAAATATTTGCTTTCTTTTCCCTTTTCATTTATAAAGACTCAACTCATACATTAAATGACATCCAAACAAGTAAACTTCCTTTTTCTTTATTAAACTCAAGAACACGTCAAATGCACACGAATAAGCAATCTTTAAGACATAAGACTCGACTCGAAAATGTGAGTTTAAGGTGGATGAGTGGCTGCCCCTAAGTCCAAAGAAGACAACTTACCCAACAAAATACTCAAACTTGACTTAACTCGAGCAAGTAAACCGAAAAGCCCTTAACTTTGTCATGCCTTATCCAAAACCCGTCC
Organism: Henckelia pumila; assembly: GCF_033568475.1. NCBI lineage: Eukaryota > Viridiplantae > Streptophyta > Magnoliopsida > Lamiales > Gesneriaceae > Henckelia > Henckelia pumila. Next base: position 9,623,961 of record NC_133122.1, read on the forward strand.
CGCTTGAACCGACACTCAAAAAACACTTCAAATCATCCCAAGGAATAGGTGGTATCATCAAAAGATCAAAAGAGCAAATTTACAAAACACAAAAATCGGACAGCCCCTATTCAAAGGAAAAATCTGCACTTACACCCAATTTTGAAAAATCCATAACTCACTCAATTCTTATCCGAATCGAGCCCATTTTATATCGACGCGACCACAACGACACGAACTTTACTATGGTTCAGACCAAACACTGCCCAGACCTCAGACCAGCCCTGCCCTGCCCCGTGAACAGTACTTCCCTGCACCTCACACACCTCCAATTCCAAAAATTCAAACACTTAGCCCACTTTCCTCAACTTATCTCCACACCAAACACCCAAACACCTCAAATAACCTCTCTTAGGACTTTTCCCAAACACTTGGGCTACACTCAATCCACACTTTCACAACACATATCAAGAACATCAAGAATTAACCATCAAAACTCCAAAATGTTGAATAATCAATCAAGTCCAATGCAAGACCATTAAATACTTCAACATCAATTAAATTTCAGCCCCTACACATGCAAAATTTCGAAATTAAGGTCCTTATACATTCTGAAAATTCGAATTTTGGCAAGAACATCCATATAAATCCATGTCATTGCACATATACTCAACATTAAATCACATAAACTCAACCCCATAACACATTTAGCAAAATCAGCCCCTTAAATGCCCAAATTCGAAACCCTAACATCACAATATCATGCATTTTCGAAATTATTGCAAGAAGTCTTAAGGGTGGGGGTAGATATTGCTTGAATGTTAGCCCAAAGAAATAGTTACACTTTCCTTCACCAATCTACCAACAAATTTCGAACAAAAAGAGGAGATGAGAGTGGAACTTCAACCAAACACCAAGCTAAGCACCTAGGGGAGCTTCTCCGGTGGCTGGGACGGCGGCAGGCGGCGGCTGGAGGGGTTGGACGGCTTCTTCAAGGGAGAGGGGAGAAGTGGGCGGCTAGGGCTAGGGTTTGGGTTTAGGGTTTGTGTCTTGATTTTAATTGAAATGTTTTAATGATAGTGTAAATTAAAAGTGTAGTGTATTGTGTGTAGTGTTTTAAAATTTCACTTGTACTAGCAAAAGTACTACTTGTACTATTAAAACTTTTTACCTCAAACTTTTTGCTATTTTCAAACTTCTAAATTTAAAATTTCAACTCTCAACATTTTAATTGAAATTCCACTAACCCGGATTTAATAAAATCCTATTTTATGGAAAATTTAGGAAATAACCCAAGAAAATGATAAAATTGCTTTTTGACCCCTAAAAATTCAAAATTTGCATTTTTGGCCAAAACCCCTCTTTTACCTCTAACTTAAAATCTTAAAATTAAAAAATCTTGAAAATAAACCACCGAAGCCCACCGTCGTCGCCTGCCTGGATAAAAATTACTAACTAAACAGTTCAAGACATTTAATTCAAATAAGTCAAGCAAGGCTAACCTTAACTGAAACTTAAACAATTAACTTCAAGAAATTAAAATATAAATACTGAAAATAATTTTTAGGCATGATTTTCAAATTTTAGAAGTTCTTGGTGCTACATTTCCTCCCTCCCTAATAAGAAATTTCGTCCTCGAAATTAAAACTCACCAAAAAGCTACGGATAGCGATCTCTGAAATCTGCTTCTGCTTCCCAAGTGGCCTCTTCATCCGAATGGTTCTGCCATCTCACCTTGATCATTGGAATTGACTTGTTACGGAGTCTTCTCTCTTGTCTATCCAAAATCCGGATGGGCGTCTCCTCATAGGACAAGTGAGGAGATAGCTGAAGCGGTTCCGAACTAAGCACATGGGATGGGTTCGAGATGTACTTCCTCAACATCGACACATGGAAGACACTATGGATCTTATCAAGGTTAGGCGGCAGGGCCACTCTATAAGCCAGTGCCCCTACCCTATCCAAAATCTCGAAGGGTCCTATAAACCTCGGTGCCAACTTTCCTTTCTTCCCAAACCTCAAAACTCCCTTCAGCGGCGCTACACGGATGAATACATGATCACCCACCGAGAACTCCAAGTCTCTCCTCCGGTGATCAGCATAACTCCTGTAGTAACCCGGAACCCATTTTAAGATAATAATATGTTAAACATGATTAAGGGTTGGTAATTGATCTATTTCGGAGTGTTATTTGACTTCGGAAGAGGAATTTGGGCTTTTGACTTTGGGCCAGATCGGAAGCTCCGATCCCAGTTCAGAAGCTCCGATCCTGACCACTTAGGAAGCAGATCGGATGCACGGAGATCGGACGTTCCGATCAGGAACGGAGGTTCCGATCTCAGCCAGCCAGCAATGCTCGATGACTCAGCTGTGAGTTTTGACAAGTGTTGATCGGGGGTTCGATCGGAAGTTCCGATCCCGGAACGGTGGTTCCGATCCCGACGTGTCGGACATGCACAGAATGAGCTGGAATCGGAAGCTCCGATCCCGAGATCGGTGGTTCCGATCGTTGCCGAGATTTTGGCTATAAATAGGGCTCATTTGCTTCAGTTTTGAAATACGAATTCCCGCATTTCCTTCTTCAGTTATATAGTGTGAGATATACACTTGAGGGCCCTATCGGTTATAATAGAGGTTCTGGAATAACCAAGGTGTGGTTATAGTCATCCGGGACTAGCGACTCCAAAGGGCTAACTACGGACGAAGGTATGGTCCGGGAATCTATTTAAGTTTTGGGAGTACTTATTAGCTTAGTTAAGGCTTATAGAATTTATGTAGTGATACGGTGAACTTTTGAATATAGGCTTGGAACCTAGGATCCTATTATACTTGAACTAGCCTAGAGGTACGTACACATTGACTGAGATTTCCAGCGAGTATACATGTTTATATGTTGCATTTATTTGGCATTATTATATGGCATGATGTATGATTTATCGTTTTCTATACTCATATGTCATGTGCATATACACGTTGAGCCTATACCTTGTTATACTTGATTATAGAGCCGCTCAGCTCTATACTCGATAGTCTGTCACTGAGAGTACCGCGACGGCGGGGGCATTTATGTCTGTCTACTCTGGTGTACTAGACGAGTGTGGTTGCACCCAGAGGTTGATCCGTGCGGTGGCAGCACTCATATGGCGCCGGTTCTGAGCATGACTTTTCAGATGACCCTGTACCAGTCATCATGTTGCATGCATTATATACATATGTTTACTCATGTCTATGTACTGGGCGTAGCGCTCACGTCCTAGTTGTTATCTTGGACACCCTATTCTATGGGGCAGGTCGCAGGATGGACGGAGCTGGTAGTTCAAGGCAGGACTAGGGAGCAGGAGCTTTGAAAGTTTTTATACAGCACGATTTATTAGCTGTATAATGTTTATTTTAAGAATTTCGATATGGTTGTATCACTACTGATTTAAGCCTAGATTATATTACTAAGCTGATATGTAAATTATGGATTATGTTTCCGCACGTTTTTACTCTGTTAAGTATTTTGCTGTATTAAGTTTAATGCATGCTATTAGTTGCCAGTTAGTAGGTGATTCCATGCAGGGTCACTACATTTTTGGTATCAGAGCATGCATAGATTTTGGGATTAGTACTTGGGATTTAGTTTAGTCTTGAGTAATTCTTGCGCATTTGGGGTTTTAATGTGCAATTCTTTTCAGGATATGGCTGACGAGAGTCACGGTAGTGTTGGCCAGGGAGGTGGTCATCATCATCGTCGCCATCATCATCAGGATGATCAACATCGTCATCATGAGGGTAGACGTTGCTATACTATTAATAAGTTTATGCAGGTAGGACCGAAACCCTTAGTGGGAGGCGAGAATCCTGAACAAGCTAGAAGCTGGATGTCTAAACTTGAGAGCACGTTCCGAGCTTTTGAGTGTACTGAGGAGCAGAAACTGGAAGTTCTAGAATTTGTTCTAGAGGATAGAGCAAGTTTTTGGTGGGATGCCAAGGTTGCTCAGGCACGTACTGAGAGAGGACAGGTGACTTGGGGGGATTTCTGTCGGGAGTTTCAGAAATTGTATTTTCCTCCGGCTGTTCGCCAAGCACGATCTATGGAGTTGCTTACTTTGAGGCAAGGATCAATGACTATTGATCAGTATCAACAGCGATTTCTTGATCTGCTACCTTTCAGTCCTCATATCAATGAGAGTGATGCGTCGAAATATGATATCTTTCTGCAAGGCCTGAACCAAGATATCTACTCTCAGGTTGTCGTCTGTGATGACCCGGTATCTTATGTGACTTTGGTAAACCGTTGCCGTCTTGTGGAGACCAGCAACAGGCGTGGACAGTTGATGATGTCAGCACAGCCTAGTGGATTTATTGAGCCTCGAGCTCAATCTGTTGTGCCATCTGTACCTACGTCTTCTTCTACTCCTACTACTTCATCTGGATCTCGTGGTTCACGAGGTATGTTCCGTTTTGGGAAGAAGAAGAAGAAGGAGGAGTTTTGTAGCCATTGTGGTGGGAAGCATCCTGCAGCTTCATGTCGGAGAGCTACTGGTTCTTGTTATATTTGCGGTCAGCAGGGACATCTGCGGAGAGATTGTCCTCAGCGCATGGGTTCTGCTAGTGGATCGGGATCCCAGGTTGGATCTCAGGCTTCTACTTTTCCACATCAGCAGCCAGCACCACAGAGTTCTTCTGGTTATCGTCCCCAGACTCAAGGGCAAGTGTTTGCTCTGTCTCAGGAGCAGGCTACTGAAGGAAGCGATCGCATGTTGGCAGGTAACTTCTTGTTATGTGGTATTCCTGCACTTGTATTAATTGATACTGGAGCATCGCATTCCTTTATTTCTAGTCGCTTCGTTAAGAGACATAGATTACCTTACGTATCATTAGATATGGATTTAGTTGTATCTACTCCGTTGGAGCAGGAGGTAGTAACTAAGCGTCTAGTGATGGGTTGCCTTCTTGAGTTTGAGGGTAATGTGTTATCGGCTAATTTGATGACATTAGCGATGATGGATTTTGACTGTATCTTGGGAATAGATATGCTGACTTTGTATCACGCTACTGTGGATTGTTATCAGCGTCTGGTACAGTTTCATCCCGTTGAGGGTGATAGTTGGTACTTTTATGGTGAGGGTGCGCGACCTCCGATGCCACTTGTTTCGGCTCTGAAGGCATGTCATGTCTTGGAGTCAGGTGGGGAGGGCTACCTCATCTATGCAGTTGATATGTCCATGAGTAGTACGGGTATTGATCAGCTACCGGTTGTCAACGAGTTTCCTGACGTATTCCCTGATGAGATTCCTGGTTTTCCTCCGGTTCGAGAGGTTGAATTTGGTATTAATCTAGTACCAGGAACTACGCCTATATCTCGAGCACCTTATCGTCTGGCACCGTCAGAGATGAAGGAATTGAAACAGCAGTTACAGGATCTGCTTGATAAGGGATATATTCGTCCGAGTGTTTCTCCGTGGGGAGCACCTGTTTTGTTTGTCAAAAAGAATGATGGATCGATGCGATTATGTATTGATTACAGGCAGTTGAATCGTGTCACCATCAAGAATAAGTATCCTTTGCCGCGGATTGATGATCTGTTCGATCAACTACAAGGTACTTCTGTTTATTCGAAGATAGATCTGAGATCTGGATACCATCAGATGCGGGTACGAGACTCAGATATATCTACGACTGCTTTCAGGACCAGATACGGGCATTATGAGTTTCTGGTGATGCCATTCGGTTTGACGAATGCACCGGCAGTCTTTATGAATCTGATGAATCAGGTATTTCAAGATTATCTGGATAGATTTGTCATCGTCTTCATAGATGATATTCTTGTCTATTCTCATGACAAGGATGAGCATGCACAGCATTTCAGAATTGTTCTACAGACGTTACGAGATAAGCAGCTATATGCGAAATTAAGCAAGTGTGAATTCTGGCTTGATCGGGTAGTATTTCTCGGTCATGTGATTTCTAATGAAGGGATATCTGTTGATCCTAGTAAGATAGAGGCAGTGCTGAACTGGTCTCGACCGACGACGGTTGCTGAGATTCGTAGTTTTTTGGGTCTAGCGGGATATTACCGTCGGTTCATCGAGAATTTTTCACAGTTGGCCAGGCCTTTGACTCAGCTTACACGGAAAGATGTTGCCTTCATTTGGTCCTCGGATTGTGAGGAGTCATTTCACGAGCTGCGTAGACGTCTTACGACTGCACCTATGCTAGCTCTACCTTCTGGATCAGGAGGTTATGTTGTCTATACTGATGCCTCTGGTCAGGGATTAGGATGTGTTTTGACACAGCATGGACATGTTATTGCCTATGCTTCTCGACAGTTGAAGTCGCATGAGAGTAACTATCCAGTGCATGATCTCGAGTTAGCCGCCATTGTATTTGCGCTCAAGATTTGGAGACATTATCTTTATGGCGAGAAATTTGAGATATTTACGGATCACAAGAGTTTGAAGTATTTATTCACTCAGGCAGAGTTGAATATGCGACAGAGACGCTGGATGGATCTCCTGAAGGATTATGATTGTGAAATCAAATATCATCCAGGTTCTGCTAATCTTACTGCTGATGCCTTGAGTCGGCAGGTGAGACTGTCTGCACTTCAGACTAATGAAATATCTCATATGATTCAAGAGTGCTGTTCATTGAGTTTTACGCTCAAGCACAAGAAAGGGAGGAATGGGATTCGTTTGTATACTATTCTATCTGAGCCAGCATTGTATTCTCGGATCAGAGATGCTCAGATATCTGATGTTAAGACTCAGCGATTGGCACGTCTAGCCAATGGAGTTAATACATCTGGATTCCATTTTCAGGCAGATGGTTTATTGTGCCTATCCAATAGAGTGGTTGTACCTAATGTTGCGGAGCTCAGGAATGATATTCTATCTCAAGCTCACAGGAGTCGATTATCAGTTCATCCTGGAAGTATGAAAATGTATAAGGACTTGCGAACTAGATTCTGGTGGAAGGGAATGAAGCGAAGTGTTTATCAGTTTGTTTCGAGATGTTTGGTTTGTCAACAGGTCAAGGCTGAACATCGACGACCAGGTGGATTACTGCAGAATCTTGAGATTCCCGAATGGAAGTGGGAGCACGTAACTATGGATTTTGTCACCCACTTACCTATGACGTCACGTCAGTGTGATGCTATCTGGGTCGTTGTTGACCGTTTGACGAAATCAGCACACTTTATTCCTTATAACCGGGAGTATTCTTATGATCGCATGGCACGCTTATATATTCAGGAGATTGTGCGATTACATGGGATTCCAGTGAGTATCGTCAGTGATAGAGATCCACGATTTACTTCACATTTTTGGGGTAGTTTTCAGGAAGCGTTGGGTACCACTCTGAGTTTGAGCATTGCGTATCATCCGGAGACTGATGGGCAGTCAGAGCGCACTATTCGTACGCTGGAGGATATGCTACGTTCTTCTGTCATGGATTTTGGTTTATCTTGGCAAGATCAGTTACCTTTGATTGAATTTGCCTACATTAACAGTTATCATCGTAGTATTGATATGGCACCTTTCGAGGCATTGTATGGTCGACGGTGTCGTACTCCGTTATTCTGGGATGAAGTCGGGGAACGGCAAGTCGAGGGTCCTGAATTGGTGCAGCAGATTGTAGACAAGGTAGATTTGATCAAGCATAGGATCAAAGTTGCTCAAGATAGACAAGCCAGTTATGCGAATATTCGCCGCAGGCCACTTCAGTTTGAGCCTGGTGAATATGTTTTTCTGCGAGTATCACCTTTCAGGAAGGTGATGAGATTTGGTGTGAAAGGCAAGTTGTCTCCTCGTTACATTGGGCCTTTCCAAATAATGGAGAAGATCGGAGATGTTGCTTATCGTTTGGCTTTACCGCCATCTCTTTCCAGTATACACAATGTTTTTCATGTGTCGTTGCTTCGACAGTACATAGCTGATGAATCTCATGTGATTCAATCTACTGATATTCAGCTAGAGCCAGATCTGTCTTTTGTTGAACGACCAATCTGTATCCTAGACAGGAAGGAGAAAGTTCTTCGGAACAAGACTATACCACTTGTGATGGTACAGTGGCAGCGCCGAGGCGTTGAAGAAGCAACTTGGGAAACTGAGAGTCGTATGCGAGCAGAATATCCTGAGTTGTTTGCTTTGTATTTTTTATTACCATATAAGATGTAATTACCGTTGTTGTAATAAGACATAGTTTGATGTTTCATATTGTTATCTTTATTGTCTTTAGATGTTATTTCGCGGACGAAATATCTAAAGGTGGGGAGAATGTAGTAACCCGGAACCCATTTTAAGATAATAATATGTTAAACATGATTAAGGGTTGGTAATTGATCTATTTCGGAGTGTTATTTGACTTCGGAAGAGGAATTTGGGCTTTTGACTTTGGGCCAGATCGGAAGCTCCGATCCCAGTTCGGAAGCTCCGATCCTGACCACTTCGGAAGCAGATCGGATGCACGGAGATCGGACGTTCCGATCAGGAACGGAGGTTCCGATCTCAGCCAGCCAGCAATGCTCGATGACTCAGCTGTGAGTTTTGACAAGTGTTGATCGGGGGTTCGATCGGAAGTTCCGATCCCGGAACGGTGGTTCCGATCCCGACGTGTCGGACATGCACAGAATGAGCTGGAATCGGAAGCTCCGATCCCGAGATCGGTGGTTCCGATCGTTGCCGAGATTTTGGCTATAAATAGGGCTCATTTGCTTCAGTTTTGAAATACGAATTCCCGCGTTTCCTTCTTCAGTTATATAGTGTGAGATATACACTTGAGGGCCCTATCGGTTATAATAGAGGTTCTGGAATAACCAAGGTGTGGTTATAGTCATCCGGGACTAGCGACTCCAAAGGGCTAACTACGGACGAAGGTATGGTCCGGGAATCTATTTAAGTTTTGGGAGTACTTATTAGCTTAGTTAAGGCTTATAGAATTTATGTAGTGATACGGTGAACTTTTGAATATAGGCTTGGAACCTAGGATCCTATTATACTTGAACTAGCCTAGAGGTACGTACACATTGACTGAGATTGCCAGCGAGTATACATGTTTATATGTTGCATTTATTTGGCATTATTATATGGCATGATGTATGATTTACCGTTTTCTATACTCATATGTCATGTGCATATACACGTTGAGCCTATACCTTGTTATATCTGATTATAGAGCCGCTCAGCTCTATACTTGATAGTCTGTCACTGAGAGTACCGCGACGGCGGGGGCATTTTTGTCTGTCTACTCTGGTGTACTAGACGAGTGTGGTTGCACCCAGAGGTTGATCCGTGCGGTGGCAGCACTCATATGGCGCCGGTTCTGAGCATGACTTTTCAGATGACCCTGTACCAGTCATCATGTTGCATGCATTATATACATATGTTTACTCATGTCTATGTACTGGGCGTAGCGCTCACGTCCTAGTTGTTATCTTGGACACCCTATTCTATGGGGCAGGTCGCAGGATGGACGGAGCTGGTAGTTCAAGGCAGGACTAGGGAGCAGGAGCTTTGAAAGTTTTTATACAGCACGATTTATTAGCTGTATAATGTTTATTTTAAGAATTTCGATATGGTTGTATCACTACTGATTTAAGCCTAGATTATATTACTAAGCTGATATGTAAATTATGGATTATGTTTCCGCACGTTTTTACTCTGTTAAGTATTTTGCTGTATTAAGTTTAATGCATGCTATTAGTTGCCAGTTAGTAGGTGATTCCATGCAGGGTCACTACAACTCCTCTGCCTACTCTGGGCAGTCCTCATCCTATCATGGATCTTAGCCACTACCTCGGTGGTCAACTGAACAATCTCCGGACCAAAGTCTGATCTATCACCTATCTAATCCCACAACACTGGAGATCTACACTTCCTCCCATATAGTGCCTCGTAGGGAGCCATGCCAATAGTGGACTGAAAACTGTTATTATACGCGAATTCCACTAGTGGTAGTCTCGACTCCCAACTACCTTGAAAATCAATAGCACATGCCCTCAAAAGATCCTCCAAAATCTGAATCACCCTCTCTGACTGGCCATCAGTCTGCGGGTGAAAGGCGGTGCTAAAAAGTAGCTTCGTACCCATAGCGGAATGAAGACTCTTCCAAAAAGATGAAGTAAACCGTGGATCTCTATCAGACACTATGGAGACTGGAATACCATGTAGTCTGACTATCTCCCGGATATACAACTCCGCGAACTGAGTCATCGTGAAAGTCATCTTCACCGGTAAAAAGTGAGCCGACTTAGTGAGACGGTCTACAATCACCCAAATGGCATTCGAACCTCTCAATGTCTTCGGTAATCCCACGACAAAATCCATGGAGATATTCTCCCACTTCCACTCCGGAATAGGGAGAGGCTTAAGCAAACCGGCGGGTCTCTGATGCTCCGCCTTAACCTGCTGGCATGTCAGGCATTCTGACACGAATCGGGCAATGTCACTTTTCATGCCTGGCCACCAATAACGCTGCTGAAGATCCCGATACATCTTCGTACTACCAGGGTGGATTGAGTACGGCGATGTATGTGCCTCTTCCATGATAGTAACTCGCAGAGAATCACCTGCGGGAACCAAAAATCTACCTCTGTACCTCACAATCCCATCTACCACAGCATACAAACCGCTGCCTTTCTCTTCGTCCCTCTGTCTCCACTTCCTGATCTGCTCATCAACTGACTGCGCTGCACGGATACGATCAAAAAGTGTAGTATGCACACTAAGGGAAGACAAACGGGGAGCTCTACCACTCGCATAAAACTCAAGACCATACCTCTGAATCTCAACCTGCAACGGTCTAGACACTGACAAGGAGGTAATCACTGCAGTCTTCCTGCTCAAAGCATCTGCAACCACATTAGCTTTACCAGGGTGGTAGCTAATATTGCAGTCATAGTCCTTCACCAACTCTAACCACCTACGCTGCCTCATATTCAACTCCTTCTGGGTGAAGAAGTACTTGAGGCTTTTGTGGTCTGTGAAGATCTGACTCTTCTCTCCGTAAAGATAGTGTCTCCAAATCTTAAGAGCAAACACTACCGCTGCCAACTCTAAGTCATGAGTAGGGTAGTTCTTCTCGTGCTCCTTCAATTGCCTAGAAGCATAGGCAATAACTCTGTCTCGCTGCATCAGAACTGCTCCCAATCCCAACTTGGAAGCATCAGTATACACCACAAAATCACCTTGCCCGGATGGCATGGTCAACACTGGCGCTGTCGTAAGAGCTTCCTTCAAAGTATCAAAGCTCCTTTGACACTCGGCACTCCAAAAAAACTTGGCGTTCTTCTTAGTCAACGCTGTCATAGGCACAGCAATGGAGGAAAAACCCTTGATAAATTTTCGGTAATAACCGGCTAATCCAAGAAAACTGCGAATCTCAGACGCGCTCCTCGGTATAGACCACTCCTTCACTGCTTGAACCTTTGAAGGGTCTACTTCCACACCGCTCTTAGAAATAATATGACCCAAGAAAGCAACTTTCTCCAATCAGAATTCACACTTATCAAACTTGGCCAACAACTTGTGCTCTCGAAGCACCTCAAGAACGGTCCTCAAATGTTGTTCATTCTCCACTCTATCCTTCGAATAAATGAGGATGTCATCAATGAAAACAATGACAAAGCGGTCCAAGTAAGGCTGAAACACGCGGTTCATAAGATCCATGAAAACCACGGGCGCGTTCGTCATCCCAAACGGCATCACAAGGAACTCGTAATGACCGTAACGAGTCCTAAAAGCTGTCTTCGCCACATCTGACTCCTTCACCTTCAACTGGTGATAACCTGAACGAAGATCAATCTTCGAAAAGACGGATGCACCTTGCAATTGATCGAAGAGGTCCTCGATCCTAGGTAATGGGTACTTGTTCTTCACAGTCACTCCGTTCAAACCTCGGTAGTCTATGCACAGTCTTAGACTACCGTCCTTCTTCTTAACAAAGAGGACTGGTGCGCCCCAAGGGGAGAAACTAGGGCGAATGAATCCCTTGTCAAGAAACTCTTGAATCTGCTCTTTTAACTCCTTCATTTCGGTAGGAGCCAACCTGTACGGTGCCTGGGAGATAGGCACAGTACCGGGAACCAAATCTATAGAGAACTCCACTTCTCTATCGGGCGGAATTCCCACAACATCGCTAGGGAACACATCCTCAAACTCCCTGACGATAGCCACATCAGAAATAACTGGTCGCTCTGGCAGCTCTGTCAAAGATAAACTGGCTAGAAATGACTCGCACCCACTAAGTACAAGCCTCTGAGCTTGCAAGGTAGAAATGACTCGAGTCTTCCTCAAGTTCTTAGCAGCCTCAAACCAAAACGGTTCCTCGCCCTCAGGCCTGACTAGTACTGACCTCTGCTGAAAATCTATCATCACCGCATTCTTCGTCATCCAATCCATCCCAAGAATCAGGTCAAACTCTGGCAAAGGTAGCACTATGAGGTCTGCTACCACTGACTGACCCTGCAAAAGCAATACAAGGTCTCTCACCAAGCTCCTGGTGGATAGCTCTTCTCCTGAGGGGATAGTAACTGAGAATCCAACCTCCAATTCCTCTCTCTGAATGCCCCTCTCAAGGTTAAAAGACTCCAATATAAAGGAATGGGTAGCCCCTGAGTCTAATAAGGCCCTCGTGGCTACGCCTGCCAGAACAATCCTACCTGCATAGCAGTAGTTACAACGACAAAAGGTTGAAGTTAAAACCACGAGTTCTACCTAGGCTCATTCTAATTCAACAATTCCCAAACAAGATACTATTCATGCTAAACAGTCAAAGGACCTAAGACAAACAACAAGATACTTAGAGAAAACCTCAAACAAGCAAAGACTTAGAGTCACATGCATCTACAAATCTTTAACTGCTCTAACCCAAAAGTTAAGATATTACCTGTGAGAAGAGTAGTGTCTGGGTCGGCCTGCTCGGCCTCCATCACGAACACTCTGCCCTGCACGGGCCTCCTCAGCTCTGGACAATGGGTAGACATATGTCCTGGCTTCTTGCACTTGAAGCAAACTCCAGCATCCTTCAAACACTTCCCAAAATGCGGACGATGGCAAAACTGACAAATAGGCTTCTCCCCAGCCTTGGGAGGAACCTGTCTCTGGGCCTGACGCCCCTGCGGTGCCTGCTGTCCCTGCTGTCTCGGGGGTCCATGATACGGCTTCTTGCGGTGCTGCTGCTGCTGAGAGTGGCCCTGATGAGGGAAGGGCCTCTTGCCATGCGCCTCCGCGCTAATATCTCTCAGCGTCTGCTCGGACCTCAAGGCACGCCTCAGTGCTGAAGCATAATCAGATGGCTCAGCCATCAGCACATCCCTACGGATGGTAGGTCGAAGCCCTACAAGAAAGTGCTCCAGCTTCTCTTTCTCATCATCTCCAATCAACGGCACGAAATGGCAGCCTCTCTCAATCTTCACCACGAACTGGGCTACCGACAGATCACCCTGCCTCAAGCTCATAAACTCCGTCTTCAAACGGGCTCTCACATCAGCAGTAAAGTACTTCTCAAAGAACAACTTCTTGAACTCAGCCCAAGGTAGAGTAGTTGGGTTCACAATCTTCTCCATACCCTCCCACCAGAGGGCGGCATCATCCTGGAGGAGAAACACAGCACATCTCACTCTATCTGGATCTCCCATCTGCATATAGCGAAAGATCACCTCAAGGGAGCGGATCCAACCCTCCGCTATCAACGGATCAGTGGTGCCAGCGAAGTCCTTCGGATTCATCTTCCGAAACTGCTCATAAGTAGTCTCCGATCTAGCAACAGGAGAATCCACATGACGCTCGAGGATACGGGCCAATCCTGCTAGCACCTGCCCTCCTATATCCACCTGCGGCACCGGTGGAGGCGGTGGAGGCGTAACTGCACGCGGATCACGACGACGAGCCATCTAAATGCATTGAGAAAATCCAACATTCAAATTTCATGCCTTAGAAAATATTTTTACTTCAAATTTAAACTTCTCAATAACTCAAGAAACTAATACATCAAAACTTAAACAGATAGAGACATTAAACTTAAATCTTACAGACTTTGAGGCGAGATCCCCTGAGTTTCAGCAACCGGCAGTAGGCTCAGCCCAAACCAAGACCGTGCTCTGATACCAACTGAAACGACCCTAACTACTCGCTACTAGACTATAATTAAAATAAAGGAAAATTACGGATTTTTAAAATTTTTGCCATGACCTATTTGTAAAACAAATAAGCCATCAAGACTCAAACAGCAATTTAAATAAGGAAAGAAAATTGACTTCAAAACTTAAGTGCGTTAAACATAAACATGCAATCCTAGTAACCACCTCCCGGTTACAGCATAAAGTAAACTAAAGCATTTAAAATTAATTCCAACGATAATCATAAACTTGCAAAAGCGGAAAACGTACTTCAAAACATAAGCTGTAGCACAGGGAATGCACATCCTGGCTATAAATACTACAAGATCTCAAATAATACTTCATTATTACAAATTCGATAACTGTGCGGAAAAACATAAACTAAAAGGAAGCAACGGTCACTGGGCCTCGCACTACCGATGGCCTCATCCCAGTAGATCACGCCCCTCCGTCTCCTCCACAAAATCCTCACCTGCAAACATTCAAGCATAGTGAGTCTAAAGACTCAACAAGCATAACTAGGATAATAACAAGGGTTTAAAATACGTGATGCAAAAACTCAACTTAAACTGTAATATGCATGAAACTAGAAAGATATAGAAATCATGCATTAATGAACTCACACTATGATAAACTTTAACTTTCATAACATTCAACTTAGACTCATGCATAACTGAAAGACTGGCATCAATGCAAAACGAGTCAACTAAAATTGTGAAACTTTAACTTTTAAACTTTTCTTTACTTTTTCCTCTTAGAAATCCGATCCCTGATTTGTGACCCTCTGTTTCGATCATGATCATGGCTGCAGTGCACTATGCCGGCAAGACGACGAGATTTCTCCCGACGAGCTTAACCCCTCTATGGCAAGGAGACCGAGATGCCTCCCGATCCCATATTGCCCCTCTGTGGCAAGGGTAAACAAGATGTCTCTTGCTCCTTGCCTAACCTCTATAACCTCTTGGTGAGTAGACCGAGGCATCCCCCGGCCTAGCAACACCCCTCTTGTCACAAACAGATCACTTCATTCAAAAATATTTGCTTTTTTTTCCCTTTTCATTTATAAAGACTCAACTCATATATTAAATGGCATGCAAACAAGTAAACTTCCTTTTTCTTTATTAAACTCAAGAACACGTCAAATGCACACGAATAAGCAATCTTTAAGACATGAGACTCGACTCGAAAATGTGAGTTTAAGGTGGATGAGTGGCTGCCCCTAAGTCCAAAGAAGACAACTTACCCAACAAAATCCTCAAACTTGACTTAACTCGAGCAAGTAAACCGAAAAGCCCTTAACTTTGTCATGCCTTATCCAAAACCCGTCCCGCTTGAACCGACACTCAACAAACACTCCAAATCATCCCAAGGAATAGGTGGTATCATCAAAAGATCAAAAGAGCAAATTTACAAAACACAAAAATCGGACAGCCCCTATTCAAAGGAAAAATCTGCACTTACACCCAATTTTGAAAAATCCATAACTCACTCAATTCTTATCCGAATCGAGCCCATTTAATATCGACGCGACCACAACGACACGAACTTTACTATGGTTCAGACCAAACACTGCCCAGACCTCAGACCAGCCCTGCCCTGCCCCGTGAACAGTACTGCCCTGCACCTCACACACCTCCAATTCCAACAATTCAAACACTTCGCCCACTTTCCTCAACTTATCTCCACACCAAACACCCAAACACCTCAAATAGCCTCTCTTAGGACTTTTCCCAAACACTTGGGCTACACTCAATCCACACTTTCACAACACATATCAAGAACATCAAGAATTAACCATCAAAACTCCAAAATGTTGAACAATCAATCAAGACCAATGCAAGACCATTAAATACTTCAACTTCAATTAAATTTCAGCCCCTACACATGCAAAATTTCGAAATTTAGTTCCTTATACATTCTGAAAATTCGAATTTTGGCAAGAACATCCATATAAATCCATGTCATTGCACATATACTCAACATTAAATCACATAAACTCAACCCCATAACACATTTAGCAAAATCAGCCCCTTAAATGCCCAAATTCGAAACCCTAACATCACAACATCATGCATTTTCGAAATTATTGCAAGAAGTCTTAAGGGTGGGGGTAGATATTGCTTGAATGTTAGCCCAAAGAAATAGTTACACTTGCCTTCACCAATCTACCAACAAATTTCGAACAAGAAGAGGAGATGAGAGTGGAACTTCAACCAAACACCAAGCTAAGCACCTAGGGGAGCTTCTCCGGTGGCTGGGACGGCGGCAGGCGGCGGCGGACGGTGGCTGGAGGGGTTGGACGGCTTCTTCAAGGGAGAGGGGAGAAGTGGGCGGCTAGGGCTAGGGCTAGGGTTTGGGAGTTAGGGTTTGTGTCTTGATTTTAATTGAAATGTTTTAATGATAGTGTAAATTAAAAGTGTAGTGTATTGTGTGTAGTGTTTTAAAATTTCACTTGTACTAGCAAAAGTACTACTTCTAAATTTAAAATTTTAACTCTCAACATTTTAATTGAAATTCCACTAATGGAAAATTTAGGAAATAACCCAAGAAAATAATAAAATTGCTTTTTGACCCCTAAAAATTCAAAATTTGCATTTTTGGCCAAAACCCTCTTTTACCTCTAACTTAAAATCTTAAAATTAAAAAATCTTGAAAATAAACCACCGAAGCCCACCGTCGTCGCCTGCCTGGATAAAAATTACCAACTAAACAGTTCAAGGCATTTAATTCAAATAAGTCAAGCAAGGCTAACCTTAACTGAAACTTAAACAATTAACTTCAAGAAATTAAAATATAAATACTGAAAATAATTTTTAGGCATGATTTTCAAATTTTAGAAGTTCTTGGTGCTACAGTTTAGGGCTCAGGGTTTTTTTTTTTTTTAGAGAAAACACCGCCGGAAGCGGGGGGGTTTGGTAGACCCCTACCTGTATATAAACATAAAAGAACAATACAAGAAAACCTAAAGGAGGAGGGGGACTAAGCTAAGACCTCCTCAAAAGGCGATACAAAAGACTAAATACATCAAAACAACTAGGGTATCGAAAGATACTACAATATACACAACCCTAGATAATGAGCAGTAAAAGTAAACATCAGTGACAACTAAACATATCATGTCACCCTAAGTCATCATGAGCAGCCAAAATATCTTCAACATCCACGACTCAAACTAGATGATCGCAGACCAGACAATGAAGTGCGGATGGAGAACAAAAAGTCATCAAGATCAGCCGAAATATCATCACCATCCACGACTCAAGCTAGACGAGAATACCAGGCAATGAAACGCGGATGGAGAACTATCAAAATCCCGAGCTGGACCAGTAAAACAGAACTGAGCTAGAAATATGTCCATAAAATCACGGTCTTCTGGAAAATCACTGTGCAAAGGAGATCGCCAGGTGAATAAGGGCAACCACAGTCCATCATACCCAAAAACAAGAGATAGCAAAAATATTGTAACGCCCCAAAATTATCTTAATGGACTTTATTTGAGATAATCAGAGATTTTAGAAGTCGAGGGCCGATTCGATTTTGATCAGGGACTAGAATGAAATTTTTGAAATTTTCAGGGACTAAAATGCAATTTTGGGATTTAAAAGATATTTAAGATGAATTGACTTGAATTATTCACTCCATCCCTTCCCCTCCACCGCCTCCCACCATGGATGACCATACCCTTTTGATTCCATGCTTTGGGATTTCCATTTTTGATCAATCCGTCCGATAGAATTGATTTCTCACTGGATATCTGCGATCACAGCGTCGAGTGCTCCGTTTGGAAGTAAGTATATCTTATTTCTGAGAAGTTTGAATTTTTTCGATAACAGCTTGTGCTTTCTTTTAACGACTGATCCTGATGGGATCATGTTGCCTTTTCGTCCATTTTCTCTCGAAAGCTGAAATTCTTATTGAACACCTCAGATTGGAGTTGATATGAATTGACCTGGATCAACATCCTTATTAGAATTTGAAGATTCCTAGATTTAGCGAGTTTTATCGCGAATCCTTTGAGGAATTCTTATTGTTGAGAAGACGATTACTCAGCAGAATATGTTCTTATTTTTTTTATTGAATCTTCGAGACCAGTTCTTATTGATAGGAAGATTTGACGAATTTTCTTTTGAGGGAGTTTCTATGATCATTTCTATTCCTAGAAGTCGGAGTATTGTATTCACAGTTCGAACTGATTACGAGTTGAGATGAATTAGATATGATGATTTATCTGACTGCGGTTCTTTTGTGATCCAGAGAATTGTTGTAACAGCTAAGATTTTCAGCTGAATGATCTGATCTTATTTTATCTACTTCAGTTGTCCTCTTTGACAGATGATTACTGCACTTATGACAGAGTCTGGAACAGATGGAACATTTGTTTTAACTCCTTCATTCGACTTCAAACCAGAGTTGATTGAGAACGCATTGGAATCTGATTCAACCTTTCAGAATCCGATGAAGATAGATCAGATATGAGTTTAATCTGAGTTTCATGTTTTTATTGATGCCTTATTAGCGAATAACTTTGGTTGTGCCAGATGTTTCGGTATGAGACAGAGTATCAGTAGATTGGCATTTTGAAGTTTATTCAGGGTTCTTCCAGATAATCGGAAGATGTTCGATGAATTGAGGAATCAAATCTAATAGAGGATGATGAAGTATGAGGTTCAAAGTATGGTTTCTGATGTTTTAACTATAGAAAGAACGATCCGATTCTGTGTTGTACAGTCTATTCTGATTCAGAGTGGAATTGGGGATCCGAATTTTATTTTCAGGAGGTTCGTGAAGTGAGCTTTCTCAGAATCTTTTGCGAATTGAAGTTAGGCCGTTTTGAACTTTGAACAGGCCGTTGATATGAAGAATACTCCTTGATTGTTGAAGAATTTTCTGTTGACCGAATCTCTCAGAAGTATTAGTTGAAATTAGGAATTCTTATTGATGAATTTCTTGTTTTCTGGTTATGATAATTGTACTGATCGTACAGAGCTTTCGACAATATTTTCAGAATTGTACACCAGACAGTTGTATGCTAAACTCGATGTTTGAATTCTGATTGGACCGAATGAATTTCTTCGATCTTATTATCTGATGATGGAATTTATGATTGTCTGTTCTCTTGTATTCTGATTTTCAGTGCTGATGATCTTTCAGTGCTGGGAATTCTTCTTATTGCAATTTTGGAATTATCCTTATTTTTATCTACTGTCTGATTTTGATTGATTGATCGTTGGAATCTGTTACAGTTTTCTGTACAGAATGATTTTGATGAAGAAGAGAGAATTGATATCTTGTCAGAGGTTATCAGATGTCATGAATTGCCGAAATCTGTCAGTTTAGACAGAGATCCTCGATGTATTTATTCTTTCGGCATAGACTTAGAAGATATTTTTGATGTTGATTACAACTTGTTTTGATTCGATACCCTCAGAACGACGGACAGCCAGAACAGATGAATCGAACTTTAGAAGAATTTCCATAAGTTGTAGTGACCGACTTAGCACTAGTTGGCAGGATTCTTGTTTTTGTGGAGACTTCGTACAACGATAGCGATTTTATGATTGATTGAATGTACTTTTTAGAAGTTGTACGAGAGGAAATGATGATCTATTTGAATTTTGAGATGAATTTTCTTGGTCACTTGATTTTAGAACGAAAGAAGATTCGAATTGTGACTGATATTAGAAGGATTTTCTGACAAGGAAGAGTTGACTTGATAGACGGATGGAGTGTTGATGAATTAATCGACTAGAGATTCTGACATTCTCTGATTGATTGAGATGTCGAACTGATTGAGACGAACGATTCAGAGTTAGATTGAAAGCAGATTCTGGACTTAGTTCCGAGATGTAAATTCTTATTGCAGTCCTTTGATTCTAGCCTCGACCTTGTGATAGAACAATGATTGATTTCGAGGACGAAATCGATTCTTAGAGGGGGAGAATTGTAACACCCCAAAATTATCTTAATAGACTTTATTTGAGATAATCAGAGATTTTAGAATTTGAGGGCCGATTCGATTTTGATCAGGGACTAGAATGAAATTTTTGAAATTTTCAGGGACTAAAATGTAATTTTGGGATTTAAAAGATATTTAAGAGGAATTGACTTGAATTTTTCACTCCATCCCTTCCCCTCCACCGCCTCCCACCATGGATGACCGCACCCTTTTGATTCCAAGCTTTGGGATTTCCATTTTTGATCAATCCGTCCGATAGAATTGATTTCTGACTGGATATCTGCGATCACAGCGACGAGTGCTCCGTTTGGAAGTAAGTATATCTTATTTCTGAGAAATTTGAATTTTTTTGATTTTGTTAGAATCGATTTATATTCGGAGAGGATGATTATGAGTTAGCTGTGATAGTATATCTAAGACGGTTTGAAGATCTAACGACAATTGGATTTGATATAATTTTTCTTGTGAATTTCGAAATTATGGTTTTTGTGATGTGTTGGGATTGTGTTGGAATTGATGTTTGAGGATTGAAATGAGTTTATTGGATTGTTGAATTGCTGTCTGCATTTTGGGTTTGATCAGTTTATAGTCGTTATGCCGTCAGTTTGAGTTTTGGAATCATTTCGATGTTTTGATTGTATCGAGTTTGATTGAGCTTTTGATGTCGATATTGATCCTTATTGACTTCTTCTGATAGATTGAAGTGAAGTCAGCAGAGTTGCGAGGTAGCAGCTTTGGACAGTTTGGAAGATTGAAGTCGGTACAGTATCGAGTTTCTTATTTATCGATTGAAGAAGTTGTTTGAGCTTTGAATGAGTTTGATAGGATATTGATGATTATCCTTGTTATTGATTTTCAGATTGAAGTATCTTCGAAGTGAATAAGGTAAAAGACGACTTAGACTTGAATGGAACGATTAACTCGAATTAGACTTTATTCGAGTGTTCCGAAGAAATCACATACTTGCATGATTGAAAGTTTATTTGAAATCATGATTGAATGTTTATTTGAAAGCATGATTGAATGTTCATTTGAATGGATGATTGAATATATTTTTGAATACATGAGATCCATATGCATTCATATTGAGCCTATTGATTATTCAATTTGAATTAGACGATCCAGAGATTGTAGTTGAGTGGCTTGGTTAGAGATTTATACCTTGTCAAATAACTCTCTATAATGCTCTGGAGTCTAGAGGATTAAAATATGCCTTGTCCACCTCGAGAGGGGAGTTCGGTGTGATTGTTGGATATTTTAACCCTCGGAATCCCAAACCGAAGAAAAAAAGAAGAATTCCCTTTGATTATCTGAGTCTGATAATCCAGAAGTTTTAAAGACATGCATATCATTTTAATTCAGTACTTGAATGAATTACTTGATTTATATCTGAATTTGATATATAAGATGGATTGTTGAGTATCATGATTGATATGTTTGATTGATACTGCATGATAGTCTCTTTTACTAGGAATATCAATTCTCACTGGATTATCTGGCTGTTGTCTTTGTTTGTATGTGTACTTGGCGACAGGTGGGGCAGGATCGAGTCAGAGACGACAGGGATAGAACGAGAATGAAGAATAGAAGTGAGACTTCGAGTTAGAATCGGAAATGCATGCCAATCTAGTTTATGTTTTGAAAGCATGTTTAGAACTTGGATGTATAGAATATCGAATATAGAAGTTGTATGATGATATTGATTATAGTTACAAGCTTTTAAACTAATTCATGAAGATTGAGTTGCATATTGATTATGGTTGTGAACATGTTAGAATTCGAATGTGTTGTATTTGATTTTGATATATTGAATATTAGAATCGTTTATGAATGATGAATATCGAATTGAGCATGATAGATTGATGATTGGACTAATACATGTTGGTTGAGTTTGCATGTTAATGTTGTTGGAAAATGAGTTGGGTTGAATTCTTCATTTCTAGAATTTTTCTGCCCAGATGGCCCGCGCGCGAGCGCAGCTTTTCCCCACGGGCGCGCGCAAGCCCTGTTGTTTTTTTGTAATTTTAAACCGCGCGCGAGCGAGGTGTTTACCCACGCACGCGCGTGTTGAGTGTCCGGGTTCTGGAATATCTCGCGCGAGCGCGGTGTCTTTTAAAGAAATTTTTTTTTTGTGATTTGTTTCTCCCGGGTTTTGTTTATCATTATATTTTTATGATTCGAGATTAGATGATTAGAATCGGGGTCTCACAAATATGTATGTCTGAGCTGAAACACATCCCGCCACCAACTATACTGTGAGACCATAGAAGAACCAGCGTCTGAACCCGCCAATGAAGATAATCAACAAGAATCTAGAATCAGGCAAGGGGAAAACCACAGTAAACGCACCACAAGATCAAACCCGCTGAAAATCAAGCAAAACAGGACTGATAATAAAATGAACTCCAAAGACTCCAAAAAGAGGCCGGAGGGCTGTACCTGGAATGAATAAATAACTACATATATCTAAATCTAGGATGACCTAGACCAAAAAAGGAGAACAAACAAAGAAAAAGAAAGCCCAAGAGAACCGGCTATCAGCGAGCATGAGGCTCTAATAAAACCTAGATCTAAGGTACTAAAGTGGTGCCAAAGCGAAAGGGGCGTGTAAGGCCGCCCACGTCTACCACCATCCAAGAGCGAGAGCCAGGCAGGGGAAAACCACAGTGAACGCCTGGCAAATCCATCTCCCTGAGGAAACAAAGTGAAGATGCAGGGAGACTAACTAACTCCAAAGGCTCCGAAAAGAGGCCGGAGAGCTGTACCTGCAATAAAAAATAAATATCTACATATATCTAAATCTAGGAAGACCTAGACCAAAACGGGGTACAAACAAAGAAAATAGAAAGCCCAAAAGCAACGACTATATGTGAGCGTGAGGCTCTATGAAAACCTAGATGTAAGGTAGTGTTGGAGAACGAGGCGATCAGATCAATCAGGATTGATACCCGGTGCAGCGGAAGTTTTAAAAATTTTATATGGAACGATTCCATATTGGGTATCAACCAAACGATTAAATTGTGTGTGTGTAAAAATTAAATAACGATTATAAATTTTTACCTTTAATCTCGAATCGAGATTTTTGGACACCAACAGATTGCTCTGCTCTTGTTGTATATCCCTGGAACTGATGGACGAACTGTTCTTCAATCAGGTCCACGAACGGATATTTAATCCCTCTGATAGATTGCACTAGAAAATCTACCAGAAGTTTCTACGAAGAGATTAACGAATTTGATCCGTTAAACCAGACTGCAATTCAAAATTCACAGACTGGATTTTCCGAGCAGAGGGGAGAAAGGGGGCGGCCACTATTGAGAGAAAAATACTAGGGTTTTCGAAAATTGTGACCTGTTGTGTGTAATTTCTGTACTGCAATAACTTATTTATAATGTAGGCCGCTAACAGCTTAGGGCCCATTAGTCATAAGTTCAAGCCCGACAAGCACAGCCCGCATGTTCAGAAATTAATATAAAATTCATCATGACTCCGATTGATAAAACGATTTCACCAATGTGCACAGAAACCATTTCTGCACCTTTTAAAGTCAAGATAAATTTTTCTGAATCCGAATTCAGTGATTTCCAAAAATGCCCATCCCTATGTCATTTTAGGAAATATTACTCCTCTACTCATAATTAAGAAGTCCAACTTCTTTGTTCATTAAATTTAACTCTTTAAATTTAACTATCTCAACGGGGATTAAAAATCCATTACTCTGTGTGACCCTCAATGGTTCAGGGATACAGCTAGCCATGGGCTCACAACTCTTTGTGACTCGGAACAACAACTTCCGACTTGCCCATCGAATCATGGTATGAGCGCCTATCAACATCGCCCCATGATTCCCTAGGTATCACTGATAGTGCCTGCAAGAACCAATAGATTTTGGTTAGCATACAGTACGGTCCCTTCATCCATATATCCCGATCGAATCAACAACCATTGGTATATCGAGAGTCGTTCGAGATTCGATAACTATGCAATACATCTTGAAGATCAAATAGTGACATCGCATGTGCTACTAAGAAACCATTTCTTAAATCACATCATGTACTCTGGCCAGAGATTCGTCACACTAATATCTTCTCAGATAGCATAGGATATCCACACTCGCAAGTATGTGGTGAATCCTTGACAACAAAGCATTGACTCCTATATGTGTTGTAACTGTACCCAATCCCGACACCTGATGACCCCAATAGAGTCGGTAAACGAGTCAAAGCACAGTACTAGCATATAGAGTCTCAATGATGTTTCAAGTAGTAAGGACTAATGGTGTACAACCAAAACCGCGGACTTTATCCACTCGATAAGTGATAACCACTTGGAAAGTCCGGATAGGGTAGTTCGATCATTCATCGTATGAATATCCATTTGCATGCTTCGAACATCTCTATATTCCCTACCAATGAAACGTGGTACTCTGCATCGCAAATGCTAGTCTCAAACTCGAGCGATCCTTATCCTTATTATCGGACGGCTCAATCGACTAGGAACAGTTTAGAATATACAGTGACTATAATATGTGTTTCATGATAGAAATCCCCATGTTCTACCACATATTACATACACTATAGTATATTCAAGGTCTTTATCAAAACAACAATAGTATATCACAATATAACAATATGAAGAAAGATAAAGTGATTGCCATTAATAAAAGTGTAAATTATATTAAACAAAAGATTGTTTATACAAAGAGTCATCAAAGCCCTTAGCCACAAGTTGGCTCATCGGGCACCCACTCTTTCAATCTCCCACTTGCCCTAAAGCCAACTAGTCATACTACGTAGACCAATTGCTTCGCGATGTTTGTCAAATAATGGTCCTGGCAAGGGCTTAGTAAGTGGATCAGCGATATTGTTTGCAGAGGCCACTCTTTCGACAGTGATGTCTCCTCTTTCCACAACTCCCGGATGATGTGGTATTTCCTCAGTACGTGTTTGGATCTTTGATGAGACCTTGGTTCCTTTGCCTGAGCAACGGCACCCGTGTTGTCACAGTACACCGGGACTGGACCAACAACTTCAGGAATGACGCCCAACTCTTGGACGAAATTCCTCATCCAAACGGCCTCTTTAGCAGTAGCTGATGCTGCAATGTATTCTGCCTCAGTGGTGGAATCCGCTGTGGTGTCCTGCTTGGAACTCTTCCAAGAGACAGCACCGCCATTGAGCATGAACACAAATCCAGAGGTTGACTTCGAGTCATCCACGTCACTTTGGAAGCTAGAGTCGGTATAGCCTTCCAATTTTAGTTCTCTTCCTCCATATACCATGAACATATTCTTAGTCCTTCGTAAGTACTTAAGAATGTCCTTCACGGCTTTCCAATGCATTTGACCGGGATTAGCTTGATATCTGCTCGTGACACTCAGAGCAAATGCTACATCCGGTCTGGTAGATATCATCCCATACATGATACTACCTATGGCTGACGCATATGGTACATGTGTCATTTTCTCTATTTCTTCATCAGTCTTGAGACACATAGACTTGGATAGAGAAACACATGACACATGGGCAGATGTCCTCTCTTGGACCCATCCATTGAAAACCGTTTCAATATGGTGTCGATGTAGGTTGACTGAGTGAGTCCTATCATTCTCTTAGATCTATCTCTATAGATCTGTATCCCTAGAATATAGGATGCCTCACCCAAATCCTTCATCGAGAATCTACCTGATAACCATATCTTTGTTGACTGCAACATCCCTACGTCATTCCCAATGAGTAGGATGTCATCAACATAAAGTACTAAGAATGTCACAGCATCCTTAACTACTTTCTTGTACACGCATGGTTCCTCCGGGTTCTTGATGAAACCAAAATCTTTTATTGTTTCATCAAATTTCTGGTTCCAACTTCTTGATGCTTGTTTTAGAACATAAATTGATCTCTGAAGCTTGCATACCTTATGCTCGCTTCCCATGGATGTGTACCCCTCAGGCTGCTTCATATAGATTTCTTCCTTAATGTCTCCATTAAGAAAAAGCAGTCTTCACATCCATTTGCCATATCTCATAGTTATACCAAGCAGCTATGGCAATAAGGATTCTTATGGACTTGAACATTGCAACTGGTGAAAAGGTTTCATCATAGTCAACTCCTTGTCTTTGAGTATAACCTTTCGCCACCAATCGCGCCTTGTAGGTCAATACCTTACCATCAGGCCCAAGCTTTCTCTTGTAGATCCATTTACACCCTATTGGAACAATTCCATCGGGAGGATCTACTAAAGACCAAACTTGGTTTTTATGCATCGAATCTATTTCCGACAGCATAGATTCAAGCCATAAATTTGAATCCGCATCAGAAATTGCTTCCTTGAAGTTTCTTGGATCACATCCAACATCGGGTTCATCTTGATCCCCTTCAAGAAGAAGACCATATCGAATAGGAGGTCTAGAAGTCCTCTCGGATCTTCTAGGTACAGGCGTGTCTATCAATGGTTCCTGAGGTGTAGGATCGTTATTTTGTATTTCGGGTTCTTCTCGAATTTCTTCGAGTTCCATCATCTCGCCTTTCTTATCCAATAAGAACTCCTTCTCCAAGAAGGTGGCATTCCTTGAAACAAACACCTTTGTTTCAGCAGGATAATAGAAATAATATCCGATTGAATTCTTCGGATACCCTACAAAATAACATAAGCTGGATCGACTATCCAACTTATCTCCCACTGTCCGCTTCACGTAAGCAGGACATCCCCAAATCCTCAAGTACGAATACTTAGGAGATTTGCCATTCCATAACTCGTATGGTGTTTTGTCCAATGTTTTAGTGTGGACGTTGTTCAACAACAATACCGCCGTTTCAAGCGCATAGCCCCAAAACGAAGGTGGAAGCTCAGTGAAGCTCATCATGGATCGAACCATGTCCAACAAAGTTCGATTACGACGCTCCGATACACCATTCAGCTGTGGTGTCATAGGAGGAGTCCACTGAGAGAGAATCCCATTCTCTTTCAGATAGTCCAAAAACTCAGTACTCAAGTATTCTCCACCTCGATCCGATCGAAGTGCTTTAATACTTTTACCTAGCTTGTTTTCTACTTCAGCCTTGAATTCTTTGAACTTTTCAAATGCTTCAGACTTATATTTCATTAAATATAAATACCCATACCTAGAATAATCATCAGTAAAGGTAATGAAGTAGGTGTGGCCATATTGAGTACCAACTCTAAATGGACCACAAACATCTGTATGGATCAAATCCAACAGATTTTGACTACGCTCAGGTTTCCCCTTAAAAGGAGATTTAGTCATTTTTCCTTTTAGGCAGGATTCACAAGTAGGTAGAGAGTTAATATCAGACATATCAAACATGCCATCTCCCACTAGCTTGTTCATCCTCCTTGAGGAAATATAACCTAGCCTAGCGTGCCAAAGGTTTGCCGGGTTTTGGCTATCTGTTTTCCTTTTGTTTGTTGTTGCCGGTTTATCAACATAATTTATTGGAACGTCTTTTAGTTTTAAGTTGTATAGATCATTTTCAAGTTGTCCATTTCCAATCAAACATTCATTCTTGTAAATATTGCAAATCCCATTCACAAAATTGCAAGAATAACCATCTCTATCAAGCATAGAAACAGAAATAATGTTTTTAATCAAATCCGGAACAAATAAAACATCTCTTAAAAGTAACTTAAAACCGTTCTGCAAAAATAAATAAACATCTCCCACAGCTTTAGCTTCAACTCTGGAACCATTTCCGAGCCTCAGCTGGGTCTCACCCATTCTAAGCCTGCGACTTCTTGTCATCACCTGCAAATCATTGCAAATGTGAGATCCACATCCGGTATCCAATACCCAAGAAGTAGTATTAAGTGAAACATTTATTTCAATACCGGGCTTCTTGCAGTAATGGCAAACATCCTTGGACTTTTCCATGTTTGAAGCATTTGTCTTGTACTTCTTCTCGGGTTTGATTTTCTTGGGTGGGGCAGAACGTTTCTTACCCTTTGTACTTGGCCCCTTCTTAGCAGAAGAAGAGGAGCCCACCAAGAAAGCCGGTTTATCCTTCTTTAATGTGGATTCATATGTCACAAGCATATTGACCATCTCTTCAAGGGAGGCCTCTATCTTGTTCATATTGAAATTCACCACAAATCCGTCAAACGAAGAAGGAAGAGACAGAAGTAGTAAGTCCACGTTGAGTTCATGCTCCAACACCAAATCAAGGGTTACCAACTTCTGTATGAGTCAAATCACTCGTACCCCATGATCACGGACCAAAGTCCCTTCACGCATGCGACACGTCATTAGCTCCTTTACAGTAGCAAACCTTTCAGCCCTCGATTGAGCCCCAAAAAGTTCCTTGAGTTGTACGTGAATGTCAGCAGCATTCACGGTGTCCTCAAATCGCCTCTGGAGTTCATCAGACATTGAGGCTTGCATATAGCATTTGGCCTTGATATCATGGTCCCACCATGTATCAAGTTTGGCTAACTCTTTCGGACTTATGTCAGCTGGTGCTTCCTTCGGAGGATATTTTTCTAACACGTAGAGCATCTTCTCCGAAGTCAAGACAATCTTCAACTTACGGAACCATTCCGTATAGTTTGCGCCAATCAATTTATTTTGTTCGAGGATCAAGAAAAGTGGATTACGCGAATTCATCTTTATGAAATACTGAAAAGAAACAGAAAAATATCAGTGATTGTTTAAGCAATTTACTAAGACATAAAATAGGCGAAATTTATTTTATGAATCTCACTCCCACTATTTTAACGATTTCACTACCCTCTAGTGAAAACGGGAAACTGTTTTCCTTAGTGAGAACATGGAGTCCAATTGACAAACTATGGTCCCGAATAATATCAGCCAACCATAATTTTCAAAAGGTAGAGCCCAATTGCTTCCAAAGCAACCTCCACGTTTTTACCTCATGTCCAATAAGGGCCCAATAATATGACGCCGTTTATTGTGACATGTCAAGATGACCCATCAATATTAAGTTGTGATGGACGGTCGCCATGTGGATCCCCCAATAATATGAGCCGATCCCATGGGAGTTCCACCCAACTTACAACATGTGTCGATCCAATGTACAGCTTTCCGACGAACGGGCCCCCCCAATAATATGAGCCGGACCGTATCCGCGGGTAGCATCTCATACATTGATCGTTGATGGAAGGTAGGAACATTTAAACAAATTTAAATTTCCTTTATATATCTTGATATCAATTTAAATCATATTTAAAATGAGGGATTTTAATTTTGAAAATTTGTCTCATCATTTTTAAAATTTTGTATGCTTGCCGGATTCACACAATTTTGTCTAAAACATGCATACAACAATAATATCACATATTATATAGGATGATCGATTCCATTTCTAATCGACCCGTGGTTTCCAATCACGAGTCTTAGTCCAATCCTAGGTAATATGCAGTATGCAATGCAATCCTATTACATTGAGCTTCCAATTTACATTTCTTCTGTCTTTATTGTCTGCTAGGCCCACCACCGTCTTCTAATCTTCATCTCCCACTAAATCTAATGTATTTACAATAAATAACAATGACAAGTAGGGGATACATTTTTAAGGGGTGGGAACGGGTTATAAACCAAGCCCACTTTTATTACATATGACAATTCATATTGGGCCATAAACCAGGCCCATTAATAAATCCAACAACAATAAAAATAAATGTAAATTCCTAACATACACCTACAAAATTGGTCATGGCAATCGATCATCCTTATCCAATAACATTTAATTCAAAATTAATTTATTGCATAACATGCAATGGCAATTTAAATTTAAAAGGATAAAATCATATTTCATATATAAAATCTTATTTTACATACAAAATCATATTTTATCTTTTTATCAAATAAAATCATATTTTATCTATAAAATCAAATTTTATACATAAAATCATATTTTACTCAATATATCCATAAGATCATATCTTATCATCAATTGTACCAAAAATAATTAATTTCAAAATTCAATTTAACGGATAAAATATTTAAATATTCCAAAAAATCAAATTTATCCAAAAATCAATTTTAAAATTTTCGGACTCGAACAATTCGATCCGACGTCTCGTGGACCAATCAAAAACAATTTTCGATCGGACCAAAAATAGAATTTTAACATATTAAAATTTAATTTAAAAATTAAAAAATTAATTTTTTTCCCGCGGGCCGCCCGAGACATTCCCGGGCTGCCCGCGCCCTAATGGGGTCGGGCTGGGCAGCGATAGGGTTTTTGCCTGAATTTTTTTTTTTTTTTTTTATTTTTAAAATATTTATTTTGTTTCAAAAAACCGAGGCTTAAAAAATTTTTGTACAATCGATTAATTTAATTGCTTGATCTGAGCAACCTGGCTCTGATATCACTGTTGGAGAACGAGGCGATCAGATCAATCAGGATTGATACCCGGTGCAGCGGAAGTTTTAAAAGTTTTATATGGAACGATTCCATAATGGGTATCAACCTTACGATTAAGTTGTGTGTGTGTAAAAATTAAATAACGATTATAAATTTTTACCTTTAATCTCGAATCGAGATTTTTGGACACCAACAGATTGCTCTGCTCTTGTTGTATATTCCTGGAACTGATGGACGAACTGTTCTTCAATCAGGTCCACAAACGGATATTTAATCCCTCTGATAGATTGCACTAGAAAATCTATCAGAAGTTTCTACGAAGAGATTAACGAATTTGATCCGTTAAACCAGACTGCAATTCAAAATTCACAGACTGGATTTTCCGAGCAGAGGGGAGAAAGGGGGCGGCCACTATTGAGAGAAAAATAATAGGGTTTTCGAAAATTGTGACCTGTTGTGTGTAATTTCTGTACTGCAATAACTTATTTATAATGTAGGCCGCTAACAGCTTAGGGCCCATTAGTCATAAGTTCAAGCCCGACAAGCACAGCCCGCATGTTCAGAAATTAATATAAAATTCATCATGACTCCGATTGATAAACCGATTTCACCAATGTGCACAGAAATCATTTCTGCACCTTTTAAAGTCAAGATAAATTTTTCTGAATGCGAATTCAGTGATTTCCAAAAATGCCTATCCCTATGTCATTTTAGGAAATCTTACTCCTCTACTCATAATTAAGAAGTCCAACTTCTTTGTTCATTAAATTTAACTCTTTAAATTTAACTATCTCAACGGGGATTAAAAATCCATTACTCTGTGTGACCCTCAATGGTTCAGGGATACAGCTAGCCGTGGGCTCACAACTCTTTGTGACTCGGAACAACAATTTTCGACTTGCCCATCGAATCATGGTATGAGCGCCTAGCAACATCGCCCCATGATTCCCTAGGTATCACTGATAGTGCCTGCAAGAACCAATAGATTTTGGTTAGCGTACAGTACGGTCCCTTCATCCATATATCCCGATCGAATCAACAACCATTGGTATATCGAGAGTCGTTCGAGATTCGATAACTATGCAATACATCTTGAAGATCAAATAGTGACATCGCATGTGCTACTAAGAAACCATTTCTTAAATCACATCATGTACTCTGGCCAGAGATTCTTCACACTAATATCTCCTCAGATCGCATAGGATATCCACACTCGCAAGTATGTGGTGAATCCTTGACAACAAAGCATCGACTCCTATATGTGTTGTAACTGTACCCAATCCCGACACCTGATGACCCCAATAGAGTCGGTAAACGAGTCAAAGCTTAGTACTAGCATATAGAGTCTCAATGATGTTTCAAGTAGTAAGGACTAATGGTGTACAACCAAAATTGCGGACTTTATCCACTCGATAAGTGATAACCACTTGGAAAGTCCGGATAGGGTAGTTCGATCATTCATCGTATGAATATCCATTTGCATGCTTCGAACATCTCTATGTTCCCTACCAATGAAACGTGGTACTCTGCATCGCAAATCCTAGTCTCAAACTCGAGCGATCCTTATCCTTATTATCGGACGGCTCAATCGACTAGGAACAGTTTAGAATATACAGTGACTATAAGATGTGTTTCATGATAGACATCCCCATGTTCTACCACATCTTACATACACTATAGTATATTCAAGGTCTTTATCAAAACAACAATAGTATATCACAATATTACAATATGAAGAAAGATAATGTGATTGCCATAAATAAAAGTGTAAATTATATTAAACAAAAGATTGTTTATACAAAGAGTCATCAAAGCCCTTAGCCACAAGTTGGCTCACCGGGCACCCACTCTTTCAGGTAGGGAAGCCCGGAAGAATCAGAACGGGCCAAGGCAGTAATGTGAGTGGGTAAGTGAGCACCAGACTCCAACAAACACTGCCTATGATCATGAGCATGCCGCGCCAGTGCATCCGCAACAGAATTTCCTTTCCTATAGATATGAGAGAAATGAATCGGCCTATTCCTTACAAAAACACGTGTCCTCGACACATTGTGGTCCAAATCCCAACGACACCTCCGAGATCGTAAAATCTGAATGGCTATCTGGGAATCTGTCTCAATCCAAAGGGGAAAAAGGCTAAGGTCAGAACAGAAAAGGATAACCCTCCAAACCACCCAAAGCTTTGCACGGACATTGGACCCAAATCCTATGAACTCACTGAAAAATGCCACTATCCGTCAAGAAGAATCCCTGACAACCCCTCCCACAGAAGACTCACCCGGGTTCCCTCACGAACTTCCATCAACATTAAGCTTAAAGAACCCATGCGGCGACCGTAACCAACGGACAATGGCAGTCTTGTGTGTCCATTGGATGCCAACCAAGATGCCCATCGTACGCGCAGCCTGTATAGCCCCCAGCCAGAGGTGGGGCTTGATGGTGGCTACAGAATGGGCAAGTCTCAAATACGAAAAGATCTGCAATTTGACCGTCTCCATGGAAGAGGGTAAGTGACGGTGCTTAAAATCATTGCGTGCAGTCCAAAGGAACCAAAGCATGACGAAAGGAATGAATTCCTTCACATTACCCCCAGGAGACCACTCGCGACCCCTCTTCCAAACACTGAGGAACAAACGGAAATCCTCAGTGATGGGGATGCGAACCCTAAAGACAGCTCCAAAGAAATTCCACACAGAACGGGCGATGGGACCGTGAATGAAAATGTGTGTGAGCGTCTCCGACATCTCACAACACTGACATCTGGACGCTAGTGCAAAACCGCGCTGCTGAAGCACCTCATCCACAGGCAGCCACCGATGCCAAAATATCCATAGAAAAAAGGACATGGTGGGCCTCATCCATCGCCCCCACCAAGGGGTCAGAATGTCAGATACCGGACCTCTCGGACGGACCTGCTCCCACGCAGATCTCACGGAAATAGCACCATCAGTGTTGTGGATCCAAATATTCACATCCGGCTCGTCCACCAGGACAGGAATCTGTGCGATCTCCTCCGCCACCGAGGGAGCAACGACAGAACAGAGAAGATCAAAATCCCATGCTCCCTCCAAAAGGAAGCTAGAAACACACACTCTCCTATCCCCTCTGACATCGCATCTGCTCGAGAGGGGTATCACCCAAACAAGTATCATCCCAAAAAGAAACCTCCCCATAGCTTATTCTCCATCGGATACCAGGCTCCGCACGAGGCCGAACCTGGAGCATATGACGCCAAGTAGATGAAATAGCACCACGAGAAGTGACACAAATGGGGCTCTCAGTCCGGCAATACTTCCTCATAAGGAATCTCGCCCAGAGAGAGGAGCCCTGTCTGAATCTGAACCATAGCTTCATGGAGAAACTATCGACTATGTCTTTCAGTCGACGAAAACCGAGGCCCCCTTCTTTCACCGGGAGGCAAGCACGAGACCAAAGATCCCAAGGGTCTAGAACCCCAGATAAAAGCATTAAAGATGAGCTCCAATCTCTCCATGACAGCCAAAGGAGGCTGAATCACCTGGCATAGATAGATCAGGATCGAAAGGATCACGCTACTGATCAGGGTCATCCTTTGGCTCAAGATGAATGCATATGAATTAAATGCAATTTAATCGAATCAAAAATAATAAATCTGTGTATTCAGACATCAATGTATCGAATATGTCAACACCTTCAACTCATATATTCAAACTCATGAATATAATATCAAAAATTATTGAATTAATTCAAATAAGCAATCTCATTCTTTTCAATCGAATATATAAATCACTTACTTCAAACAATTTCATATAGACAAACTCATGTCTTTCAAATAATATCAAAAATCAATTAAATCATTCAAATTCTCATTCAATATCAAATAATCAAATAAACATGCAAGTATGTGATTTTAATCGGGAACTCGAGAATCTCAAACTCGCTCGAGTATTCATTCCCTTCGAAAATTGACATCAGCTCATACCTCAATTTTCCAAGTCTGGAAAAGTCCAATCCCTAAACTGCTGATCTCTTCTTTTAAATATCCTCGACTGGCATTGAATCTGCGAAAAATCACATACTATACTAAAGTCAACTTCTGTCAACTTTGGTCAAACTTTGACCGATAAATTTGCAAAATTTATCGCGTGCTCACCGCTTCACTGTTTCGAATCTCGACTCAGAACTTGGATATTCGGATCTATCACGTCGGTGGCGATGCGGCGGTCCGGCGGCGGCGATGAAAAACATCTCCAAAAATTATGAAATTTTTCAGGATGTTAGAACTCGACGAGAAGATTCCAATGCACTAGGCCACGACCGGAATGGATCATCGAGGCGGCCGGAATCTGGAAAATTCAGCCCGGTTAGCCGAAATTCTTCAAGCTTCGATCTACACTATAAACGCCGAAATAAGCTTCCAAAAGCTAGGGAAATGTTCTACTCATGTCATAGAATCGTTTACATCTTTAAAAGCAACAAGAAAAAGCTCGAATCGCGCATTTTCAGACGAAGAAGGTGATGAATAGTACCTTCGAAGAACTCGTCTGTTCATCGTCAATTTCCCGGCGATCCAACCGTTGGATTTTTTATTTATTTATACCAATAGATTTGTCTTGATCTTGGCTAAAATCTGATTGTTCGGATCTTTGATCAGAGCTCCGGTGAACGGCCGAAAAAATAAAAAACATGGATTGCTACAGTAAATCCAAAAATTCAAAAATTGGGAAAAAATTCTTAACTCTGTATTTCTTTTTTTGACGTTACAACGTGTGTTTTTTTATTTATAGCAATCCAATATTTTCGGGTCTCGGACTAATTTATTTGATACTCAAATGGTAAAATTTAGTCCTAAATCTGATATTTTTCTGTTACACACATCCAACACCTATTAACACTAGTTTCTGAAATTATTGACTTTGACCAGTCAATTGGACTCATAATTTTTTTCAAATTAATTTCTAAGTCCAACTTAGACCCGAACAAGTCAACTCGGTCAAATAGTCTTCCAAATTAAATTATCTGGCATAAATAATTATTTTTATTTCAATATCTCAATACTTATTCCAAAATGCCAAATATTCGAGATCTCTAAAAATCATCAAACTCATTGATTAATTGCCACGTGTATTTTGTAAATACACTCTATAATCTCATTAGCAATAATAATTATTTCATCAACTCAATAATTATTTCAATTGCTAACTAATTCGTTAATTAATTTTTTGGGGCGTTACACTGGTAAAGGTCTATCTGACAATTTCTCCAACTACGACTGGAGAATCTTCAGAGTAGTTTCATCATGGTAATGATTGTACAGATGCAAGAATCAAGTAAGTCCCCACCAATCCTCTGGCATCCGGTACTCGATCCAAAGCTAGAATCCACATGAGTAAAATTCTTGAAAACTCGGACACGATCCATCGCTCCAGTCCGCACTTGTTGGAATCCCATAAGACAAATCTTCATAAATCCTGCCGATGATGATAGTCTTCGGGCAATCTAATCGTCGCATCATCACCTCTTCCAAGGTCTCATCAATCCTATAAAGATAACCCAAAGTCTTAATACTATATCCCAAGTCTCTTGCATGCATGCTCTGATACCAATAAATGTAGCGACCCAACCCGGATCCACTACATAATCAGAGTTAAGAGCATAATTAAGCATGCATTAAATAAATCGCTGCGTAAGACTTAAATAAAAGAAGACCGACAGAATACAACCGGTTAAACAAATTTGATTATACAACCCAATCGAATAAATAAGCCTAAAAGGTAAACACCTACAGCTAATCATGTTGTCTTCACTGGTCAATGGCTGCTCCAAGCTCCTGGTGCTCAATACTGCACCTACACCTGCCCTGTCGAATGGGGTGTCCAGATACACAGAAAAGACTGGACGTGAGCTCTAAACTCAATACGAAAGCACGGGTAAAACATACAAATATGATGCATGCAAATGACAGGGTATCCATATCTGGGATAACTGTATACAACTGCTCAGTAATGGCGCCTAGGACATGAGTGGTACAACCCGGGGAGCAAACCCTGTGTACACTGCTCATTCCTAACGGACGTAGATCATGTCTTCTAGATGCCAGTGCCGGCTAAACCATCGGGCGCGGGACGCTCGACATCAACCGTTCGAACAGGGCTGAGCGGCCCTACATGGCTCATCTCAAAAGATGGACAGACACAATATGATATGCACATGCTGCATAATAATATGACACACAAATGCAACATATAAGCATGCAAAACCCGCTGGCTATCTCAGTCAGTACTTACGTACCTTTCTACAGGTAGTCCTAGAAGTCCCTCTCTAGGTTCCAAGCCTATCATCAACTCTACAATGCAATTACCCATGCATCATTAATTAAGCTCTAAAAGCCTTTACTAAGCTATTGCATACTCCTAAATATTTTTAGGAAACCAAAGCTATACCTGCGTCCGTCGTCAGCCCGCTGATGGCAATTGCATCAAAACTAGGCCACAGCTCCGCTACGACGCCTGGATCGCTATGCCACTTCCAGATTCTCCATAGGACGCCTAGATCTCCCTAGATCTGAGTTAGAAGGCTAAGGAATTGAGAGAGAGAAAGGAAAGGTGCGAGTTGAAAATGAAATTTTGGACCTCTATTTATAGGCAATGTTCGGGCCGTCCGAACTCGACTTTGGATCCTCCGAACTGGTTCGGATCCCCCGTTCCTGACTTCGGAGCCTCCGTTCCTGACTTCGGATCCCCCGAAGTCCCATCAATGATGTCACCAACGACGCATTATCTTCGGAGTCTCCAATCCGAGTTTGGATCCTCCGAACCCGTTCGGATCCTCCGAGCTTAGTTTCGAATCCTCCGATCCAGTTCGGAGCCTCCTAACCTAGTTCGGAGCCTCCAAACCATCCGAACCCTCGGAACCTTCTCGGTCATTTTTTAGTGTCCTGAATCCATTTCTGGACTCCGTTAACCCATTTAAAATTTACTTAATCATGTTTTACTTAATCTAAACATGAACATACAATTAATTACACATTAATCGTTAATTCTGGATACGAGTTACTACAATACACTAGAAAACTATGGTTATTAGAACTTCCTGTAATACATCCACTCCAAGATAGGACTTATTATTGCCTAAAATGGAACTCCTGGATTTACACTGATAAAATCTAAACGATGATGCGAATGACTAAGATTTTGAAAGCTTAGATTCTCAAATCCTTGGAATGAGATCGATGCTCTTTAATTAGCAACTTGGATTTGAGTAACCCTTGAGACAATCTCTTGAAGATTAGATATTATTCAGTTCTGCGAGGGTTGTGAGAGCAATAGATTATTGAAAGTTTCTTTGTGCTCTTGAATCAAAGGCTTTGATAATGCGTTGGTTTTTCATTCTTTTTTTTCTTTAATTCCACCAAGATATATATATATATATATATATATATATATATATATATACCAAATTGATAACATATCTTTTTCATTGACATCTACACTTATTCCTTAGCAGCTTTGTCAACGTTTTTCGAAGTGTATTTTGAGGCAGATATTCCAGTAAATTATTTTACTCTTATAATGTAGTGAATTCCGCTGATTTTTTAATATTTGTACTTGAGTTGTCGTTTTGTCTATTCAACGTGTCTTCATAATAAATGTTGTGTACAACTAGCAACCTTTAATAAGATGGCTCCTTAAATGTTTGTCCTTTTGCATTTAATGTTGTTATGTCAAGTATCCGTTAGTAACTGCTTGTGGCTTGTAATATCAGTGTATTTCTTGAGACTTGTCCTCGAATGACATCATTACTTGCTACTTATGGCTTTGATATCTTTTCATAAGAGCAGTTGGCATTCCTACGATCGATTGATATCTTCATATCAGCGGAAATGCTCAGATCGGTAGATGTCTTAATATCACTGGATATGCTCAAATCGGTTGATGTATTCATATCTATGGATGTTCTCAGATCGGTAGATGTCTTCATATCAAGGGATGTGTCCTTGTTAGTGTATCTAGATGGGGGCATCCTTATAACAATGATGTATTGTTTTGTTATCACCAAAATTTTTGATTCAACAATTTTCCCATTTTGGTCATGGAAAAACCTTTGCCCCAAAAAGAAATCAATGACAAAACATGATAATGAATTCATTCCAAAAAATGAATTGCATTGTTAAAAACTTGTTACAAGGCAACAAAAATAACGCGATATAAATCTTATTACACCTACGAAGATAGATAAGCATAAGCATTTTACCTTTTGAAAAGCATAAGCATTTTACCTTTCGAACCAACTATTGTCTTTGATATGACCTCCTCTACTTTTGACATCAAATGCACTCTGCCTTTTATGTGATGCTTCTTGCTTGTAACGATCCTTACTTTATTTTCTCAGTTCTTCCCCCATATTGGCATCACTACGGGTGATATGAGAGATTATTTCACCAAGTTGGGCACCGACTAAGGCTTGAAAAGATTCAATGTGAGCAGTTAAATCGTCTTGAAGAACAGAGATGGTGGTCGAGGTGTGGTCATTTTTGCTTTGGACACATTGAGTAACTTTGTCGGCAACAGCTTCCATAGCATTCAAATTATTTTCTTTATAATTTTCTAGCTCAATGACATGTTTCTGAAGATCAAAAGATAAGCTGGTTAGATGAGACGTGATCGCAGATCGTGAATCGTCTATGGCGGCATCTTTCCCTTGAAGACGATTGTCTAGTCATTGCCCAATAACTCAGAGGATTTTTATTATTGTTTCAGGAGCATGCTCGGAAGAGTCATCGGATTTGGCCAATCAAGATTCATGCGGAATAGCCACAATGTGTTTCCAGGTAAAAGAAATAGGATAGATGATAACCGGGTCGTAAGTAGTATCTTCATCGATAGGCAAGATGAGAGAATCATCACGAGCTTCTTCCAAAAATTCAGTGTGCCTAGGAGAATTTGCACCAGTTCCCTTAATATATGCAAGACTGATTTATGGAATCGTTGGAGGTGTTTGATGAAAAATTGTTTAAGGAGATGATGCAGTAGTTGTGTTCTCTGTAAAATATGAATTGTGTAGTACAACTTCAAGATATGATAGGGCTATGAGAACTTCATTTACAAATGTGAGAAGGAGTTCATGCAAGGAAGTGTCAGTACTAACATCAGTGGATACAACCGATAAAGGTTGGTGGATGTATGTTTGATTGATCAATGTGGATGGTACTTCGGATGTTGTGGCAAATTCTATGGATACAGTTGAGGAACATAATGGAGAAACATCTTGTGCTGCTAGAAAGGCTTGTTCTTCAGCAGTGAATATGGAGTCATCATCATCAGAAGCGTCTTGGGTATCCAAGATAAACATAAATATTTGTGATTCGGCCAGATACATGTGAATGAATTCCTTAGAGATTTGGGAGGAGATATGATTCCTCTTCTAATACGCATGAAGATATTGACCAGTGACTTCAGTAGATTGCTTTAGTCTTTCAATGATTTTGCGATCATCCTTTGCAGTCCTGATTCTGGGGACGAAATTTTGTTCCCTTTGAATAATAATGTAGCGAGCAAGGATATCACTAAGTTGAACATCAACAAATTAAATTAGTCCAGTGTTGTTTCAAGATGTGAAGTAGCAGTGAGAATGAACATCTTGTCTTCAAGTTTGTCTAGATATCTCAACTTCTTTTCTTCGAGAATTTGGGAATACAAGATTTGAGTTCTGTAGTGGAATGATAGGCCTGTTGTCAGCCAACAAACATAAATTCCTCCTCCCTAACAAAAAGAGTATAGTAGTGAGCAGGTTCGAATCCACAGGGAACATATATTTATTTCTTTCAAGGAATAACAAATAAAAAGGGGGATTTTTGGTTTGCAATAATAAAATAAAATAAATAATACTAATGCGAGAATTAAATAAATGAGATGAACAAATAATTATAAGATAAAATTAAATATATTTCCAAAATCTGATTCAAGGAATTTCCGTATTCCAATTATATCACTGGTCATCAGCTAACAAATAATTTATCCATGCAATTTCTAGCAATTAACCTTAAAATCAAAGGGATAACCACTAAGATTTTTGTGTTCTCCTATATTAATTAACAAAACCCAGCATTCAATCAACACTTATCAATAACCAAGTGGGCACAATAGTGTTCCATATTGATTAAAAATAGTTTTTTGATTTGTGAAAACAGTTAATCCTAAAATATAACAATTGAGATAGCTGCAGCTGTTAAATCTAGTTTCGTTAATTTATTTAGATTAAATATGCCATGATATCACAACACACCTAATCTATCGCTAGTCAGTACCAATCATTCATGACAAACGGATCACTGAATTCATGGCTAGTAATAGAAAATCGTAAATCAAATTAATTTGTCAGATTAATAGACTCACAACTTTCATGAAATAAATCATAAATTAACAAATACTAGAAACAGACAAGAACATCAATTTAATCTCAAAATCTCACAGTGATAAATTGAAATACAGGAAAATATCCCTTGAATCAGAGTTATAAACTTAGCCAAGCATAGTTGGATTCATAATTCTCTAAAAATATAAAAGATTAAACCTAAAAATTATGAAGAGGAAAAGAAGAAGAAAATATTCACTGTCTTTGGCCGTGCAAAACGTTCAGATTCAGAAGCATAAATCTGTCTCTCCAAAAATCTCAAACTAACGTGTAAAAATCCTAAGAGAAAAGGAAAAAATAATCTAGGAAAAAGATAAGATTATGTACAAGAAATCTTGATAATTGTTTAAAATAAAAACAAATCTCCAACAATATTTATCTAAAATAAAATATTCTTTTCAAAATTCTTCCATAAATTAAATATCATATTTAGAATTCCTAAAATATGGTATTTTCTTCTCAAATTCTGAAATATTCAATTCCCACAAGACAGTAACATCGTAGTAACACAGCGCCCCCACCCCTTGCTTCAGCACCTCTTCTAGTTTGCTCAATTTCTCAAAATTTCTCTTGGCAACTCCAAATGTGATAGAATTCAACTTTTTAGCCCAAATTTTTTTGCATGATCATCAGACTCCTTTCAACTACAAAACACAAAAAAAACGCACCAATTAACATATGCAAAAGATAAAAACCCAAGAAATATGATACTAAAAATATAAATATTATGAACCTATCAAAATCTTTCACACCTAAACCATGCTTGTCCTCAAGAATATAATAGTTCAATCCATCATCCCAACTCATCATCCTCCTTTCTCTTCCTCAACCAATTCCAAACAAATATTCATGCATCTCATGCACTAAAACAAGACAAAAGAAGAAATTCTCACACCAACATCATAGACAATCAACTCAATCAATTGTATTGAAATTAAAATTCATAAATTCCAACAACTCCTCACGGGATTCACTCATTGCACTCAACAAAAATGTTTTCGGTGTATATATATATAAAAAAAAACGCTCATGTCAAAACATAGAAGATTTTTAACCGTAAGTTTGAGACCTCGATTCTAATCATCTATTCTCGGATAAAACAAATAATACAGCATACAATAATACAAGGTCTAAACAATAATAAAAAATTTCTCTTTTTTTTTAAAAAAAAAATTTGCCTCGAACGCGTGCAGGCTTCACCTCCGGCAACATTGCTGGAGGCTCACGCCCGCGCGCGCGGGCTAACAAACCCGAGCCCTTGGAAGCTCCTCGCGCGTGCGCGAGGTACCACCTCGCTCGCGCGCGGAAGGACTTGGCAGAAAAACTCAGATTAAGAAAAATACTCCCGCGCTCGCTCTTGAAGTGCATTCAAATCCCAATTCAATACCATTATTACAAAATACAACATGCATAAATCCAATACATGGTGGTTCTAGAGTTATACAATTTCTCAAAAGTAGAACATGCATCAGTTCTAGCTATTACCGATCTAAATACAAAACATAATAAGTTCGAGTACAAATTAGACTTCCAAAACACCAAGCCTCACTTCTAATCGACTCAACCCTTAGCCATGCTGCCTCTGACTCGGTCCTGCCCCACCTGTTGCCAAGAACACATACAAATACAAGACAACAGCCAGATAATCCGGTGAGAATAATATTCCCAGTAAAAGAGACAAACATGCATATCAATTAATATATCCACACGTGATATATATATATATATATATATATATATATTCACAAGACAAGCAATTCCAAAAGCATGTCTAACTCAATTCAAATACATAAAATGCAATGCATGTTTTTAAAATCTGGGATTATCAAGTCTGGATAATCACAAGGTAAAGGTTCTCTTCTCTTTTCCTCTATTGGAATCCCGAGGATGAAGTATCTCACAAATCACACCAACTCTCCCCTCGAGGTGGATAGTGCATATTTCAATCCTCTAGACTCTGAAGCAACTATATAGAGCTAAGTCGGTCATTGCAGTAAATCTCCTGCCAATGCCCCCTACTATAGTTCTCAGAACGTCTTACTCAAAATGAAATAAAATCCATTGGCTCAATATGAATGCAATGCAAATCATAACTCATTCAAGTAAATCAATTAACATGCAAGTATGTGATTTTTTCGGAACACTCGAATCAAGTAGGATTCGAGTCACTCGTTCCATTCCAGTCTAAGTCATCTTATACCTCTTTCAAACGTTGATGCTCCAACCTGGAAACAACAACAACAATATACTCATTCAGGATTCAATCAACTTCCTAGTCGATAAAAGAATCGATACTATACCGGCTACAATCTCTAAAACGATACAACTCCTGCAACCTCGCAACTCAACGGCCTTCAAAAGAATCTGCAAAAGAAGTAATAAAGGCCCGAGATCACTATCGACATTCAAACACAACTGAAAACGGCTCAAATCAATTCCATCCAAACTACAGCCCAAAAACTCAAACTGGCGGCATAACGGCTAGATTCTGATCAAACCGAAAATGCAGACAATAGTACAATAACGATAATATCTCATAACAATGATAAGACAACAACAACAAAGAAATTACAACACATCTCAAAACCTCGTTTTCGAAAATAGGCTTCTGAAAATCATAACAAATCCGAACGACGCTCTATTTCAAAACCGATAGAGAATAAACAATCAAAACTCTGCCAAGAACAACATACTCAAAACTCAAACGATTCTAACAACATCCGAAAAATAGAATGTATCTGATCGTAGAAAAACTTACGATAGAACGAAGCTCTCGCAGCCGTGATCGCTAATCTGCCTTCAGAAATAAATTCTAAGGGACGGATTGTTGGAAAACGGTGTTCAGATTAATCAGAATTGATACCCGGTGCAGCGGAAGTTTTAAAATTTTATACGGAACGATTCCATATCATGGGTATCAAAACTTTACGATTAAATTGTGCGTGTAAAAATTAAATAACAATTAAATTTTTACCTTGAATCTCGAAACGAGATTATGGACACCAACAGATAACTCTGCTCTTGTTGTATATCCCAGGAACTGATGGACGAACAATTCTTCAATCAGGTCCACGAACAGAAGTTTAATCCCTCTGATAGATTGCACTAGAAAATCTATTAGAAGTTTCTACGAAT
This sequence comes from Henckelia pumila, assembly GCF_033568475.1. Lineage (NCBI taxonomy): Eukaryota > Viridiplantae > Streptophyta > Magnoliopsida > Lamiales > Gesneriaceae > Henckelia > Henckelia pumila. The sequence continues at coordinate 9,667,867 of NC_133122.1, forward strand.
AGAATTAACGAATTTGATCCGTTAAACCAGACTGCAAATTCAAAATTCACAGGCTGGATTTTCTGACAGAGAGAGGAGAGGGGCGGCGGCCACTAGAGAGAAAACCCTAGTGTTTTTCGAAAATTATGCCTCTGTTGTGTAATTTCTGTACTGCAATAACTTATTTATAATGTGGGCTGCTAAAAGCTTAGGGCCCATTAGTCATAAGTTCAAGCCTGACAAGCAAAGCCCGCATGTTCAGAAATTAATATAAAATTCATCGTGACTCAGATTGATAAACCAATTTCACCAATGTGCACAGAAACCATTTCTGCATCTTTTAAAGTCAAGATAAATTTTTCTGAATCCGAATTCAGTGATTTCCAAAATTGCCCATCCCTATGTCATTTTAGGAAATCTTACTCTTCTACTCTGATATAAGAAGTCCCACTTCTTTATTCACTAAATTTAACTCTTTAAATTTAATTATCTCAACGGGGATTAAAAATCCATTACTTGTGTGACCCTCAATGGTTCAGGGATACAGCTAGCCGTGGGCTCACAACTCCTTGTGACTCGGAACAACAATTTCGGACTTGCCCATCGAATCATGGTAAGAGCGCCTAGCAACATCGCCCCATGATTCCCTAGGTATCACTGATAGTGCCTGCAAGAACCAATAGATTTTGGTTAGCGTACAGTACGGTCCCTTCATCCATATATCCCGATAGAATCAACAACCATTGGTAAATCGAGAGTCGTTCGAGATTCGATAACTATGCAATGCATCTTGAAGATCAAATAGTGACATCGCATGTGCTACTAAGAAACCATTTCTTAAAACACATCATGTACTCTGGCCAGAGATTCGTCACACTAATATCTCCTCAGATTGCATAGGATATCCACACTAGCAAGTATGTGGTGAATCCTTGATAACAAAGCATCGACTCCTATATGTGTCGTAACTGTACCCAATCCCGACACCTGATGACCCCAATAGAGTTGGTAAACGAGTCAAAGCACAGTAATAGCATATAGAGTCTCAATGATGTTTCAAGTAGTAAGGACTAATGGTGTACAACCAAAACCGCGGACTTTATCCACTCGATAAGTGATAACCACTTGGAAAGTTCGGATAGGGTAGTTCGATCATTCATCGTATGAATATCCATTTGCATGCTTTGAACATCTCTATGTTCCATACCAATGAAACGTGGTACTCGGCATCGCAAATGCTAGTCTCAATCTCGAGCGATCCTTATCCTTATTAACGGACGGCTCAATCGACTAGGAACTGTTTAGAATATACAGTGACTATAAGATGTGTTTCATGATAGCCATCCCCATGTGCCACCACATCATACATACACTATAGTATATTCAAGGTCTTCATCTAAACATCTTATAGTATGTCACAACATAATAATATGATAAAAATATAAAGTAAACGCCATTATAAAAGTGTAAATTATATTAAACAAAAGATTGTTTATACATAGAGTCATAAAAGCCCTTAGCCACAAGTTGGCTCACCGGGCACCCACTCTTTCAATCTCCCACTTGCCCTAAAGCCAACTAGTCATACTACACAGTCCCATTGCTTCGCGATGTTTGTCAAATAATGGTCCTGGCAAGGGCTTAGTAAGTGGATCAGCGATATTGTCTGCAGAGGCCATTCTCTCGACAGTGATGTCTCCTCTTTCCACGATCTCCCGGATGATGTGGTATTTCCTCAGTACGTGTTTGGATCTTTGATGAGACCTTGGTTCCTTTGCCTGAGCAATGGCACCCGTGTTGTCACAGTACACCGGGACTGGACCAACAGCTTCAGGAAGGACGCCCAACTCTTGGACGAAATTCCTCATCCAAACGGCCTCTTTAGCAGCAGCTGATGCCGCAATGTATTCTGCCTCAGTGGTGGAATCCGCTGTGGTGTCCTGCTTGGAACTCTTCCAAGAGACAGCACCGCCATTGAGCATGAACACAAATCCAGAGGTTGACTTCGAGTCATCCACGTCACTTTGGAAGCTAGAGTCGGTATAGCCTTCCAATTTCAGTTCTCTTCCTCCATATACCATGAACATATTCTTAGTCCTTCGTAAGTACTTAAGAATGTCCTTCACGGCTTTCCAATGCATTTGACCGGGATTAGCTTGATATCTGCTCGTGACACTCAGAGCAAATGCTACATCCGGTCTGGTAGATACCATCCCATACATGATACTACCTATGGCTGACGCATATGGTACATGTGTCATTTTCTCTATCTCTTCATCAGTCTTGGGAAACATGGACTTGGATTGAGAAACTCCATGACACATAGGTAGATGTCCTCTCTTGGACCCATCCATTTAAAACCTTTTCAATATGGTTTCGATGTAAGTTGATTGAGTGAGTCCTATCATTCTTTTAGATTTATCTCTATAGATCTGTATCCCTAGAATATAGGATGCCTCACCCAAATCCTTCATCGAGAATCTACCTGATAACCATATCTTTGTTGACTGCAACATCCCTATGTCATTCCCAATGAGTAGGATGTCATCAACATAAAGTACTAAGAATGTCACAGCATCCTTAACTACTTTCTTGTACACGCACGGTTCCTCCGGGTTCTTGATGAAACCAAAATCCTTTATTGTTTCATCAAATTTCTGGTTCCAACTTCTTGATGCTTGTTTGAGACCATAGATCGATCTCTGAAGCTTGCATACCTTATGCTCGCTTCCCATGGATGTGTATCCCTCAGGCTGCGTCATATAGATCTCTTCCTTAATGTTTCTATTAAGTAATGCAGTCTTCACATCCATTTGCCATATCTCATAGTCATACCAAGCAGCTATGGCAATAAGGATTCTTATGGACTTGAACATTGCAACTGGTGAAAAGGTTTCATCATAGTCAACTCCTTGTCTTTGAGTATAACCTTTCGCCACCAATCGTGCCTTGTAGGTCAATACCTTACCATCAGGCCCAAGCTTTCTCTTGTAGATCCATTTACACCCTATTGGAACAATTCCATCGGGAGGATCTACTAAAGACCAAACTTGCTTTGTATGCATCGAATCTATTTCCGACTGCATAGCTTCAAGCCATAAATTTGAATCCGCATCAGAAATTGCATCCTTGAAGTTTCTTGGATCACATCCAACGTCGGGTTCATCTTGATCCCCTTCAAGAAGAAGACCATATCGAATAGGAGGTCTAGAAGTCCTCTCGGATCTTCTAGGTATAGGCGTGTCCTCTGAAGATTCTTGAGGTATGGGATCATTATTTTGTATTTCGGGTTCTTCTCGAATTTCTTCGAGTTTCATCATCTTGCCTTTCTTATCCAATAAGAACTCCTTCTCCAAGAAGGTGGCATTCCTTGAAACAAACACTTTTGTTTCAGTAGGATGATAGAAATAATATCCGATTCAATTCTTCGGATACCCTACAAAATAACATAAGGTGGATCGACCATCCAACTTATCTCCCACTGTCTGCTTCACGTAAGCTGGACATCCCCAAATCCTCAAGTACGAATACTTAGGAGTTTTGCCATTCCATAACTCGTATGGTGTTTTATCCACTGCTTTGGTGTGGACGTTGTTCAACAACAACACCGCTGTTTCAAGCGCGTAGCCCCAAAATGAAGGTGGAATCTCAGTGAAGCTCATCATGGATCGAACCATGTCCAACAAAGTTCGATTGCAACGCTCCAAAACACCATTAAGCTGAGGTGTCATAGGAGGAGTCCACTGAGAGAGAATCCCATTCTCTTTTAGATAGCTCAAAAACTCGGTACTCAAGTATTATCCACCTCGATCCGATCGAAGTGCTTTAATACTTTTACCTAGCTTGTTTTCTACTTCAGCCTTGAATTCTTTGAACTTTTCAAATGCTTCAGACTTATATTTCATTAAATATAAATACCCATACCTTGAATAATCATCAGTAAAGGTAATGAAGTAGGTGTGGCCAAATTGAGTACCAATTCTAAATGGACCACAAACATCTGTATGGATCAAATCCAACAGATTTTGACTACGCTCAGGTTTCCCCTTGAATGGAGATTTAGTCATTTTTCCTTTCAGGCAGGATTCACAAGTAGGTAGAGAGTTAATATCAGACATATCAAACATGCCCTCTCCCACTAGCTTGTTCATCCTCCTTGAGAAAATATGACCTAGCCTAGCATGCCAAAGGTTTGCCGGGTTTTGACTATCGATTTTCCTTTTGTTCGTTGTTACCGGTTTATCAACATAATTTATTGGAACGTATTTTAATTTTAAGTTATATAGATCGTTTTCAAGTTTTCCATTTCCAATCAAACATTCATTCTTGTAAATATTGCAAATCCCATTCACAAAATTGCAAGAAAAACCATCTCTATCAAGCATAGAAACAGAAATAATGTTTTTAATCAAATCTGGAAAAAATAAAACATCTCTCAAAAGTAACTTAAAATCGTTCTGCAAAATTAAATAAACGTCTCCCACAGCTTTGGCTTCAACTCTAGAACCATTTCCGAGTCTCAGCTGGGTCTCACCCATTCTAAGCTTGCGACTTCTTGTCATCACCTGCAAATCATTGCAAATGTGAGATCCACATCCGGTATCCAATACCCAAGAAGTAGTATTAAGTGAAACATTTATTTCAATATAAAACATACCCTTCGCAGTTCGCAACTGCTCTAGATATTCCTTGCAGTTACGTTTCCAATGACCGGGTTTCTTGCAGTGATGGCAAACATCCTTGGACTTTTCCATGTTTGAAACCTTTGTCTTGTTCTTCTTCTCGGGTCCGGTTTTCTTGGATGGGGCAGAACGTTTCTTACCCTTTGTACTTGGCCCCTTCTTTGCAGAAGAAGAGGAGCCCACCAAGAGAACCGGTTTATCCTTCTTTAAAGTGGCTTCATAAGTTACAAGCATATTGACCATCTCTTCAAGGGATGCCTCTATCTTTTTCATATTGAAATTCACCACAAAACCGTCAAACGATGAAGGAAGAGAGAGAAGTAATAAGTCCACATTGAGTTCATGCTCCAATACCAAATCAAGCGTTACCAACTTCTGAATGAGCCAAATCACACGTACCCCATGATCACGGACCGAAGTCCCTTCACGCATGCGACACGTCATTAACTCTTTTACAGTAGCGAACCTTTCAGTTCTCGATTGAGCCCCAAAAAGTTTCTTGAGTTGTACGTGAATGTCAGCAGCATTCACGATATCCTTAAATCGCCTCTTGAGTTCATCAGACATCGAAGCTTGCATATAGCATTTGGCCTTGATATCATGGTCCCACCATTTATCAAGTTTGGCCAACTCTTCCGGACTTATATCAGCTGGTGCTTCCTTCGGAGGATATTTTTCTAACATGTAGAACATGTTCTCCGAGGTCAAGACAATCTTCAACTTACAGAACCATTCCGTATAGTTTGCGCCAGCCAGTTTATTTTGTTCGAGAATAGTGGATTGCGCGAATTCATCTTAATGAAATACTGAAAAGAAACAGACAATAATCAGTGATTTTTTAATTAATTTACTAAGACATAAAATAGGCGAAATTTATTTTATGAATCTCACTCCCACTATTTTAACGATTTCACTACCCTCTAGTGAAAACGAGAAACATTTTTTTTAGTGGGAACATGGAGTCCAATTGACAAACTATAGTCCCGAATAATATCATCCAACCATAATTTTCAAAAGATAGAGCCCAATTGCTTCCAAAGCAACCTCCACGTTTTTACCTCATGTCCAATAAGGGCCCAATAATATGACGCCGTTTATTGTGACACGTCAAGATGACAATCAATATTAAGTTGTGATGGACGATCGCCATGTGGATCCCCAATAATATGAGCAAATCCCATGGGAGTTCCACCCAACTTACAACATGTGTCGATCCAATGTACAGCTTTCCGACGAACGGGCCCCCCCAATAATATGAGCCGGATCGTATCCGCGGGTAGCATCTCATACATTGATCGTTGATGGAAGGTAGGAACATTTAAACAATATTTAAATTTCCTTTATTTATCTTGATATCAATTTTAAATCATATTTAAAATGAGGGATTTTAATTTTTGAAAATTTGTCTCATCATTTAAAATTTGTATGCTTGCGGGATTCATACAATTTAGTCTAAACATGCATACAACGATAATATCATATATTACATTTTAGGATGATCGATTCCATTACTAATCGACCCGTGGTTGCCAATCACGAGTCTAAGTCCAATCCTAGGTGATATGCAAGTATGCAATGCAATCCTATTACATTGTGCTTCCAATTTACATTTCTTCAGTCTTTATTGTCTGCTGGGCCCACCACGCTTCCAATCTTCATCTCCCACTAAGTAT